>NC_091947.1:14828460-15428460 GCF_041260155.1 Ptychodera flava | reverse complement strand
CCTATGCCATCTATACATGTACTAATGTCATCTTGTTTACAATACAATCCAATATAGGCATTATATATATTCACAGACAGGTCTTGTCCTTGTGGTCTGTAAAAGTTAGAACTGTGACAGAGACACATATATCAACACGTAGATATGATGCATACACAAAACATGTCTAACAGCCATGTCATTCATATTCTACCAACTAATGGTATATGGCTACACTGATACTTGAGCTAAAATTAAAGGAAAGCAGGTACATGCTGTCAGGAGAACATGGAAGATTATCTTATTACAACAACCTCTCTGAAGAGCAAAACTTGGTGATGTGGGAATGCAAATTGTGATATTTGCAATTAAAGTGTTCACAATTTTATTTATCCAAATGTAAGTTTTAGAGGCTTCTGAGATAAAGAAATGTTTGATGTTATATTCTGCAGTAAACATGCATTAAAATTGATGAAACAGCTTATGACTCACCCCTTGTATACCATGTTTGAAATAGTAAGAGATAACAATGGTGCCATACTGTGAATATCCTGATAAACTAAAGCGCTCAACTCTATGTGACATAGTACCCTTTGGCATATTTCCAGTGATAATATCATATGCTTCTTTGCAGACAGGACAGGTTGGTCCAATCTTTTTCTCCGCTTCTTCTTTACATTTCTTGCAAAATTTGTGTTTACATGGTAGTGCTTGTGGCTTTTTCATATTATCAAGGCATATGGGACATTTATTGTCATTATCATCATCACCACCATGACTAGCACCAGAAGAAGCCCTTCCTTTAACTTGGTTTGGGGTTTCTCTTGACTGTAATGATGTTTGTTGACACTTTCACTTTGAGAAGCTGAAAGCGTGGCATTATATGTAGCACTTTGTGTCATTCCAGGTTGTGAGAGTGGATGAGTTGTAGGTGATGCTACCTGCATGTGCATTGTTGAAGGTGGGTCAGCACTAGTACTTCCCATCCCATGATTACTGGGCTCTCTATCCTGTGTTCTTTGCACTGATGAGCTCCTTCGAAAAATATCTTCAAAGGTTTTCACTGTATCCCAATCAATGTCAATAAAGATAATTCTTCTGAGTCTGTCGTTGTAGACCTGCTGGTCTGTAAAGACTTTGACTGCATTAAACATCATTTGCGCACATACAGGTTTTGGAACTCTATGAATTCCTGTAATAACAAATTAAAGTAAAATTAGAATTCAATAATACATAGACAAAGCTGCTATCTTTTCAATTAAATTATTTACCAATAATGTTTTCTATTTTCTGAAACATGTTGACTTGTCAATTATTGGTCAGGAGTTCTACTCATTCCATGCATATGCTGTTGACATAACATCTGATGACTGACAATTTGGAATGTTCAAGTGAGTGAAAACAACACAAAAGTTGCTCAAATGAAACAAAAATAAACAATACAAACATCAAATGATAGTCACACTGTCAATCTAATATTGTTGTATATTTGACAAAATCAATTACTATATAGAAAAAATGTGGTAGACAAGTCATCGTTGATGACACAGTCCCCGCTTATCCATTTTGTTATAATCTTTGGTGTCTAGGTAGCTGTGGTCTAGGTCGCTGTGGAATGACATTGATGCAACGGGTGCATTAGGCCTGTGACTTGCATAATAAAGTAATCTGGGGAACGTTCAATAAATGACTCATCTCTGACGGTAATGACCACTGAAGGAACTTTTGATTACATCACACGTAACGATGCCCTCACTGCCATTAGTGTCATGACGGCACATACTATACACATGGTTTGGTGGAATTTTCGAAATGGTATGGGATCGGGTATGTTGTTGTAATCAGCCATCAGCCATTTCGGATCATATAATGAAACAAATTAATGTGCACAAGAATGCAGCAATAGTACTTTATCTTCGTATCACGTTTGAACATAATCAGTCCATCGAGGGACAGTGACCTATGTTTATGTTTCAAAGACATAAAAAAATCACACCAAAATTGAAATCAAATGGCTGTCTATTGATAGCATAAAATTAGTAGACATGCATACTGTATGTATGCCATAGTACTTTATCTTTGTACCAAGTCTCAACAACATTGGTTAAGGAATATTTGCATATGATTAAGCCTCAAAGACATGAAAAAATCCAAAAATGACCATCGGGCAGCGATATTGGAAAAAATGACAATCTGGCAGCCATATTGGAACATGTCACGAAGTAAATTGACATGTATGCCATAGTGCTTGATCTTTGTGCCAAGTTTGGACAAAATGGGTGTAATGACCTTTGAATTACGCTTCAAAGACATGCAAAATTCCAACAAAATGGCAGTTCTGCAGCCATATTGGATCCTATCGCAAGTTAATTGATACATGCATATGCATGCCATAGTACGTGCTTTGCCTTTGTGCCAAGTTTGAACAAAATCGGTTCAAGGATGTTTGAGTTACGGTTCAAAGACATGAAAAAATCGCAAAAAAAATGGCCGCCTGTCAGCCATATTGGATCATATCACGAAATAAATTGGTGTTCATATGAAGGGCATAATGTTTTGCTTTTGTGCCAAATTTGAACAGAATCGGTTCAAGGATGTCTGAGTTATGGTCCAAAGACATGAAAAATCGCAAACAAAATGGCCGCCTCACGCCCATATTGGATCGTATCGCAAAATAATTTGACATGCATTTGTAGGCCATAGTGTTATGCCTTTGTGCCAAGTTTGAACAGAATCTGTTCAAGGATGTCTGAGTTATGGTCCAAAGACATGAAAAATCGCAACAAAATGGCCGCCCCACGCCCATATTGGATCGTATCACAAATAAATCGATGTGCATCTGTAGGTCATAGAGCTATGCCTTTGTGCCAAGTTTGAACAAAATTGGTTCAGCAGTGTCTGAGAAACTGTTGATGACGACGGACGGACGCACAGACGGACGCACAGACGGGACCCAATCTATAAGTCCCCGCCGGACTTCGTCCGCGGGACTAAAAAGACAAAACAATGATACATCTTGACAAAATGATGTAACAAAGGCATGAAAGTTTTTGATATAGGATAAACTGTAGTGTTATCATGTGCTGCATTTGCGTTAATGTGAATGAAATTATTGCTTGTAGATAGATGAGTGTATGACAAAAGCACCTAAAAGCTGCTTCCCTAGAAAAGAGTTGGTTCCAAATTGTTCTCACTGAAGATAACTTATAGGAAACAATCCCACTAGCTATGCAAAGCAGAAACATTGATAAGGGTCATTACCTGTTCCTATTGCTGGTATGGCAACAGATTTGTAGTCCCAGTTTGATGCCTGCATCAAAGATTCCAACAACAATCGTATAGGTATGCTGTCACTGTATCAGCATCGTATGGCTTCCAGTATGGGCCAACAACATGAAGAACAGCTTTACATGGTAGAGAACCTGCTTTGGTACAGACTACTTCACCAACATTCAGAGTTCTTTTGTCTGTTATTTTGTCACTCTCTCCTTGTATGGAATACCCACCAGCATTGACAATGGCTGCTGCAACACCTCCACTATGTTTCAATTTATCATTGGCAGGATTGACAATTGCGTCTACCTTTTCTTTGGTAATATCTCCATATTTTATGCTTACTTTTGTTCCAGTTGATGATGTAAACTCAAAAAGAGTGGAACCTATTGCATCAGTGCTGTTGCTTCCACTATGTTGACGCTGATAAGAGTGAACTCCAGAACTGGCACTGGTACCTGTGTCAGTTTTGTTTCCTTTACCATGCCGACTACCTGGTACTGGCAAGCCAAGACATCTACAAAGTGTTTCACTGGCAAGTTTGGCACTATCTCCTCACCATAGATTCTGATGCATGTTGGTGATATGTCTCTAATATAGACATTCTTATGAACAATTTTTGTGTGTTTTTTTGCTGCATTAATTGTCATATTTTGACAGCTGCCTCATCCTTAAAATTAACATCTATACTTGTTAGTTTGGTGTGTAATGGTTGTACCAAATCCACTACATTGTCTGTAGATTCCACTCTTTCTTTTTTGCCTTTTCTCCAAGCTTTATTGGAGCTTATTTCTAGTAGAAAATCTTTTTCTCTTTTGAAATCGACATCGTACCTCTGCCTCAAGTCATTTAGAGCATGTTCTTTAGCATCGAAAATAAATCTAACATGTTAGATTCTAAGGACACTTGCATTGTATCATGTTCTACATCTAACTTTTCCTGGTAAGCCCGAGCTTTGCTTTGACCAGATTCATGTTTTGCAGATGAACAAACTTCATTACCACCTGTTGCTTCTTCTGGCACCTCAATATAGCTACATAATTTGGGTGATTTCTTAACACCTAAAAAATCATAACATTCTTTAAGTGACTTTCTGAGTGCTTCATCATCCTCACTAAGTAACTTAAATTTATACTTCTCTTCATCTAACATGATTACTTTTTCATTGTACTTTTTTAATTTCTGCTTTGCTGTTTGCCACATTGTGTCAGAAAGCATTTCTCTGCAAGAATTAACATCAACAATGCAATATTTAAGATTAGCCTTTACTCTATCCACTAATTTTGAATATTTCCTGACAGCTCTTTCTAGATATCCCTCAGTACAATCAGAACTAGCCTTGATGAAGTGAATTTTTTGTGTTCCTTGTTTCCACTGGATGTCAACTTTGAATAGCTGAGTAATATCAAAAATTTCATCACAGTGAATCATCTCCATGTAAACTAATATATGACTATCTTCAACAACAATGGTTTCACCAGAACACTTTGATGCATGTTTTTTTTCTATTTTGGACATGGCTGTGGATTTCAAAGGCTTTTTCAGAATTGCTGTCTCTCGCATTTCTTTAACATCATTAAATTTCATATTATTATCCCCTTTTGCAACTCTTACCTCTGGCCCATACCTTGCATCTTTTAATCGATCCCTTTCACGTTTCCCTGCTTTTGACTGTTGAATTTGATTCTCTCTATTATGCACAGTTGGCTTAACCTTACCATGAGGTGGAATTTCATCATTATCTAATTCCCCTGAAGTAGGCTGCCGTGAAGGTTTAAATTCCCTTGCCTCTTCTAATTGATCGCTTTCACTTTTCCCTGCTTTTGACAGTTGAATTAGCTTTTCACTATCATGCATAGTGTGCTGAACCTTGCCATTATGATGAGGAATTTCATCATTATCTAATATCCCTGAAGTAGGTTGCCCTGAAGGTTTAGATTCCTTTGCCTCGATATCTTCTAAATGATCCCTTTCACTTTTCCCTGCTTTAAACTGTTGAATTTGATTCTCTCTATTAAGCACAGTTGGCTTAACCTTACCATGAGGCGGAATTTCCCCTGAAGTAGGCTGCCCTGATTGTTTAGATTCTAGAGGTGCATCTTTGCTCCCTTCTGCTTTTGTCTTTGAATTTTCTGCATCCTTCTGTGAATCATGATCTTGTGTACTTCGCAATTTTATTTTTCTCCTTGCTGTTTTATTTCCCTCACTTTCTTTCAGTTTATTTTCAATTTTATGACTGGCACTGATGATACCTAAATTACTCTTTTCTTCAACATTATCTGATTCACATCGAGTCTTGCAATTCTCTTCAGGTATTACTTGTTTGTTAGTCTTTTTTAAAATCTCATCTTGTTTTCTTACAATGTCCTGACCATTACCTTCCTCCTCTATTTTTTCAGTTGCCACTTTATCTTTTGGCCCTACGGCTTTGTCACCTTGTTTCACATTTTGCTTTTGACATTTATCAGAAGGATCTATGATTACTTCATAGCCTAATCCAGCAGCCATTTCTGTCTCATCTACTCTTGTTTCATCTTTGTTTTGATCTAAGTTACAAACTACTTCATTGCCTGCACTCTGTGCAAATTTATCAGTAGGATTACTTATGGCGTCTTCTTGTTTTTTGAAATTTTCAGCAGTCACTTTTCTTTTATTATCTATTGTACTATTTTGGAATTTACTAATATTGGCAGATTGGCCAGAACTTGCCATTTCCCTTTGCATGATGTCTTGGCTTCTTTCATCAGTCTCAGTCTCTCTTCTACCATAGCTATTTGAACAAGACTTCCTCTGACCACAACACTTCCGTCTGAATTGCATGTACCTCCAACTCCAGTTTCATTTGCAACTTCTTCCAAGACATACTGCGCTTCCTTCTCTGTTAACTGGACATGATTTAAATGGAATTTGGCCGAAACTTCACTAAAACATGACTGCAAATAAAACAAGAAATTAAATGAATTGCACACATCATCATTTAATTAATAAACATTCTCCTTTACTTTTCTGCATGTATTTGGCTCTCTTGCACTTCTTCAAACAAAAATCTTTTCACTCTGATACATATTATGAGTAAGGTTGGCAATCGCTTTTCAGAATTTTATGTGGATGAACTTTAATTAATTCATGCTTCACAAAGTATGCATATACCGGTACATTAGAACAAGGAATAGTAATCAAGTGAGAAAACTACTTGAACTTTTTTGCATTTTGAGAAGATTTTATGATAAGTATGCCAAGTGGATAAAGGCAGAGGTTAAAGAAAATGCAACCAATGTTTTTGATGCTATTTGAAATGTTCAATTCAATTGACAGAAAAACTTGAAGTACATTGTACTTTGTAACAACCATGGCAAAAACACAAAAACTTTGTAATACTTTGAATTGTAATTATTTCAATATTAATAGATTTCATGATAAATTTACCTATTCACAAGCTTATGGTGCAGCAGCATGTTTTAAATGAAGTGTTTGTTGATTATGACTGAAAGATGTTGGTTGAAACCTGAAATGATTTTTAACATCTTTTCCTACAAGAACATACCTCATTCACATTTTCAGAGTAAGATGATGAGTTGGCTACAATAGCTTTAACAGCCTTGTCTTTGTCCAACAAATCACATCGTGATGAAGCGTTCACCTGTAATTATAATTTGTAACATCAGTATGAGGATCAACTCCTGTTTTGGTGTATTAATACCTCAGTTGAGGAGATGAGAGATTGTTCTTGTCCTTTTTTGCCTCCCCCACCAAAAAAAAAAATATATGTTTGACAGAATTTATGAATAAGGCCAATCTAATTTGATTGAAGACATGAAGACAACTTCGCCCAAAAAATAGCATCAAAGACACTTTGCTCACATTCTGTTAGATGTGGCCGGCCACAATGAGTGCGTTATTTAATTGCTTCTATGGACGTTAACTATTTCTATGTCAATTGGTACATTTGACCACATTTTGATGCACGGTCCATCAAATATTGAGGCGAAGTACGTAATGGTTGGCGACTGCACTGGTACTGTTGTAATGTACACTTACATATTTCTTTACCTGCCAGTTCGTATTTCACCATCAAGTCAAGTTGGTTAAAGCTAGTGAAGCAAAACATATCCCATATGGTCCAGTTTAAAAAAGACTTTATGATTTGAAGGTCCCTGACAACAGAGACACTGTAAATATGATTTTTATAGACTAAAGCTGCAATAAAATACCAAGCAAAGTGGGTGAAAATACATATTTTTTTGGTTCAATACCACATTTTACTGCCTTGACAGATCGGTAAGTGATACTGTCTGGTAAGTAAAGGGATATAAAACCATGCGGCCTCCCTTACCGAAATTTTAGGCCTCCCGCAAACTGTTACTGCAAATTTGCCGCAAGCTTTGCAGTAAATTTGCAGCAAACTATTTGCCGCAAATATGCGGATGGTTCATTTTTCAGATGCAAATTAGGTTTCTTGTGAACTTGCTGCAAATATGCAGCAAACTCCCTGCCGCAACGCTGCTGCAAACTCTTTGCAGCAAATTTGCGGCACAATCCTTGCAGCAAACTTGCGGCAAATTAATTTGAATGTTACTGAAAATTTGCCGCAAACTCCATACAGCAAATTATTTTATTTGCGCTGACCATTGTTTCTCGTGAAACTGGTATTGCAGAGTTTAGTTGGATAAAACACATCTTGTGCTGTCCATAGTCGGCCAATATATAAATATTATTTATCCAACTTAACTCTGAAATACCAGTTTCACGAGAAACAATGGTCAGCGCAAATAAAGTAATTATAAACAAGTCATCGTTGATGACACAGTCCCCACTTGTTAATGGGTACTTTGATTACATGTCCTCAGAGAGGATAGAGTCATCTTCATTAATTAGGTCTGTGATAAAAATACTGCGATACAGATGGTGCTCAATGGCCAAGAATGAGTTCCATGGTGATGAAAACATTAAACCAATGTAGGAAACCATCCTAAAGTTCATAAAATGAGTCAACCAGGAATTAATCAACAGGATGTTGTAAGACACTTTTGCATACAATCCTAACACTTAACAGATTATCACTGTTACCATATTTCTTGATGCAGTATTTACAACAATATGAGATCAACATCTGTATCAAGGTTCATCAAATTTGACGTTGTATTAATTTGTGGCTATATCACTCTAATTAGGAAAGTTCATTACTTATGCAATTAAAAATTAATGAAAATGACACTGATAAATGTCTTTTTCAATGTTAAAGCAAATTGAGCTTAACATCTGTACAAAATTTCATGAATTTGATGCAGTATTTCTTGACATATCAGCCTACTTACGAAACTTCAATAATTGACATGTTACTGCTACATGACGTGAAACAAATTGACGAGCATATGTATGAAATAGGTCAATGTCCTTGTACCAACTTTGCCAACTTTGAATGATACTGGTGGAAATATGTCTGAGTTATGGCTCTGTAAATTAGAAAATTGTAACAAAATCACAGCTATGCAGCGATATTTGATCTTACTGTTTAAAAATCAACACGTATATGTATAACATAAGTCAAAGTCCATGTACCAACTTCGAATAAGATCAGTTGAGACTTGCCAGAGTTATGGCTCTCGACATGAAACAACCATAACAAAATTGCTACCATGTGGCCATATTGGACCATCTCGTGAAACAAATCGACATACATATGTATAAATAAGTCAATGTCCTTGTACCAACTTTGAATAAATTCGCTTGATACAAGTCTGAGTTATGGTTCCGGACATGAAAAATTCAGAAAAAAATGGCACCACTGCGGCCATATTGGATTGTATCACAAAACAAATCAATGTGCATATGTATGACATAGGTCAATGTCCTTGTACTATGTTTCAATAAAATCCGTGAATAAAATCAGTTGAGATGTGCCCAAGTTTTGGCTAAGGACATGAAAAAATTGTAACAAAATGGCTGCCATGCAGCCATATTGGATCATATCATGAAGCAAATTGACCTACATATGTATGACATAGGTTAATGTCCTTGTACCAACTTTGAATAAAATCGGTTGAGATATACCTGAGAATTATGGCTCTGTACATGAAAAAATCGTAACAAAATGGCCGCACGGCAGCCATATTGGATCGTATCACATAACAAATTGACATGCATATGTATGACATTAGTCAATCTCCTTGTACCAACTTTGAATAAAATCGGTTGATACATGTCTGAGTATTATGGCTCTGTACATGAAAACATCGTAATAAAATGGCTGCCTGGCAGCCATATTGGATTGTATTACAAAACAAATCGATGTACATATGTATGACATGGGTCTATGTCCTTGTACCAACTTTGAATAAAATGGGTTGAGATATGCCTGAGTTATGGCTCCTTACATGAAAAAATCGTATAAAATGGCCGCCTGGCGGCCATATTGGATCGTATCATCAAAAAAATCAACGTGCCTATCTATGACATTGGTCAATGTCCTTGTACCAACTTTGAATAAAATCGGTCGAAACATATCTGAGTTATGGCTCTGTACATGAAAAAATTGTAATAATATGGCCGCCTGGCGGCCATATTGGATTGTATCACAAAACAAATCGACGTGCATATGTATGACATGGGTCTATGTCCTTGTACCAACTTTGAATAAAATGGGTTGAGATATGCCTGAGTTATGGCTCCTTACATGAAAAAATCGTAATAAAATGGCCGCCTGGCGGCCATATTGGATTGTATCACCTAAAAAATCAACGTGCCTATCTATGACATTGGTCAATGTCCTTGTACCAACTTTGAATAAAATCGGTTGAAAAATGTCTGAGTTATGGCTCTGTACATGAAAAAATCGTAATAAAATGGCCGCATGGCGGCCATATTGGATCGTATCACAAAACAAATCGACGTGCATATGTATGACATAGGTCAATGTCCTTGTACCAACTTTGAATAAAATCGGTTGAAACATGTCTGAGTTGTGGCTCTGTACATGAAAAAATCGTAATAAAATGGCCGCCTGGCGGCCATATTGGATCGTATCACAAAACAAATCGACGTGCATATCTATGACATGGTCAATGTCCTTGTACCAACTTTGAATAAAATGGTTGAGATATGCCTGAGTTATGGCTCCTTACATGAAAAAATCGTAATAAAAATGGCCGCCTGGCGGCCATATTGGATCGTATCACCAAAAAAATCAACGTGCATATCTATGACATTGGTCAATGTCCTTGTACCAACTTTGAATAAAATCGGTTGAAAATGTCTGAGTTATGGCTCTATACATGAAAAAATCGTAATAAAATGGCCGCCTGGCGGCCATATTGGATTATATCACAAAACAAATCGACGTGCATCTGTATGACATTGGTCAATGTCCTTGTACCAATTTTGAATAAATCGGTTGAAACATGTCAGAGTTATGGCTCTATACATGAAAAAATCGTAATAAAATGGCCGCCTGGCCGCCATATTGGATCGTATCACAAAAAAATCAATGTACATATCTATGACATTGGTCAATGTCCTTGTACCAACTTTGAATAAAATCGTTTGAAACATGTCTGAGTTATGGCTCTTTACATGAAAAAATCGTAATAAAAATGCCGCCTGGTGGCCATATTGGATCGTATCACAAAAAAAATCATGTACATATCTATGACATTGGTCAATGTCCTTGTACCAACTTTGAATAAAATCGGTTGAAACATGTCTGAGTTATGGCTCTGTACATGAAAAAATCGTAATAAAATGGCCGCTTGGCGGCCATATTGGATCGTATCACAAAACAAATCGACGTGCATCTGTATGACATATGAAGTAATCCTTGTACCAAGTTTGAATGAAATCGCTCCAGGCATCTCTGAGATATCTGCGTGAACGGACGGACGCACGCACGCACGCACGCACGCACGCACGCACACACGCACGGACATGACCAAACCTATAAGTCCCCCCGGACGGTGTCCGTGGGGACTAACAAAAAGATGACAGAGAAAAAAAGGTTACATTCAATTGTGGTACAATTTATTTTATATGCCATGTTCATTTCATGCCACATAAGTGTCATGATCATGTCAAGATTTTCTTTGACTTGAGAAGTTTCATGTAACATTTACATTACTGTCAAAGGCTGCGATTTGGCTTTCTGTTCTCTGAATTTCTTGTCCCTTTAGTGTACCAGCAATGGATTCTGAAAAATATAAATCGTTCAGGGAAGAGTGTAAGTCTTTACCGTTTGACCAAACATTGTAAATTTCATGAAAGAAATCGATAATATTTGAAAATGAGACAAAATCAAGTTGAAAAATTGAAGCAGAAAATGCATAAAATATTCATGATCGAAATTAAATTAATAATGATTAAAATGTCCGACAGCGGACGACTCGCCGTATGTTGTTTACATACACGACGGCGACAATCTGCAAAAATCTCAGCACTTACTGTAAGTCACAGGCGCTGGCACATTGCTGGGATAATAACCATATTTTATATGTAGAGTTGATTATTTAGTAAAAGAAACACCGTACGTGAGATATTAGTGTAGGCCTATAGGCCTACATGTTGACTGGCATTATACCGAGTGGCTGTGGCTGCCTGGCTCGGGCCTGGCAAACGCACTGTATAATCATCAATGTGAAGAATGTCTACATGACTTGATTATTTAATAAAGAATAACAGTACGTGATATTACTGTACATGTCGGCTAGCTTAACCGAGCGGCTGTAGCTGCAGGGCTTTGGCCATGGCCCGGCTTGGGCCCGTTGTCCACTGCTGCACAGACATAAACTCAAGACGTGAAAGCTTTTCATAGCCCGATTTCATAAATCAGCGAAATTCAGGATCTCTGAGCGTTTTCGGTGATAAAAACTGGTAATCGGTCAGATGGTTGCATAAACAATCGATCGACTGGCCCTTTTGCCTAAAATCATACCTTACCCTATGCTACTGGCAAGAAATCGTCCTGAAATCGGCTGGGCACACCAACCCACCGCCCGCCATTTTGAATAAGCTTCCTGCAACGAACGCGGCCAATGAGAGAAGAGGAATTGAAAAACAATACGTCATCTGCCAAGGGTTGTATGCACAGGCGCATACATTGCATGCAGCTCATTCAAAATGGCCGGCGCTGGGTTGGTGTGCCAAGCCGATTTTAGGACGATTTCTCGCCAGTAGCATAGGGTAAGGTATGATTTTAGGCAAAAGGGCCAGTCGATCGATTGTTTATGCAACCACCTGACCGATGACCAGTTTTTATCACCGAAAACGCTCAGAGATCCTGAATTTCGCTGATTTATGAAATCGGGCTATGAAAAGCTTTCACGCCTTGAGTTTATGTCTGTGCAGCAGTGGACAACGGGCCCAAGCCGGGCCAAAGCCCTGCAGCTACAGCCACTCGGTTAAGCTAGCCGACATGTACAGTAATATCACGTACTGTTATTCTTTATTAAATAATCAAGTCATGTAGACATTCTACACATTGATGATTATGCAGTGCGTTCGCCAGGCCCGAGCCAGGCAGCCACAGCCACTCGGTATAATGCCAGTCAACATGTAGGCCTATAGGCCTACACTAATATCTCATGTACGGTGATTCTTTTACTGAATAATCAAGTCGTATATAGACATTCTACATCTTAAATACGATTATTATCCAAGCAATGTGCCAAGCGCCTTGCTGTAAGTAACTGTTGTGAAACGAAAGTGAATTCAGTATGAATCAGTACTCAACGAAAATTTATCTTTAGGTAAAGATTGCAATACAACGATTACAGAACATAATTATAGCGATCGATGTACAGACGAACGGTACATTGACTTACATTTCTGAACGGCTCGCAGACGCTGGACGATTCCCGGTCCGGTTGCAGGTCTCACCGTGCTGTGTGTAAATACCGTACTCAGAAAATATAGTCGGCATCTTTACTGCCGCTCGCGTTCAAAAATTTAGAACTCCGCCTGTCCCTGGTACTGTATACACGTTTTTGCAACTATGTGATATCATTTGGCTGGCGATTCCATAGAAAGATCACGAAATTGTCCACTAGAAAACTCCCTGCTCACAAGCACGCAGCCAACACTGGTATGGCTGGCGGATGGTACTAAAATCTAACTTCGCGCCGATCAAGCCTCATGACGATAACGGAAGTGCGATCTATAAATCATTACGTGATTGATAATGTAGTCCCGTTTTTAAATGCTGGAATTGACTCTACATCTGCACCAATCCGTTATATTTCATACTTAATATAGCATTTAATTTATTACTTTAATGAAAATGGTTATTTTTATCATAGAAAGACTAAAAAGAGAGTAAAAATTCTTTCAGCACGAAGAATCAATATCAATGCGCGAACTGACCTTGATGAACCGTGACCGGAGGGTGTAAACATGTCGGCTGCTCGCAGCTGATACATAGGACGTGTTGGACGTTGGTGAAGTGGCGCTTTGAATTTTCGTACAGCGACTCGGGATGGAGTGTAATCCTAAATCTCAAATTTGTGCTCGGCAATACAACTCTAACGCTGAAAACATGGACAAAAGCCTTTTACCTCGACCCATGTTATCAGAAGGCGAGATTTTGTCAGCAGCATCGATGGGACAGACTGTAAGCTGCAGAGCATTGTACGTACCGTATAATACATGTACTATATTGATGGGATGAATAGCTTGGAGCACAGCCACTACTGTGCTTGGAGGTAGTAGCGGAAACATTACTGTACAGATTTGCAGTAACAAAAGTCTACGACGTGTCCTTACAGACCATCATCAAACGCACATTTCGTTCGAAACTGTTTGCAATTTGGTATCATTCGCAGAAAATACAGGGTGTAACTTGCAAGACAGACAAGTCCCTGTTTCAAAAATTTGTTTCCCTAAAAATTCAGTTTTCGATCCAACCATAATTTACCCAACCAGATTGTCAAAGGGCATTTTTATTACATCATGTCACTACAGTATATACTATACGGTAGATGCACTCTATATCCATGCAATGCTTTCACCAGCATAACTGAAGCTGTTCATTTGTCAATAATGTGTTGCTGCATATTTGCAGCAATAATCTGGTTTGCCGCAAATTTGCAGCAACTTAGTCGTTTACCGCAAATTTGCTGCAAACTGACTTAAGGGTTTGCAGGAGGGTCACATCTACCTGCAAACTCCTGCAACTCCTTCCTGCAAGCTATATGCTTGCTGCATATCACTATAGGGAAAAAGTGCGTGACTAGAGCGAGAAACTGACGCTTTCTCGCAATCGGTGAGAATCTGTTCTTATTCTCACCGCTGTCGGTGAGAAAATTTTAATCTCCACTGGAGATTGGTGAGAAATGCACTCCTTGGCGAGAATCAAGTGTGAGAACAAATTCTCACCGGTGAGAATAGAATTTCTCACTATGTACAGCGAGAATTGAAATTCACTGGCGAGAATCATCAAGACTCGCCATTCGGAGTCTTTATGATTCTCGCCAATGAACGGCGAGTCTTGATGATTCTCACCAGTGAATTTCAATTCTCGCTGTACTTAGTGAGAATTTCCATTCTCACTGGTGAGAATTTGTTCTCACACTTGATTCTCGCCAAGGAGTGCATTTCTCACCAATCTCCAGTGGAGATTAAAATTTTCTCACCGACAGCGGTGAGAATAAGAACAGATTCTCACCGATTGCGAGAAAGCGTCAGTTTCTCGCTCTAGTCACACACTTTTTCCCTATAGTGATATTTGCAGCAAACTTACGGCAAATTTGCAGTAGAAATAATTTTCGGTTAGGGCTGTTATGGCCCTGTCACACCTTGACGATTTAGCCAGCCTATGCCAATGTATGAAAAATTTGGCGAATACATTATGGGTAAGTTTTGTATAAGTTAAGAGCATGCTGAAGCATGCTGGAGTACGTCTTAGTACATGGAAGTCGTCGAAAACTTTTGTACATGTACAAAAGTTTTCAATGAATGCCAGCGTAGGGCTCATCCGTCCCACACATGCTGGCCATAAGTTATAAGTAGGTCATGTGCTCATTCACACATGTTCACACACGTTACTTGTGAGTTACTCATAAGTTGAAAAGTATTGAGATAATTGTCTAGTGTACCACAAAAACGTATACATATTTTAAACCTCCAAGTACTCTTAGCATACGCTATGCATCTGCCCAAATTGAAAAATACATCGTTAGTCCGGCAAGCCAGTATTTTAGAGAATTTTTGTATGTCAGCATGCGCTGGCTAAAACATTAAGGTGTGACAGCTAGGGCCCTTACATCAAAATTAGTGATAAAATCTACCATACCAAAGAAAAGGTACATATGTACCCTCTTGTAATATTGTATTGCGTGGAATTAAATTTGTAGACAATATTTGGCAATTAATCAAGCAGTACGTGATACATGTATTTATGGAAACAAGCTATACTGGCTAGGAGATCCTTGGTTGTTAAATCTCTACAAATCATCACCAACATGTAAAATTCTGACCAGCGTAGTATATACTGTATCACAACAAAACCATAATTGAAGACAACATGACTCAAGACACAAAGTTGGCAGAAAATGCAATCATATGATTACATGTGAAATCAAAACCAAAAGGTGAGCGTACCAGGAACCACTGAATTTCTCTTTGAGTTTAATTTCAGATGCTCTTCCAGGATCTAGAGATTTCTTCAAGGAATTCAGACTTTTCTGATATGTTGTTGACGTTCATATATGATAAAGTATATTTAAACCCTGTCAGGTGTCTGTATGCACAGGACTGCAGTTGTGTATAAAATTAAGCAATAACCCCCGCCGCAGGAGGGTATACACGAGATTTTGGTACAATGCGCGACATATAGCACGAACCGATAGGCGAGTGCTATATGGAGCGAATTGTACCAAAATCGAGTGTATACCCAACTGCGAAGGGGGTTATTGCTATTATATTATATCAACTTGCGTGTATTGTTGTCTTACTTGGGTATTTTCATCACTCTAAGAGCCAAATGCAGAAAACGGACGTCTGAGAGATCGAACGTCGGAAATTCTGCGCCCGAGACCGAGCATTTTTATAAGTTAGGATTCCGTACAGGCACACAGTATCCTACGATAAATACGCATTACGTCCATATCGACATTGCATTTTATTCGCATGCAACACGAACGATACTTGTCAAAAAATACCTGCTGCACTCACACAGAAAATGGGTCAAGAGTTCAAATCAAAAGAAAAAGTAACAATTTTTTTCGTAAATTTACATAAGAACAATAGTCCTGGCTTTTTTGGCATACTAAAAATAGATTTGTCTCATTCTGTACCGCATACCCTCGCGTCGTGACATTCAGTGGTGGCACAGTGAAGTTACAGGATCTATTTTTGATGGATATAATTTGGACGTTAATTGTACCAGAAAACAAGTAATCGTTGATGACACAGTCCCCACTTGTTAATGGGTACTTTGATTACAGGTCCTCAGAGAGGATAGAGTCCTCTTCATTAGGTCTGTGATAAAAATACTTATGAATAAATTCGCTTGATACATGTCTGAGTTGTAGTTCAGGACATGAAAAAATCGTAATAAAATGGCCACATGGTGGCCATATTGGATCGTATCACAAAACAAATAGATGTGCATATGTATGACATAGGTCAAAGTCCATGTAGCAAATTCGGAGTCGCGCGAGTCGCCAGGGCTAGGAGTCATCCCATTGTTATTTTGAACTTCTTGGTCTACATTGTCAGGACATCCCGATCTGTTATAGCCCAAACTTTGTAAATAATATCTGACATAACGTTACTGTGAGGAAGTGTCAATTTATTTGTGTATGAACGAATACTATCTTCATTTTAAAGAGCGGTATCGCGTCTCGACTCCTGCAAAGTGCACGGTGCGCTGTCGCCCTAATATTTGTGTGCATCACACCCCAAACGTGCTACTTCGGAGACGTCTTTCATCATCGATCCCAACTTATTTACACCAAGAGGCGAGTTACAGACGCACACTTTATCTGTGTATCAAAATTGAGTCTTCGGTCTTGAAACAGAGTGGACTGTTTCAGTCTTTGTCGAGGGTCTATCTTTTAGATAGGTACGTTCAAATGCACCGACCGGCAATTTTCGAAAATGCTGGTTTAGGGGCCCGTTTTAGCACTGCTATCAGTGCTAAAACAGTATTTTAGCAACGGTGGAATGAGCTCTCGTCCAATCAGAATGGCGCATGGTAGCATGATATAATATAATATGAGTTTTGATACAGGCATGAAATTGAGACCCTGTACTGTACACCTGAGAGCACAGTGATGTGTTATGCACCTGGTTTATATATCCAAGATCTACCAGTTTGCATTGTGGATTTTCAGTGAAACGAAGATTGCTATCAATGCTGTCAAAGTTTTCTTCTGTCAGACCATCTTGTCCTAGTCGTTGACATATTTCAGTCTTTGCTGCCATTATATCCACTGCACCACCATACCTCAACAAATGATTCAGATGTGAATGCATGCTTTCTGCACCAACAAGTCTATGTTCCAATTGTTCCACCTTGGAATCAATTTGTTTGCGCTTTGGTGAATATGTATCAGCAACTACAGCAAGCAATCTGTTTTTCTGCTTCTTGATTTCATCAATCACAGTTTTTGACAGGTCTATGATTTGTGATTCAGTTGTTGTTTTGTTCTTCTCCAAGCATTTGCCTACATCAACAGCTCCATCTCTTGCCTGTTTTAAATCACTCACTTTCTGAGCAGCTTTCTCTTCATACTCTTTCATGGTTGGCATGTACTTTTCCAGAGCTGCTTCTACTGATAAAGTTTTGTGTTCTGGTGGTGTATGTTCAACCAAGGTACATTTCACACATGTTGGGATTTGACAAGAGTCACAATACAATTCCAGCTGTGCACTGGGATGCTTATCACAGAACCTTGGTTGAATAAGTCTTGAATGCTCAGAAGACATTTTTTCTTTGTATTCATCTACAGTCATCAGTTTGTGACCTTTGAGTAATCTCATTGTTTTGTGTGTGTTCACACAATCATCGCAGAAGAATTCACCGCAATCTTGACACCAAAATTTAGCTTCTTTTTTACAAACTGCACATACTGACTTTTGTGAACCAGAATTGACATCACCTAAGATCTGTTGTAGATCATTCATGAATCGATTATTGGCAATGGCAGGTACTCCTCCAGAGGGCAAAGGGAATGACTCTTTGCAAGTTGGACAGATCAGCTGATCATTGTTGGTTTTAACCCATTCTGTCAGGCAGGGTTCACAGTACGTGTGTAAACAGGGCAGTATCTTTGGTGACTTGAATCTTTCCATGCAAATTGCACACAGCAGTATCTGCTCATTGATGTCTGTCAAAACTTTCTCACTGGAAACTGATGATGCTGTGGCCATGTTGAATGTCACCTGGAAAAGTGAAACACAGTGATTTAGTAGTAAAATTACAACATATAAATGTAACCTTGCCCATTTTCCATAGATGACTAAATTTAACATGACACTTTCATGGTTTTGAACAAATTAATTGTTCGACACGAGATATCAAAAGAGAAAGTATCACACTTGAAAACACATGGATATTCTGCATACAGTACTAGCATTATATTTTATGCCTTTATACACTTAGTCTGAACATCTGCAGTGTGGTAATGATCTCCTATGGATGTGTTTTGATGGGAATGCAATTATATCTAAGTAAGAAATGTTTGCTTAGATTATTTCACTGCTAAGATATGAAAGCAGTTTTTCCTGATGGGACAAGAAATTTTAAAAGAGAAATTTATTTCTGAACAAGAAAGTTATAATGATACAGGTGGATGAACTATTTTGAACACCCTGCGTCCAATATTTTAATCAAAATGCCAGAATCTTTTGTTGACAGCAGCATAATATCCTATTTTCATCTCAAAACTGAGAACACACAGGCAAAAGATTACCTTATGTTTGACCAAAAAAAATTGATTTGTTTCTGGTCACCGTGTGTATCACTTCAAAGTGTGCATGTCAACTCTTGTTTTTGTTTTTCATTTGCCCCTATGGAAAAAAGGGGAAAATGTATCAAATTCCACCAAAAATAAAAAAATTGAAAAAAAATCGCATGACCGCATCATTTTTGCCACATGTCAATGACCAGAAACAAAAATATTTTGGGGGGCCTTAGATGGCGCTTTATATTCCACTGGCATAGCATGCTGCTGTGTTAAAGATGATTCATATTAGCAATATACCATAATTCTTTTGCCCTTGATTGTAGTTGACATGAAAATATTCCATCTTATTCCTTCCTATAATAAGAAATGCACTTTCATTTCATGCATAAATTTCTCTGAAACAAATCATTGCCAAAGACCATGACAAATACGACATCACTGTCATTGAAAAAGGAAGAAAACACTGATATGAAACATCAGTATACCTCTAACTATTGATCGAGCCGAATAGTTAACATTGGCGACTGTGATCTTTGTGAGATGATTGGGTGCAGTACATTTTGATATTAAATCTGACCAAGAATCAGTCTGATTTTTGGGTAGCAAGTCGTCATGTATCAATTTCTGAACACTACTGTATCCCTTTTCCTGCAAAGTCGGTGAAAATTCGCTTGAAATTCGGTGTAGCCAGAATCTAAGCACTGGTGACCGTTATTCTACCAACTCTGTGGAAATCGGGCCCTTTTTGGGTACCCCCTTTCCTGCAAAGTCGACGGCACTACGTTTTGCTATCCCCTCTGCGTTTAGGGGTCATCCGAGGACAGTTTTCTGACAAGGAACGCCTTTTTCCCCTCGAAATGGGTTTGCAGGGAGTCGATAGACAGGAAAGGTGCAGAAACCTGTCCGCCAGTCCCCCACACCCAAGGGGGCAGTTTTTTTTTACCGCTTTTTAGCGGACTTGGCAGGATAGCATGGTGATGTTTTCTGGCGGAGTTGGACGTACTTGGCTGCCTGGCACTATAGAGATTGCTGCCGAACTTGACCAACTCGGCAATGCTAATCTAGAAGGCTACCTCTTGCAAACGACTTGGCAGATGGTGCCGATGGTGCGAGACGAAAGTCACTTATTCAGTTGTGCGTGACTGAAAATGAGAACGCATTTTTGACGGGACGGCTCGACTTGTTCCTCCGATGGAACGGATATGAACGACTCGGAAATACCATTACAAACTAGTGTCCGACGTACTAAGCTGGGCTTCAGCTCTGCAAGTTCAATCCAGGCAACGTCCTTCACCGCCTTGGCCGTGCCATTCAATGGACGTTGCTTTGGATTTTTATTTATTCCATCGTCCGAAGTATTGGCTCTGGTTTGCAGGCAAATATATCCTGTTGCCGACGACTTTGGTTGCTACGTACGCTATTTGCGTACCGAGAATTCAGGGGACATGAGGTCAATGCTACGGGGATACCACCTGTACTGAGCAGGGACTGCTTTTGTTATGCATACCAGCTAGCTGTACAGGCATGTGGGGACGTCAATGGCTAGAACAATGGAAGCATATTGAGTTGTACCCGTGCATCGCAAAAGTTAGACTGACAACTTGGGTGTAGTGACTGGTTGTCACTGGTTAGCTGCAGCCCAAGCCATGACGGTACAAACCTGTACCTGAGTGAGGACCGCTTGATTAAGTCGGTCATGAACGGTAACACTTGTAAGCCAACTCCCAAACGACCTGGCGAAACTACGTGGAAGCTGTGCCTCAATGGCTCAGCCAAGTCGTTTATACAACGGCAAAAACATAGTTTTTGTGCTACACTGCCAAGTTGATGAAGGTACGTATTCAATTGACCCTACCCTGGGGAAAAAGGACAGGTTTGCCGGTGCTGCCGCACCCCTAGCACGACCCCCAGGGTCTCTGACTAACAGACGAGTGAGGTGATGTTTGTGCCTAGCAGACGTGCGCAATACTAAAGGAGCTTACTTACGTAAGCATGAAACGACAATAAAATGACGCACCCCCTGGGGAAAACAAAGCCGGTGACCTCAATTTTTTCTGCAGTAACCCTTGAGCTCCTTCCCCTGTCTACTGGCATGTAGAAATTATTGAAGTCTAACATGTATAAGTACGGCTAAAACTACCATGAAAATGGGCGATTTCTGCAAAAATGCCTGGCAGGATAACGTGCAGGAGAGCCAATCTTTTGCAGGCACATATTATGGGGCCGTTTTCTACTGACTTGGCAGGATAACGGACAAGGGCGCTCGGCAAGAAAAGGGGTATTGACGATTGGTACCAGACAATGACTACTACAAATCACAGGAATTTGCAGCATTGCTTGGATAGTCTATAGACCCTAGAGTTGGGTTCTCTACAGTCTATGGATGGCCATTCAAAGGTTCACGATTGAAGTGTAAGGCCGAAGGCTATTCTTTACACTACTACTACTGAGGTTAGGCCTTCAGCCTCAGAGAGCATCATGATTTATGGCCTTAAGGTCAGAGGAATCTGAGCAGGGTTCACTCATAATTGAAAGCTATATGTATACCTACAGGCGGCTCAAAATCAGGAGAGGAAGAAGGGGGCACTCAATTTTTGGGAAATGTACTGAAGCATTTAGTGCAGTAATGAAATTATATAAAAATAGTAGAAAAGAATGAAAAAAATAATTATAAAATGATACAATTTTATAAAAACATTGTAAAACTTAATACCAAGTATATGGAGTATCATTACTAAATGAGTATTTTTCAGCATTTCCTGATGAAAAATTGGTACACTTGCCTGATCAATCATGAAAAACATCTACTTTCAATTCCATAAGGTACAGATTATTTGGGAGAAAGTGTAAGAAAACATATCCTACAAAGTATACAAACAGTGCGTGCCTTGATAGCAAACGCATCTTTTATTGCAAGAACATAATTCGTCATAACCAACAGATACCTGAGCAATAAAGAATCCTTGTATCTTTCAACCAAATGTAAATTTAATCTCTGCATTTAATTTACATAATCTTTGTCTTGTTGTTTTTTCCTCTGTTGTCTTTTACACAACTTTTGGCAGTCTCTTGATAACACAACATTGCAGGAAAAGTTTTGAGTTTTAATACTCTATATGAACAAGTCATTGACAATGACATAGTCCCCCTTGTAATTGGGAATTTGTCACTTGAAGTGACTAAAAATTGAAGTCGATATGATATGCATGAAACAAGGAATGCAAGTACCAAAGCCCTGTCTGTGACTGATGTCCACATTGGATTGGATTATAGACAAGTAGTGTCATAGGGTTATGTTTTTTTACAAAGTTGGACAGAAAAGGTATGTCATGCTCTGGGTTTTTAAATGTCAAAATTCAACTTATGTGCAAGAAAGTGGTCCAGCATGTCTGAGTAACGGCTCTTTACATAAGAAGGTCAGAACACCAGATGTGAACCCGAAAATGTCCTAATGTTCAGTACAGAAAAGACTTCCTATAATTAGCTATTGATACTGCTAAAATTAAAACGCCTTTCTTGACTGGTAAATCTTTGTATGATCAACATCTGCAGCAAGTGTCATCAGATTTAGTGCAGTCATTCAGAATATAGATCTCTAATTACAAACATTGTTTCCCTATTCAGCCAATCTGGGCTGCCACCCTAATCACAAAAGGTCATTAAATAAGTCAATAAATAATTTATCAACAGGATGTCACTTTTCAGTTTTACACTACTGGAAGATCAATATCTGTACCATGTTTCATAAAATTTGATGCAGGATTTCTGGACGTATCATACTAACAAGGAAAAGTCATTACAATGCAAATTAGAAATTAATAAACATGATACTGATACCAATAAATGTCCTACACAGTTAACGCAATATGAGCTCAACATCTATACCAAGTTTCAACAAATTTGATAGAGTATTTCTTGATGTATCAGCCTAATAATGAAAACTCATTAAATATGCAAATATGCAATTATTTGACATGATATGACTAATGTCTTTGCATGCAACTGTACAACAATTGGGGATCAACATCTGTAGCAAGTTTCATCACATTTGATGCAATATTTCTGGGCATAGCACACCAACTAGGAAAGTTCATTTAAAATGCAAATTATCAATTAATTCACAAGATAATGCTAATTTATTTGTTTGCCAATACAACACTTTTAGATCAACATCTATACCAAGTTTCATCAAATTTGCTGTGGTATTTCTAGACATATTTCCTTAATTACAGAAATTCATAAAATATGCAAATTAGCAATTTCATGACATGATCCTGCGAAAGATTTTGCACACAGTTAAAACTTTGGTATATGAATATCAGTGACTTACTAAGTTTCATCACATCTGAATCAGTACTTCTTGACATATAATCGGAATTATGAAAATTCATTAAATATGCAAATTAGCAATTAAATGACATGATCCTGCTAACTGTCTTTGCATACTGTTACAGCTCTGGTATATCTACATCTGTACCATGTTTCAACTTTGAGTGGGTATTTCTTGACATCATCAAATATGCAAATTAGCTATTAATTGACATGATCCTGCCAAATGCCTGCCAAAAGTTAAGCTCTGGTATGTATACATCTGTAAGAAATTTCATTAAATTTGAGTCAGTATTTATGAAATATTAGCAGAATTATGAAAATCCATAATTTATGCAAATTAGCAATTAATTGACCAAATACTGACAAATGTCTTTATGTGCTATTAGAGCTGTGTGTGACCAACATGTGTACAAAGTTTCATAAAACTTGGTGCAGTCTCTTAAGAAACAGAGCTCTTTTTCAAAAATCACTAATTATGCAAATTAGCGCTAATTATGCGTGCCACACCAAAAAAATGGACATACATATGTATGTTTTAGTGTATTATCTTTGTGCCAAATTTGAAAGAAATTGGCTCAGATGTGTCCGAGATATCTGCGCGGACGGACGGACAAACGAAAGGGAATCCAAACCATAAGTCCAGGGGACTAATAAAATGCATTACATGTATTCTATGCATAGAAATGATTACCTGATAAAGCATGGTTCACTCTTATAAATGCTAAATATAAAGACGTCATAGAGGACTGCTCTCAGCAGATACCATTAGAAGTGCACAGGATCTGGGACAAAACTGAACTGTTGTGAATTCACCGTTTATTATGACAGAAACATATATTTTAATTGACTTAAGCTCAATAACCATTTTGATATTTGGTCATACCGTATTATAGCAGGAATTTCATTAGAAACAGCAGCTGAAGAAATTGTATGGCTAGTAAGGTCATTTCTATGGATGTAAAATCTCAAACTGGCAAACAAATAAATAGCGCATTAAGAAAAATATTGTCCCTGGCTCTTTGGTCAACTAATATCATGTACATAAATGTGAAATTTTGCACAAGACACAATAAAATTGTAGATTTGCCACTCCTGCATATTCATAGATCTGCAATATTATGCACACTGAGAATGGTTTTAATAACAGCTACAAAATGAGTTGTCAGTGTTTCATTGTTTGAAACACTGATCATGCAAAAAGTGTTATTAAAATATCAGTGTTAAAATGTCATTTTCAAACACTTTTACCTTGTGCAAAATAAATTCAAACACCTCTCAGATGCACAATTGCACACATCAATTTCTCAAAATTTTCTATACAAGCCCTCATGCTCTGGCCTTTGGCCAGGATTGTCCTATGTCATTTTCCTAAGTTTTTATACTTAGTAAAAACCAAATTGAAACACCTCTCAGACTGAACCAAACTGCACCATTGTACACATTAATTTCTCAATATTTTCAGCGAAAGACAGGGGACACCAGTCTGACACACTCCCCCTCAGCCTCTCTCCTACTTTCAAATTCTCTCCTGTCAGATATCCGAGTGAAAACCCTACCAATATCATATGATATATGATACCCTCCAAATTAAAATACTATATGGTTGGAAATCGGTTATAGTGTGAGCTTAAATATACAGCTGTATTTTGTTGTGACTTTAAATTTTGGAGTATCAATGAAATTCCTCCACTATGGCAGCACCACCCCTCTCCCTCTCCATGCTGTAAATTATGACGACTTCCCAGGGCCTACCAAACATACAGCGAAGTTGGAATATGAATACAATCTACGCATAGCTGCTCTGGACTTCGGACTAAAATTGACATAGGTATGTTAGTGTTACCTGGATACTGGTCGCGTACACAGAACGGACAGAGAGTTTAGTCAACCCGGATAAAGCTGCCAAAAATTACAAGGGACAAGGCACCTACTTCAACGTAATCCGGTTTGGCCCTTGAACGATTTGATATTGAAACAGCAATCAATTACTCTTACATTGCATTTCAGATACATTTCCAATATTTCCGATATTTCGACGTTTTGTGGGGTACATAAGACGTAATTCCCCCGCGTAAATCGCCCTGAATCGCACTTTGGCCTCTATTGTTCCCATGCACGTCCATCAATACTTTGTGTTTTCTCTGTAGGATTTTTATATAAAACATGGTTTAATGTATAAATAAGATTATTGAACTGATTCTCAGAGTAAACTAACCTTCACTTCACTTCGGTAGGAGTCTTTCACCACCGCACCGATGGCCGCTGTGTCGTATAGCGTAATTGAGGCTGCGCTGAACTTGTGGATGGATGGACAAGATAATTGGACAAGATAGTAGTCATGAGCATGCGCGTAAATCCGAAATGTCGGCTTGTGCATAGGGCAGTTTACTTGTCTGTCATAACTGTTATACCCTTGCTGGTGTGTTCGTTGTTGACTTTGTCAAAGTTAATCCGGCGATAATCTGGTGACAGCGTCCTTCAGATTAATAACTTACACCATAGACCTCGAGAAAACCGATTTTCTCGAGAGTCTATGCTTACACTTCCGTGCTTTCTTTGGCGCATTAGGCAATCAAACGCAAGAGATTATAGCACAGGGAACTCTGACTGCATAACAGTAAGCAAGACGTAAATGAAAATTTGGAAAGAATAGAAAAAACGGTCAAAAAAGAAAAACCAAGTGAGGAAAAACAAACAAGTAAACAAGGAAACAAACGATGAGGACATGCCAATAGCAAGGTGAATCTAGTCTGTTCCGTTGAAGTCTCACAGTTGATCCGTCAGTCGTTTGTTTATTCGCCTGTTTACTTATTTGTTTTGTTTACTTATTTGTTTTTGTTATTCTGCCTATTTTTTCTTGATCGTTTTTAGTCTCACAATTGATCTGTCAGTCGTGTTTGTTTGCTTGTTTGTTTGGTTTGGTTTACTTTATTGTTTTTTTTTCTGTTTTCTTTTTCATTTTATTTGTTTACTGTTACTCAGTCAGAGTTTCCTGTGATATAGAAGTAACACAGTGATAAAACTTCGCATAAGTTTGTCAACAGACAATACACGACACACAGTTAACTGAGGAGATAATGAATCTTTGCAAAACTAGTGCTAAATAACATAAGACCAAGACACCAAAAGATTGGTAGTATACATCTTTATTGGCAAGAAATTACAAAGTCCACAGCAACAAAAACCCTGTGCATAGATCAAGACATCCCTATCCCAATCCTCAACCGTGGGGACAGGTAAACTGCCCCTATGGCTGATTTCCAGTAATGTCAACTGAGGAACGTTATCAATACTGCAAACTGCTCGCCTATTACAGAATATTTATATCATTGTTCTAAAAACGATTACTTTCAGCGCGCCATTAGAAATTATTTTGAATTTCCAATATTTACCAAGTGTAATATAATTTATAGCCCTTTAATTTATGGACTTATTTTTATTTAGTGTCACTCAAACAATTGTTTAGATTTCCAACTCAAGTTTTCGCTTGCATTTCAATTGTTTGACCCCGTCTATGAGGATCTGAAAGTCCATTTATTCAGGAAGGAAGTTATGGCCCTTTCATGTGAAAATGCGATCGACGATGATAGTGTCCCACACTGTTACAAAGGCCAAGAGGCGCTGATTGATATCTGTATGATAAATGAACTAAGGGACCGTTCAGTTTTTACGGCCTAGGGCGGCAATCAGAGGGGTCACTTAAATTTCGGAATCGAAAAAGGGGGGGTCACCTTATTTTTAGAAACATTTACGGGAGGAGGGGTCACTGTATTTTTTAAAAAAATTAACAGTTGAACATAAATGGTTTTCTCTATCGTGATTCATGGCAAGCCCATGTCTCAATATCAGACACGTGGCCACACCACTCACCCAAAATTGTTTGTGCTGAATGTGTAAGGCAATCTGAATCTTTAAAATGTAGTGACAGACAAACTTGCTTTAATGTGCATGTATTTCAAAGTCATGTTATGACTCGTCAGATAACAAATCAGACAGACAGTGTGTAAAAGGTAAACCTGCCCTATCAACCATTTCAATATATTCAGATTGTTTTTTTATGTCACATCACAACTACGTAAATTATTTCTTTTCGATAAAAGTTTATTTTAATTCACATACGGAAGAAGTGTGCATAGTTATAACTTCTACACAGCATTTAAAACACCAAAAAATAAATAAATAAATAAATAATAAATAAATAAATAAATAAATAAGGCCTTGCCCGTGATACATGTTTTTACAATAACAAGGTTTCTCTATCATCCTTTTATATAAATCTAGAATATAAAGTATAACTTTAGAATTCTATGTAAATAAAACTCTGTGTAAAATGTTGAAGTAATTGTAACAATACAAATAAATTACCTGAAAATGAAACATGCCTTTTGGTGATTTTCTTGAGTTGTACTCATGTGGAACAGATCAAACGATGGTATACAGGTAAATGGGGCTACAAAGGTTTTCTTGAGTTTGTCAGCTGTATTAAGACCAGTATGACTTTTATCAAAGATAAAAACAGATTATAGAATACCATTTATATATAAAACAAAACCAAGTTGCATTCATATGCATGGTACACTCAAGGAATCTTAAAAGCTGTGTACTTTTAACCCGTTTTGTTGTGATAAAAAATGACAGGAAAAATGTACATACTGAAACAAGACTAGAAGTATAAACACTAGGGTATCAAACAAGTTTTCAAAAAGTAACCTTTAAGTATCTTGCTTCTTTGTATCTAATACAGTTTCTTGACCAATCGGCGACGGGTATTCTTAGGTGTTGTCAGAATACACATCACCATTCCCTACATCTGATTGTTTCTTGACCTACCTATTTTGTTCATCAATAAAGGATATATAAAGGCAATGACCATTGGTTACCTGATATGAAAATGAAAATGCTCACATGTTTCATTATATATTGCAGTTATGTGTAAATTTGAACCTTTGCCACATGTTTGCAACTTGATTGAAAGAGTTATGATAAACATAATGAACAATATTCACCAAATATTAATTATAAAGGTCATTAAGTATTCAAATACATTATTAGCTGAAATAAAATAATTTCTTTTACTGCTGTCATTGTATCAGCACTTAATATATCATGTGTAATTCCCTATGGTCAAGTCCTTCAAGCTATATATGCCAGACTGTGAAAGCGCATTAGATATGCAAATTGTAAATTAGCTGTCATGAAAATGCGAAATGAGTTTCAATATTGTTATAACCTGGTATAATCATCAATGTACATAGCATGTTTTGCCAACTTCGATCACATAAATCCAAGTATATGTATCCCTAATTAGGAAAGTTCACTAATTATGCAAATTAGAAACTGGTTGAAGTAAAAATGTTAAATGACTTTCACTAATGATGTATTATTATATCTTTAATGCACATAGCAAGTTTTGTCAAGTTTGGTCTTGTCAATTCAGATAAATATCCCCAATTAGAAAAGTTCATTAAATGTTCAAATAAGGAATTTGCTGAAGTAAAAATGCCTAATGACTTTCAACAGTGTTAAAAATAGTATCCTCAATATACGTACAAGTTTAGTCAATTTTGATCGAGTCAATTAAGATATATATATCCCTGATTAGAAAAATTCATTAAATATGCAAATTAGCAATTATCTTTCATGATACCCCTTAATATCTTTCCAAGGCGGATATATCTTGGTGTGATCAACATTTGTAGCAAATCTCATCCAATTGTGTGCAGTCGTCCTCAATGTATATCCGTTTTTTATCAAATCATTAATTATGCAAATGAGCAAAACGTAAGCACGCCACACCCACAATAAACTAACCAATTCTTGCCATTTACAAAGTGAATCTGTGTACCAGATTTGACTTTGATCTGATGAGCGTTTTTGAGACATCGAGCACACAGACAGGCACATAGACACACAGACATCGCTGCGACATTAGCCAATGGTGCGGACACGTGAGCTAAAATGGATTTGTACACTTAAAACTAAATTTTCAAGCATAAGATAACGACAACAATGCTAAGTATACCCATATAGGTTGTATTGATAGCTAAACAATCCCTCCATCTCATTCATTGAAAACAGCTTTATATATATTATATAATATATATATATATATATATATATATATATATATATATATATATATATATATATATATATATATATATATGGATTTGTAGTCATACAAAATTGAATATGCAAAAACTTATTTATAGCTGCTGATGCTGAAATCATCAAGAAATCGTTTGGAAATACTACTTCGAATATGACCAAACAATTTCAATCACAGCAGAGAGGCAGTCACTAGCTCTTGAATACCTTGCCTTGCCTGTAACCAACCTATGCATTGAGTCCTCCTGCGTTACATGTAGGATCTAAGGTGATAGAACGTCGACGTCTTTCATCTTTGTATTTGTTCTTATGCTCATACATTTTTACTAAACATATTGCACTTCGCAAGTTTCAAATTCTAGGTTCAAGTGCACATTTGTTCGCAGCCAAAAATGGGAACAAGAAAACAGAAAAAAATTCTATGAGCAGCATCATCAAATTAAATAAGTAAAAACCCCGTTCGTGTGATGAGGAGTCATAAGCGCCTTCTATCAGATACTATTGCTGTAACTGTTGTTTTATCAAAAGTTCGGCTCTGAAGGCTCTCGGACGGCCGCAGCGTCCGAGACGGCAAGGTCCCTTCAGGGTTAAAAATACAGTTGCCACATTCGGATATTAGTCGGATGTTTTTCGAAATCATGCATCGTATAAGCGTGAATTGGATACTTTGTATCGTATCTTTTATTTATATATAACCTTTACATCGATGATTGCATATCCCTTCAAAGTAGGTAACTTTTGAAGGTCAGAGTAGCATTGCTGACATTCCGTGAAGTTATTCTCGAAAGAAGTAAAATACAATTATGATGAGTATGTGTACCTTAAGCTTGTTAATTTCAATTTACATGAATGTGCAACTTAAATACGATATTTGTCTTCTTTACGGGCTGTGAAATACTTGAAAACTTAAACCTAAATTGCGCTTTCTTATAGTCATAACAAGAGCTTACTAATTTTAGACTCATCGGCGAGCTTCAATTATTATTGAGGCTAGCGCTGTAAGCTTTCTTTCACACTCGTCATTGTTCTTTAAATACTTGTGTTTCGAGAAGGGTGTAGTTTTGAAAGCTAACAATTACTTTATATCGAAATATATGAAAGGGGCTCCTCACCTTAATATCCAAAAGTTTGTGTTGCATTGGTGTTTGTTTCGTTTCGGATGTATGTGAAATAGGATCCCCACATTATTATCCAATTGTTTGTGTCACAATAGTGTTTGTTTCGTCTTTGGATATGTGTAGGGACGATTATTATAACCAGTGTTAAAAATTTGGGTTTCTTGTTTAAGAGTTTATTACTTTTCATGTTCAGTTTCCAGACATTGTTCGCATAAAAACTAATAAACCTTTGTTGTCATTTCTTAACATTTACGTCTTCTGAATAGTTTCAAATCATCATGTGCTTTTTTTTACATGACTACTTTAAATTGAATACATTTCAATCGAATTTTATCTCCCATTTACTCATGTCATATAACTGACACGACTATCTTCTAACATTCCTCTCCGGTCAATTTTACCATTCCTTTCGCATTCACTGAAAAATAAACGGAAGACAACGAAGGTCGAGTGGTAGCTTGTACAATGGAAAATTATAACGTAGGTGGAATTACACAAATGCAGTTTTCAGTGATTTAATAATCTACGATTGTTCCGGGTATCCCTTCGATGTCGCACTATTTGCGACCGATCTCCTTAGTACGTACAAAGTTCCAGTAAAATATGTTAACTTCTTGTAATATGTTATCCTGAACAAAGATGTGATCTATGTCAATATGGAGAAAAATGTACTACAATTTTATCGATTATGGACTTCCAATAAACCTGATAAAAATACCCCTTAGGAGAGATTGTATAAACCAGACATAAAAGTAACGAAAAATTTCTTGAAATTTCGATGAAAGGTAAGACTGCGATAATTATTTACGTTATTTACGTCATAGCAAGTTGCAAAAACAACAGCTTCTTCGGGGTTATGGAATACAGTGACGTACATAAGTTCAAGTAAAATATGTTGATTCCTTGGGCTGTTCACAGATTCAACCTAATCAAATTAATGCATTACAGAAATCATACCACTTATCTACATAATATTTTGGCATCTTTTCAAACTGTCAGTGGCTAAGAGGTTGACATTAGAGAATGCTGAATTATCATTATCTTATGTCGGGATGTTCCCTGCCAGTTGTACGACCTCATAAAATGTATGACGGGACGCTTTCTCGTGATCGTGGATTTATCAACAAACTAAAATACCTTTGCAGATTATCGACAGTTTCAGCAACATCCATATATAAAAGATTTACTCCTCTGGTTATTTATTTAAAAGCTATAAAAACTAAATCCGCCATGAGAAATAATGAAATGGAGCGGTGTTTCAAAGTAAGATATTATGAATGTACATCGTTCAAAGGTTTTCACTTGATAGGAGTCTCGATGGCAACAAGATTGTCCGTATTTTAATTCACAAGAATTGGTTAAAAACGAAACAGTTTGTATTGCCATGGATCACCAATTAATGTAATGATATTCAAAATATGTAATCCTGGCCAAATATAAATAGTAACATAAATGTAGTCCAACTTATCCATTATGTACTTCCACTAAACCGGATAAAATACCACAGTCGTGGTGGAGGAATTGTGCAAATGAGGCACAAAGGCAACGGAAACATTGTCGAAATTTTGATGAAAGGTAAGATTGCGATAATTATTTACGTCATTAAATGGCCAAGCTAATGACCTTTTAGGCCAGTTAATAAAATAGAAGGTAACCATACAAAGCAGCTGTGACCACGCTCCTAGCAACCAATAAACAATTTGTTTTTGCCAAAATAAAAAGCTTTTCATGATTGTTTTAGTAATAACGTAATTCAAACCAACAAACAGCCAAACCGACTATGGCTATCATGCCTTTAGCAGCCACTACAATTCATGAATTTTCGGATAAAAAATCAACCTATTTTTAGGTTTCTTTCCATGACCCAACCGGACAGTTCAAACCCGCGCGGCACACCATCTTACCCGGGTAATGGCCACAAGTTTTTGTAAACTGATAATGATATGTAAATATCCAATACAACTGACTAAGACTGCAGGCTGATCTTCCCGTTGTGTGTATGTGGGACTGGTCACGTTTCCGGGATACGGAGATGGGGAGTTGTCGATTACCTTCGGTTCCCAAGAAAAAGTAGCTGACTCCCCCTATGGAACACGAACGGTGAACCCCTATTGCAACTTTTGAAACCTATCCCCCTCCTCCTGCTGGTATCGCACCCAAATCCTGAACACTGCGTACTTGCAGCTATCAAACATACTGCAGAAGTGGATTTTTGCTATATTCGCAGGTTGCAAAAATTATAATGAAGTTTGCATTGTGAGTGTTTTGTTTCCACGTTTGACCATTCCGTACATCAGACATAGGTTGTTCATTTTCTCTTTTATTTATAAATACTGTGAAGACATATTAGTCTCCTTTATTAACCTCCAGTTGATGTGTGTGTGTGTGTGTGTGTGTGTGTGAGAGAGAGAGAGAGAGAGAGAGAGAGAGAGAGAGAGAGAGAGAGATCAAACTAGACCTTCCTGGCATACCATTTACTTTCGTCTATCGTTTGTAATGACAGCAACAAGAGCTCCTTTGAGAATATGGGATACAGTGATCGTCAGTTTCCAGCATACCAGCAATGACGAGTGACTGGACGTCGTGCCAGCTAGTTATAAGGAAAGTTAGTGAGCTAGCTGTGCAGATGATAGTGGATATATAGCTGATCTCTGTTTCGCTTATTAATGTTAGTTGTTCAGTTACGCCAGAAAAAGTGGTCAGTAATGAACATGTGATTTATTTTCACTTTGATCCCTCCGGTCCCGGTGTGAAACTTTGTTTGAATTTGAGATCTGATTGTTTTTGTTACATCACGAAAAGCGCATAAAACCATGAAGTCTCAGTGATTACTGTTTTTGCCCGGCTGTATTTCGTCAGCAGACGGTATAATTTTTCTCGAAACACCATCCAGTCGTCAATTGACTATATGAAACATCTATGACTTCCGCAGAAAATTGAAGGCTGGATTTTTGAGTTGTCGACGTACAAAACTTTTATTACTTTTCTCCGTTGTTAAACTGTATATTGCAACTTTCATTGAAGGTAAGGTTTTAGTTAATTAGAGTTTTTTTTTTCAACTGCGCTTTCACTAGTCGTAGATAAACAGTCATCAAAATTGTCATGATCATCGCCACTATAGTGATCTGCGTAGACAAAGTTGTGTGGTAAGAGATTTTCTGAATATTGTGACCATAGCACAAAATAGCCTTACGACTGGATTCAAGCACGTATCGCAGTAAATTCATCATAAATACCTTCCAATTCTATTATGGCTTTAATAATGAAATAAATACTGTGCAAGACTGAGTAAAAGAAGAAAAATATTTCTGACATCGATTTGTAACAACAAGAGTCATGTAATACTTGATTTTATCCTTGCTAGATAAGAGGTAAGAAGGCAACCAGCGATGTATATTAAATACTCGATATTTTCGGTCAATAATGCATATATTATTAAAACTTTGCACTGTAATACAATTATAGATACTAACGCGACGATATGCTAAATTTCTTATGTCAAAGTGAGATAGGATCGTTCAAAGAGTTGTTTACGTTGCATTTGATGGTACACTCATGCTCGTTGTATGATAAAAAAGTGTATTTTTGTTGGTTTGGTTTGAATCTTGGCTTACATGAAGAAAATCAAAATGGTTTCTGATATCTATCAATGGAAAAATTAAAATCTGTACTGCTATAATATCTTCCGATGCATTTCATGGTTCACTTATAATGGGTTCTTCTAGACAGTTGTGTTTTGGCAATCACGCGAAATTGAAACACAAGGCTGAAACTCAGTTGTGTTTTGGCAATCATGCGAAATTGAAACACGAGGCTGAAACTCAGTTGTGTTTTGGCAATCACGCGAAATTGAAACACAAGGCTGAAACTCAGTTGTGTTTTGGCAATCACGCGAAATTGAAACACAAGGCTGAAACTCAGTTGTGTTTTGGCAATCACGCGAAATTGAAACACGAGGCTGAAACTCGGTGAAATGATGGGGGGGGGGGGCAATGTTCTCTTCCTTGTATCTACAAAAGAGTATCAATATATCAACATTGAACAATCGTCTTCCTTGAATGATCGATCAAATCATTGGCCAAGCATCTGAAAAGAAAAGCATTTGATTTACCATTTTAACTGACTGTGCGGACCAGAATCACACCTATCATATTGTATAAAACTTGCTCTTCTCGAATTCATTTGAACTTGTTCGAGCTAAATATTTCTGACAGCAGCTTGAGTACGAAAGCAAAGTACACGGACTTATCAATGTGAAAAATACCCTGTTATCTTAGAGGGTTAGTAATCACTAGTACAGAAATTTGCTAGAAATTTGCGAGAAATGGACACTTACTCGCGTTTTGCGAGAAGTAAGCGAGAATACATAACTTTCTCGCAATAACTTAGCAAGACTTTAATTGTCTCGCAATCAGCTGGCGAGAACTGTGTTTTCTCACTCAGCATCTGCGAGAAACTGAATTCTCACAATCAATCAGAGAGAAATTTGTTTTCTCGCTCTGCATCTGCGAAAAATTGTATTCTTCTGTGTAAGCATTTCACAAAAATTTCACAATTTCTCGCAGATGCATAGCGAGAAAACAGTTCTCACTGATTAATAGCGAGAATTCAATTTCTTGCAGATGCATGCGAGAAAGCACAGTTCTCGCAGCTTGATCACGAGAAAGTATATATTCTCGCTTACTTCTCGCAATATAGCGAGAAAGTGTCCATTTCTTGCAAATTTCTCGCAATTATCTGTACTAGTGAATGATAACTTTTGATAACTTTTCACCATTTTTGTTTTGAATGTGAACCATAATTCCTTTCTCTACTCCCTAAGGCATGTTGATGTACACAGTGTTCAGCTTGTCAACTCAGCTCGTAAAGTGACTTCTGGTCCGGACTAGAATTCAAGTGTAAACAATAACAATGCATTTTTACACATATAGACACTAAGTTGACAAGCTTAATACTGGGTGTTTCAACATTCCTTGAGGAGTAGAATAAAAGTTGCAATTGATGTACAAAAAATATGATGAAAATATTATCAAAAGTTAGCATTATCAGCACTTTATTCTTTGGAATATGGTCTTATATACTTTCCTTTTTACCTTGCACGCTTTTGCAAACTTATAAATCAGGGTTTTACTCGAGGAAAGGCTTGTCTCTGCATTCAAAAGCGTTTTTGGCAGGCGTCATGAATTGATAGACAAGTATACATATGACCACTGATGATTGACTTGCATATTGATATATGGCAGGTACCACGTGAGGCAGAATGTGCTTACGATTTTTGAGGTACCTGACATTACTTCTCTGGTTTTTGTACTGGAGGTCCATATATATTTTCTTCTACAGATCTGACCTTGTTGTTATATCGGTACTTGTTTGTTGTCTATCTGTACTGTGGTGTTTGTGTTTGTGATAACGAGTTTGTCACTATGGAACTTATGACTATGATGTAGATAATGGCTGGGTACACATGTTGTGTTCTAATAAATTGTACTGTACTTCAATATACTGTATGAAAAGTACGTTTCATATTCTCATATATTGCTACCTCTTTTACTGGTAATGCACTTGCATTTCAAAATTCAATTACACCTCTGACAATATCAGTCTTTCCTGAGGTATCAAAATGAGTGATTGGGATAAACAACGTTCATCATGCATAACAACGCATGTTTTAATGTCTTGTTTGAAATCAATGTCTCAATATACATAAGTAAATGATATGAGGTGTAAAATACATTGGAGACTTTTTTATTGTGTCAATTAATACAGCAGTCTGAGACTGATTACATGCATTATATAAACTCTAAATATATGAACATATTTAAAAGAAGCTGATATATTCAGGGAAAGGATTTTAACTGTACATATTTTCAGATGATAAGGGACGATTCAGAATTTACTTCCAGGGGGAGGGTGGAGGATTTCTATTTTCTCGGTGATTTTTTTCCATGGCCCCCCCTAGTAAATTATAGAAAAAATCTATGGCCCCCCCCTCATCTTTCCTGTTTTTTTTCCATGGCCCCCCCCCTAATATATACATGCATGCTTATACATTATAGACATATCCAGACATATCCAGTCTAACAAGTTGCAGGAACTGTAGTGGACATTTAACCCTTTTCCTGCCGAGCGCCCCTGTCCGTTATCCTGCCAAGTCGGTCAAAACCGGCCCCCTTTTCCGTGTCTACAGAAGATAGGCTCTCCTGCACGCTTTCCTGCCAGGCATTTGGCGGGAAAATACCGCATTTTCGGGGTACGATTACCGACCATATACGTGTTAGACTTCAAAAATTTTGCATGCCCGTATAGAGGGGCAACCGCTGATGAGGTTGTGTCCAGAAAATGACGAGGTCACGGGCGTTGTTTGCCCGGGGGACGTGCACTTTTATGCCCTTTTCTAGCTTACTTTCGCGGAAGTAAAGCTCGTTCGCCGGCACGCACGGCCACACCGGGGAAACGTCACCTCTCTCGTGGGTTAGTAGAAGACCCAGGGTTAGTGCTATGGGTGCGGCAGCACCCTCAAACCTGTCCTGTTTCCCCTGGGTTGTGTCACTTGGCCACGTACTTTGAACGACTTGGAAGAGTCGCACATTGCAGTCTGCTTTGACGTAGTGTCAACGACATAGTTCCGCCATTGAAGGAAGGCGTGTACGTAGTTTGGCCAGTTCAGTGAACACTTAGCTCGTTAGTGTTACCGTTTCCTAACACGTTAGTTGTGCAGTTGTTACTAAGGTGCAGTTTTGTACCACCTTAGCTCTGGACAGTGCAACTGCTCTATGCACTAACCCCAACGACAGATGGTTGGTACAACGTCTACGTCGCACGAGCACAGCCTCCGTTGGGCTGTGCCCCTCCCACGTGATACAACGCATGTTCATCCATTACTATAGCGTCCTTACGGATCTGCCAAAAACGAAAGTGGGGGTAAAAACAAAACAAACGAAAATATGCGATCCATAGATAGTATTTTATTCGGGAATAATTTACATTATGCCGAACAATAAATCTCGGAGTCTGTCTCGACGTCCGAGTGCATGGTCCGTGTTTCAAAAATTACAATCGGGGTGGCAGATCCGTGTTTCAAAAATTATAATAGGGGGAATTGTACAAATAATCCGTCTAACAAAAACAAAACAAAACGAAAATATGCGATCCATAGATAGTATTTTATTCGGGAATAATTTACATTATGCCGAATAATAAATCTCAGAGTCTGTCTCGACGTCCGAGTGCATGGTCCGTGTTACAAAGATTACAATCGGGGATTGTACAAAATAATCGTGTTTCAATTTACAATCAGCGGGATCGTAAAGCACAAACAAACGGCACAACCGTGCTCAAAATGTGATCATGGTCCGTGTTCAGAATACAGTCAAGCCACTGTTAGGCGAAGCTGTCCCCTGTCCGTTATTTACGTCGGGTTCTCTTGCTGATGGGTGTCGTCGGGGCTGTGTGAGTAGAGGTCTGCACGCCAATGCTCCTCTTACCTCGTAGCATCATGCGATGATGAAAAGCCGCAAAACACTCGCCCTCGTGAAGATGAACCCCGCACAGACTACATCCTTTGGACGTCTCAGACAGTCGTCCGCTCGCAGTGGTCTTACCCTCTCTGCTACATACTTTACAGCATTTCTGCCGCCCCTCCAAACGCTGACAACGTGCATCGGCTGATTTTGTGGATTGATGTACGAGGCAAGAGAAACAGTGGCCTCGACCTCTCTCACACTGGGCTGCGATCGCCCACAATAACCGCCAATGAGTTGTTTCCCGACACGCAGATGAAACATCTTATGGGTCAGCTTACTATCAGGGTGTACATGCTTGAAGCATATATATGCATTTACCAGGGCAACATCAATCAGGTAACATGCCAGATATGTCCACCATCTGTGGTTCTTGCGCCCAGTGTGAAAGTACTTGCGCTTCTGGTTGGCTCGGTCGACGCCTCCCATGTACCGGCGATAATTATACAGCGACAGAGGCACTTGTCGCCGCTCGTCTCCCTCCCCCACTGGCACGCACTCCAAGGGTGGATAGACCGTATTCAAGATCAGCACCTGAGCGTTACTATCCTGATAAGCAGTGATGTTAAGACGAGAGTCCGTTCTGGTCGTGGCTTTCATATCCCCAACAGACAGAGGAAGGCGCTTCCTCTTACCCGGCGGAATTAATTGAGGGGCATGGTGCGACGATTACGGCGGTTGAAACTCCCGACCATGTAGATCCCGGTCTCCATCAGCTCTCTAGCAGTAACGACCGTGCTAAACAGGCTATCACAGAATAGGCTGTGATTATATCCACAGAATGGCTGGACCAGCTCCATCGTAATTCTTTTCACCACACCTCGCTCCTGCCGTCTCCATCAGTCCGATCCCGATATTTCACACCTAGGTACGGTGCAAAGTTAGCTATGTATGCAGTGGTGGAGTCGCACAGCTGCCATATCTTGAAACCGTCTCGATCAGGCTTATGCGGTAATCTCTGCTTAAATTTAGAACGGCCCTTAAATCGCACCATGCCCTCGTCGATGGAGATCTCTCTACCCATCTTATAATTATTTACGCACCGGTCAACTATGGGCTCCATCCATGGATTGATTTTATACAGGGGATCCTCCTGACACCGACGTCGGCGGCGTGCCTCATCAGGATCACGACGTGGATCGTTCTCTGGGTCTGCCAGATGAAAGTATCGCATAAGCTGCTGAAAGCGACTGCGGGTAATCACAGTAGAAATACCCTGGTTTCTCAGAAAGGGATCGCTAGACCAATAATCCTCCACTGATGATTTACGGTCGATACCCATACAGACTAAGACGCCAATGAACGCCTGCACCTCTCGGTAGTCAGCGTTACGCCAGTATTTATCTATTTTCCTAGCGATATGTCGCTGGTGGAATTTGGCGTATTTATTAGTCTCGTCCTTGGCCAATCTGATCAGTGTAGCTGGAATAAACTTAAAAAGTAATCGAGCTCACGGGCGTGGCTGGGCAAGGTGAAAGTCGGTCCTCTCTCATGGTCAAAATCGGTCTCTCAAATATATTAGCATCGGTAGTCTCCGACATACGCCAGACAGGAGGTGTGTCGTCCTCCGCCAACACAGCAGCAACGTCATCATCGTCGTCAGAGCTTGCCTCACCTACGTACTGCCTGTCATAAAAGTCATCGTCCTCTGCCGCATCCTCGTCAACCTCCGAGTCGGACTCAGCGGTGATATCACCGTCGTCTGGGCGTCTGGGCCTGAACTCGCCCGTAGCGGCATCAAGGATCATATCTGGCTCAAAATCAGGTGGCTATCCTGATAACGAACCCTCCGCACTATCTTTTTCGGCGGGGACATCGCAGCACACGAAACTATGGCAGGAGCGGGCTCGGCAGCCTCTGCTGATGACGAGGACTCAAGCTCTTTCGCACTGGGCACAGGAACCTCTCCTGACGCAGGATGAGGGCTCATAGTAGCAACAGGTGGTGGTCTCTCCGGAGCAGCCGGGGAGAACCAATGGCATCAGCCGTCTCATTACTCACTGTCTCACTAGCAGCAGCAGACGTAGTCTGTGCAGGTGAAGTATCTCCCACAAGAGCAGATGTAGTCTCTGCAGGTGAAGTAGTCTCTCCCGGAGCAGCCGGGTGAGAACCACTGGCAACCGGTGACCCGTCATCATCCTCATCGGCAGAACGATCGGTCTTACGTTTACGCTTACCACTGGGTTTTTCAGCCGGAGATGGCTTCGCCTTACGGGAGCGTTTCTTGCCCGACTTCTTAGAACGTTTACTAGGGACATCACAACGATCGCTACCACTACCGCCCGGAGACTCTGCATCTTTGAGCTTCAGTCGTCTGCTCGCCTTCAGAAAACTTTTGCGGTCCGTCAAGCTCATGTCTGGAACAGTGTCGACAGACTAGCAGGTCCTCCCTTTTAAAGCCACAGGGAAACAAAGCCCTGGACATGATTGGACGCAGGGGTGTTAATATATGCATCCACCTGTTATTATAATGGACCTACGGCAATCAGTCCACCAACCGGCGCTGACATTCCTACCCGTCATGTAAATTGCCTGTCCGCACCATTTGATATGCTAATAATACTCATTTGCGATGCAAATCAATCGAGCACTTAGCATAACATAGTCAATGTCATTAGCATCTCAACTTGACATTCCGTCCAGCTGGGTACGTGGCATGCGCACCTGCCACCCAAGGACGTTGCCCCAAGCCCATGTTTAGTACGGGTGGGAAACCCGTATCTTTAACCTCATGTCCCTTCTAAGTACGCCTGCGCAGGGCGTATTGTCATCCAAGTCGGTGACAAGCCAACCCGACAGATGCCATTAGCAGATTGCCTAAGCTGTACTGGACTGGCCGTCTCGTTCTTGTACGGCAACGAACAGTGCTTCAGCGGCTTGTTTAGGTCATAACCGTCGCCTGCCGAGCGGCTTACCCAACTAAGGCGGTCAAAGATGAAGGATGCCAAAATTGTCAACGGCTGTCTCGGCCTCGTCCGTTGGGCAAACATGGCTCCTTCAAATAACGTGGCCAGCACGTCTACGTCATCAGCGGTGATGACGACCCGTCATTGACGCCCGAGTGCGTAAAACTCGGAATATACCGACAGGTACCTCTACCTGAGTCGGTCATACTACGGTATAAACCAAACACAGGTCTGCCAACTCCCGTTAGACTCGGCCGTTAGCCGAACTTCACAGGGACAACATAGGCGTAACAAGTCGGTGAACAACGGTTCACGCACCTAACCGCAGCCGCCAAGTCGGTGAACAATGGTATCAAATTTTGAGGCCATGTTCCTGAATGGCAAGGCTGAGGCGGTGTGTTTCGTTGCACGGCTTGAACGTCTAGAGCCAAGTGCAGCCGACAACGTCCGACATCTGAGTGGGTAGTCTTTTCGAGAAGGTAACAAGTCGGTTAAAAGCGGTGGTTACCCTTCACAAATGTCGCTCAAGTCCGTTCGGATCAGTTCCATGTCAGGGACTAATCAAGCCGAGTCCGTCAAATCCGTCCGCACTTCCCGTCAATCAGGACCAAGTCCGTGATTTTCGTCTCGCACCATTGGCAAAAAATTGCACCGCCAGCTGAGGCGGTCTTAGGCGGTTGCCTTCGAGAAAGCCGAGTCCGTCAAATCCGTCCGCACTTCCCGTCAATCAGGACCAAGTCCGTGATTTTCGTCTCGCACCATTGGCAAAAAATTGCACCGCCAGCTGAGGCGGTCTTAGGCGGTTGCCTTACAGATTAGCGTTGCCGAGACGGTCAATTTCGGCCGCAATCTATGTAGTGCCTCAGAGCCAAGTTACCCCAAACTCCGCTAGAATACGTCAATGTGCTAACCTGCCAAGTACGCTACTCGTCCCCCCAAAAAAAACCAGTCCCCCACCGGGGTGGGGGACTGGCTGGGTAGCTTCCGCACCTTTCCCTGTCGTTGGACTCTCTGTGAACCCATTTCGAGAGCAAACGCCGTTCCTCGCCCAAAACCTGTCCTCGAACGACCCCTAGCGCGAGCAAGGGTTTGCTACACGTAGTTCCGTCGACTAGGCAGGAAAGGGGGTACCAAAAAGTAGCCCGATTTCCACCGCCTTGGCAGGATAACGGCCGTGGCTGCTCAGATTCTAGCTACACCGAATTTCAAGCGGATTTTCACCGACTTGGCAGGAAAAGGGTTAATCGATGATATAACAAATCATTTCAGGGTTATATGACTATAAAAAGAATGATTTGCAGGGACTGCAAGTGGCACACTTTTGGAAAGGGTAGCAATAAACATATCTGGTTGTAAATTTCTGAAGAAAAGTTAATTACTAATATGAATACTTTTTTCGTTATGTCTCACTGATACATATGATGCACACAAAGACAAGCAAAGATGTCAGTTAGAAATGGTGAACAGTAAATCAGAGGAGCAGATAATTGGCAAAGTGATATATATCTTGAAGTTTAATGGTACATCTCATTTGCAGATATCCAGATATTTCTGGAAAGTGAGATGTACATATACATGCACACGTTCAGCATACATTTTCATTTGATGATGCTGAATATTTGCAGACTCACGGTGAAAGTTTTAAACATTAGGAATTAAAATTGGTGAAAGCCAACTTGTTTTTAATTTTCTCTTTTTTTCTAATTTGGTTGTCATAAAACCAAGTTGCTGCCACTGAAAGCAACAATGCTGAGGAATGTTTTAGAACATTTCTTGAACAAAACACCTTATCCAAAACATGAATTCACATGTTATTCTGCTCATTCCATTCACAATCCAATGTTCATATTAAAATGCAGATAACCCTGTGTAAGTCAAAATTCACATTTTGTCAGCAGTATTTTCCAAAATTGACAGAGCATTCATATTTCAAATTTTTTTAACAAACTTTAATTTTAAAATAGTCATGATGCGCATGTTTTCAGATGACACGAAACAATACATGTTAATTTGTTTTTTGCCTTTTCTGCCAGCCGCCACTGTGAAATCTTTGATTATACATATTAGAATGAATGGGACACAAAAGTATTAGCATCAATACACAATGTGTAAGCCTATCCACATTTCTCCTAGCCTCATACACACTGAGATCACTTCTTGGACTACAGCAAATTTCTTGTGTACACAATATTTCAACAATCCGACACCATAGCATTTGTGCAGTGCCACATGATCTTCTGGATGCACATACAGGATTATTGGAAAATCAACCCTTTTGTAAATTTTGCACCATATATTTTTGACAGTAATACATAATATTTTTATTTTCAACATTAAAACCTATTCGTTGAAAAGCACCTTGAAGATGAGATGGCCATAAATTTATTTTCAAAAAAGTTTATAGTAGATGTAAGCACTGTAAAAAGTTATGTAGAACATTTAAAAAATTTAGAAAGGGTAAAATTGATGAGAATGAAACATAGAAAAAAGGAGCAGAAAAGAAGAGTAGCAGTAGCAGTAGTTTACTCAAAGGATGAAGTGGGTGTATATTTGGGGTAAAAAACCTCAATTTTTGTATTAATGATAAAAATTAATTTAAGTCGAAAACTAGACAGTATTTTCTGAAATGTAATATTTCACTTGAAAGGATAGTATTCATGTAGAAAAAAACAACTATTTTACTTGGCATTATCCATCTTCATTTTAAAATTGTAGGGGTTTAAAGACTGACACTCTAATAATCAGATAATTGATTAAAATCATTATCAGCAAAATTAAAATGCCTCTTATTCAAAATGCCTCTTATTCAAAATGTAAGAGCTTTATTGCCAAACAAAACCAATTGATAGTTGTTGTGTTATATAGCATTTAAAAAACATAATGTGAAATTTCAGAAAATTTGACCCAGCCGGAGTGGAGTTAAATTCGTTGGAAATTTTGAAATTGGGAGGCAAAAGAAGCCAAGAAATCAGGTGATTTGCATACATTTGCATAAATTAACACTTCTTTATCATGCAACTTTCAACTGCTTTACAAGCTACAAGGTAAACCCAACCTTAAAAAGACATTTGCTGTAATTTTTAGCATTTGTTCAATGTTCATCTCTGTGTATCAGCATTTGTTTGTTATTCTATCACTACATAGAACACCCAATGCTGTATTTAGCAACATACCAGTGTGAACATAAATGACCATTGTTATTGTTGATAAATGAATTCTAGTCTGGACTTGATCCGAGATCTCTTTTCAACAAAAACAACCCTGACTGTTCACTGTATGGTTTGTATTGACACGCTAAATACTGGACATTTTATAACGCTTCAGGGAGGAGAACAAGATACTGCAGTAGATGCATAAAACAAACCACTGTGAATATTACCGAATTTGGCAGCTAAAGGAGTTTAACTAAACATGTTGAGTTTATCTGTCACCCTGGTAGCGTCTACGGTGCTCTTTTGTAGAGATCAGAAATTCTGGGCAAATGTTGAATTGATGTTTTTTTTCCTTGGCCCCCCCTAAAAGATTGTGGTATTTTTGTCTGGCCCCCCCTAAATTTTCTTGGGAAAAATGGGTGGCCCCCCCCTGAAAATCCTCCACCCCCCCCCCCCCCCCCTGGAAGTAAATTCTGAATCGTCCCTAAAAAGAAAATCCATAACCAAAATTATTATTAAAGTGTATACTACACTGGATGTAACTGAGTATGAATTATCATAACATTATGCTGAATTAATCATACAGCTTTGTCAATACCAGTGAATTTTGTGACGTCACACCCCAGATTATTACTGATAATGTGTCTGATTATCCAGTATTGTGGCCCCAGATGTTTTCTACATCTAAAAATTCACTGGCATTGCCAAAAACTATAAAATAATAGCAACAATATACCCCTCCCGGCCCATAATGGACTCAAGCAAACTTTACATGCAATAATATACTTAGCTTCGCCTCATACATTATGTCGTGCAAACTTTGCTTTCGTCCATTATTGGCCAGGTGGGGGTACATTATTGTTTAAATTAATATATGTTGAAAACATTGTGAGTTGAATATCAATCTTTTTCAAATATCAGAGGTGGAAAGAATTTATTCATGTAACTGAGTAACATGTTTATTCAGGCATGGCTATAACTATTCTGAGATGACAGAAATAAGATTATAAAAATGTCTAAGATATTTCACAATTGTTCATGAATACAATATATTATCTGTACTTGATGAAATCCACACAGTTTGCATTGTAGAAACAATGAGACATCTATAAAATGATTCATAAATCATATAGCAGGTAATTCCTTCTTACTTGGGCAGACATTAAAGGCAATTACTTTACCTACAGAATGAACTCAGGGTTGGTTGAAACACATACCAGTACATACTATGTAACATATGACATTACAACCAGACAAAATCTGTGCTCATATGTCATAAATGATTAGGGTTCATTTCAAATAAAGTGATATATACCCCCGTATAACCAACATCCCCAATCAAATCTGCCGGTTCCATATCTGGATAAAGTATGTTCTGCAAATGATTTAACCATGCTTATGACCTAGGCATAGAAACAGAAAAACAGAATGCCATAGCACAAATACAAATTGTGTTAGATGAAACATTTTCAACACAAATTTTAGAAAATTCATTCAGATTTCTTGAATATGTACAAAAACAGAGAATTTTAACTTTTTATTATTTCCTTTGCATAAGGCACAATAATTGATACAGTGTTGTTTGACTACAAGTAAAATTTACTGTACCAACTGCAGTCTTAAGTTAGAGAATCCAGTTCGTAAATAATCAAAAAACCCTACCCTCTTATACAATTGAGACATATGACAAGAACATCTGGTGAGTTATGAAGGTGATAATCACTCAATCACAGTCAATGAAACAGTGTGATTTTGCAAGGGAAAATTTTTTGACACGGAAGAATTTCATTCTGATCATTGATAATTTCTCTACTTTCAAAATCTTCGCACTATTATCTCATCATTCACTTGTAGTGGTGAAAACTGTACCTCATAATTACAAATCCTACTTAAAAAGTCTGCGTTAACCTTATCTTTCATTGTTTTGATCGATTACACATTGTAATATAAACAAATGTAGATATTAAGTTTGGCATGTAATCTGCTTATCAAGCTCTCAAGATGTAGACAACTTTCATTTTCGAAATGACAATACAGGAGCTTGAATTAATATATTAAAAGACAAGGCCCAATCATTCAACTGACTAATACGGATAGTTTTCAATCGGATTCGAACCCACAACATACGGCATCAGTCGCCTAGCTGAGAGGCCTGAGCGGAACCAGTCGGCTAAATCTCCACTCCCAAAAAAGAGTGGTTCAATAGCCTGCTAAGTTGTTACATTTTTCTGACTGAGACCTTTCAACACGTTGTAGAGTTCGTGAAGCACTCACGCACGCATGCTCACTATCATACATCGCAACATACACACTTTATCGAAGCGAAGAAACGAATTTCATCGCTTTAACTGGGCGAACTAAATCATTCATACATACACCACATGTCAATATTGCATTTTCACTGGGGTGTTTATATATTGAAAAAGCATTCAGGTACTTCTAAAACAGGCTCAGGTATGTATGGTGAGAAATATTTTTCTCACTGCTTTTAATAATGCATCTTTAAGAGTGAAATATATTTTGTCAGCCTTTTCTCCAAAGGTAAACATTACTGTATTCATTGTGAAGTGTCTGCCATCCTCAAATATACATATACTAAAAAGTGAAAAGGGTTTGAAATAAAAGCCAATCTTATGATGCTGAGATTCATGTCGGAGAAAATCTTGAGATCATCTCATGGAACCTAACATAAGCATTATATGATGTCAAGCCCTTGTATGATGCAATATTACTTAGTACTTAAATAAATTGGTATTGTTACAAGGAAAGCAGAATACAGAATGTTAATATGTTGATGAAGATTTCACAGCCTGAATTAAGAAACATGATGAAATTTTATGATTTTAACCACAAAACAAGCAAATAGATGCTGATACTTGAAGTGTTCACCCAAGGGGTCATTTTCAGATAAAAGAAGTGTTTACTCCACTGAAGCTATACCAAAGTAAAATAAGTTTTCAATTTTATCACAAATGGTCAAAATTTCCTTTAAGAATAAAATAAAATTGGAGTATTGACTCTTGTAATGACAGTCAGTCACAATTAAAGCATGAAAATAGCTGATACACTGTATATATGACACTCTTCATAGCCTTCTGTATGTTGTTTAGAGGTTATCAATGGCAAGCAAGAGTTTTGGTTGCGGATTCAAGACATCTCAGAGGGGGGGGGGGGATCACCATTAACCCAGTGGTTTTGTATCTGTAATGATATACCCAAGTGTACTGTTTATAGGTTTATAGCCTCATGACAATATGATGAAAGTTGGATACAAGTGGACAATGTTGTTATTTCCAATGCGAAATTTGGAAGAGGGGTATCGATCATGCAGGTTCAGGAACCTCACCACAAACTCTACAAGAAAGTGTAGACTATGAGTCATGCACAAGCACAATTGATTCCATACAATAAGGTAATGCAAAACATTGCTCAAAACCATTAAACTTGATGAAGTTTTATCTGAAAAATTCCAAGAGGAAAAGGAAAAATACTGTGTGCTCACATTTGGTTTGAATTGGTCCATCAAGAAATATTTAAACCAGAAAAACAAGAATGACAAAAGTACATAATGTCTGAAACTAGGTACTGGAGGTCAACTTTAGGAACAGGCTTAGCAGGGGAATCTTTCAACACAGTCCTTCATGGTTTCAGCAGGTCTGCCAATATGTATCAGTTCATGAACAATGACATGATATGACCATATGACTCAAGGTCAGTGGAGTAGGCTGTTTCAGTTACTGCCACCACTCCTACACATAAGTACACTGCAGACAAATAGGTTAAAGGTCATAGAAGCTCTGACTCAGATGTGCAGGCTGTTTCAGTTAATTCCACCACTCCTGCACATTTGCAGGATTTCCCTTTTTCTTACCTCATTTGCATATTTTGAGACTGACACATTCATTTGAACGTCATATTTCAACCCATGGGTCTACCTGTACACCAAATACTAAGATGGTAGGTGCGGTGGTTTGGGAGCTTTTGCATTGGACAGACAGACATACATACATACATGCAGACATACAGATGCCCCCGATTCACCATATAAGCTCATTTTGATACTTATAGACATACCAAATACGAGTTAAAAATAGTGTTGTTTGATCGCTGTCACTACTTGCACAAGCTCTTAATCAGTGGGGTCCACTGATCTGCTCCAGACTATAATTTTAATCAAAATTTAACCTCAAGTGGTAGGACCAAGATGATGGCCTGTTGAGCTCTCATTTCAACTTGAAAATTTATGTTCATTTCCAAAATGCTGTACAGTTGCAATTTTCACCACGCCACAGCCAATCAAATGGAGAGCTCTCCATTCAGGGTAGGCTCATCTTGTTGAGAATATAATCCCTGGCTTCAGCCAATCAGATGGCCAGATTCAATCTAAGCATATTATAATTACTTTATACAAACAAGTGGAATATGCTTCCATGGCTGAAAAGTATCTTCACTTCACACCCTTAGCAGCTAGCTCTTCCTTGACTCGGCTAAGATATGTTGGGTCAGGATATCCATAGCTGAAATAGAAAAGGAAACACACAGTAGAAACCAATCTCCACGCAGAGTCATCTTATCGCGTATAACCTACAATTCCTGATGTGTTCGATTCGGCGATAAGTGACTCTGCCACAGGTGTCCTGTTTACGTGGTAATTAAATCACCACATACCGAGCCGCAAACCGGAAGTCAGCTCGAAAACCGACACTGTGACGAACTCGCTCAAAATACAAAGTCCATCCTCCATGCAAAAATGTTCATCGGTTTGAAAACTAATTACCATAAGTTTATAGTAAAAACACGAACTGGAAAAATATAATTAGCATTGGAACTACTTTTAAATAGTGTAATTATTCGGGAAGAAACAAGGCTTTGACCTGTTCTAACCTTTGGGCAAATCCCCTGTATCGTCTGCTGATGATGTATTTTCTTGAATTGTGACCCCTCCTGCACTCAAAGTTATTTACCAAGGCCGTATATATGAATACTCAAAAGAAAAAACAATAAATAAACACTAAAAAGAGAAAATGGAGTTTTTATTTGAATTTGTAGATAACTGTGCGCGTGCTGAAACGAATTCGAACTGCCGCGCGTTACTGTAGCAATACCATAGCTACAGTGCGCGACGGGTAAAAAAGTAGTTCATTGACGTTCCAATGACCTCGAGGTCACATGAATATTAATCTGCCTGTGCTAGAGCGTATGCACGATAAGAACTCTGGTTCTGAGAGTGAGTAGAAACATGTTGCACCTATGGCAGCTAAAGTGAAGGAATTAATAGTGAACTATAATGTTCAATATTACTTCTACATTATCTTAGGGTAGAATTCTATCAAAGTGTGTATATTGTGTCATAAATCTTCAAAGGTGAATAACGACATCTTGCCTGACATTATGTGCTGTATAAGTTTTAACTTACCCTTGTGCTCCACCATCAATAATTGTTTTATGATGGATATCATTCCAAACCACAGCATCAGTTCTTCCGGTTGTAACTGATGTACCAATGGTGAAAGTAAGTCGACGTTCAAAAGCAATCTTTAATAATCTTAATACTTCACGACCTTCAGGATTGTTAGGTAGGTATGCAGTACGAGAGTCTCCATAATATGATCTGCCAGGATTTGGATGCTCAGGCTGCACAAGCAAAAACAAAATTGTAACGTGAACATTATGATAATTAATAGTACCACTATTGACAAAATGCCAGTGAACTCTGTCAGCAAGAATGTTTACTTTGTTGTAGAAACTTGGAAAATGCTTGCTTGAACCTGTTCAACATTTTCCTATGTCTTTTCATATACACATCTTCCACATTATATGTATTTATACTGTGACTTAGGCTGAATTAAATTACATGTAATGAATAAAAGTGGATACATGTACATGACTGGTATTTACATCTCTAATTAAATTGTACTGATGTAGATGTGAAGTTTATTGTCAGTGAGGGACAACTCAAATTTGAAAAACTTTCATCTTAGCATTCATCTTAGAAGATGTACATATCATGTGTGGCCATCTTCCTTATTGAACCAGTTGATAGTCTATTATCCTACATTACTATAGCTTCCACATAAATATGACAGACATGATTTACAAGAGCAACTTAGCTTAAAGAAAGTACACTTCAGTGAATTCGATGATTTCACTTTCATAAATAAAACTATATTTGCAACTGATTAGAAGATGCAATTGGCTGCCAAAATGCAAGTAGAAATTATGATACTTATACTATTTCAAAATTTGACAAAATTTCTTACCCCTTGGATCCCTGGAGGAAATTTGTAACTAATAATTATAGCACCACAATTATAGTATCCTGGAATTGTTGTGTAGTCACTCATCCGGCTTTTCATTTCCCCTTTTGGCATGTTACCTGTGATGATTCCAAAGGCTTGCTTACAGATAGGGCAGGTTGGCCCCAAGGATTTCTCTGATTCATCAATACAAGCTTTGCAGAAAGCATGCTTGCAAGGCAATATCTTTGGGTTCTCCATTTGACTGAGGCATACAGAACAATCATCATCTTTTGCTTTGTGATCTGTGCTGAGGGGGTCTAACTGAGTACTTTTGCCTGTTGCAGTTGCCTTAGGAATGGCACCTTTAGCATTTGACTTGCTGTCTCTGAACGATGACCCTCTAGTACCATTTCCCTTTCCAGGCGGAGAATATCTTGCTACTGCTCCCTGAACATGACCAGTAGTAATTGCGATTGTGTCATCCTTGCTAGAGCCAAAAGTTGTACCTCTCTGACCATGATGATCTCCATCCACTGAGCTCTCTCTACTAACAGGCAACTGATCTGCTCCACTGATACTTGGCTTGGTGTATGGTACATTGTTTTTTTTGAGAGTTTCTTCAAAAACAGTTTCAAAATGAAGTACTGTATCAGATTTGACATCAATAAAGCGAATCTCCTTAAGTTGATTTTTATGGTGATTTGAAAGATAATCAAGCACAGCATTAAGCATTACTTTAGCACATAGGTCTTTAGGTACTCCAAAAATACCTGTAAAAAAGACCAAAGATGTCATAAATAAGTGGAAAAATCATCGTTGATGACACAGTCCCCGCTTGTCCATTTTGTTATAATCTTTGGTGTCTAGGTAGCTGTGGTCTAGGTAGCTGTGGATGACATTGATGCAACGGTTACATCAGGCCTGTGACTTGCATAATAAAGTAATCTGAGGAACGTTCAATAAATGACTCATCTCTGCGGTAATGACCACTCAAGGAACTTTTGATTACATCACACATAACGATGCCCTTGTTACTGCCTCCAGTGTCATGATGGCACATACTATACACATGGTTTGGTGGAATTTTCGAAATGGTATGGGATCGGGTATGTTGTTGTAATCAGCCATTTCGGATCATATAATGAAACAAATTAATGTGCACAAGAATGCAGCCATAGTGTTTTATCTTCGTATCACGTTTGAACAAAATCAGTCCATCGAGGGACAGTGTGACCTATGTTTATGTTTCAAAGACATAAAAAAATCACACCAAAATTTTAATCAAATGGCTGTGTATTGACCATATGGATCATAGCACAAAATTAGAAGACATGCATATGTATGCTACTTTATCTTTGTATCAAGTCTCAACAACATTGGTTAAAGAATATTTGCATATGATTAAGCCTCAAAGACATGAAAAAATCCAAAAATGACCATCTGACAGCGATATTGGAAAAAATGACATCTGGCAGCCATATTGAAACATGTCACGAAGTAAATTATGTATATGTATGCCATAGTGCTTGATCTTTGTGCCAAGTTTGGACAAAATGGGTGTAATGACCTTTGAATTATGATTCAAAGACATGCAAAATTCCAACAAAATGGCAGTTCTGGAGATCATCATGGTCAGAGAGGTACAACTTTTGGCTCTAGCAAGGATGGATATTGGATCATATCACAAAGTAAATTGGTGTTCATATGAAGGACATAATGTTTTGCTTTTGTGCCAAATTTGAACAGAATCGGTTCAAGGATGTCTGAGTTATGGTTCAAAGACATGAAAAAATTGCAACAAAATGGCCGCCTCACGCCCATATTGGATCGTATCGCAATATAATTTGACATGCATATGTAGGACATAGTGTTATGCCTTTGTGTCAAGTTTGAACAGAATCGGTTCAAGGATCTTTGAGTTATGGTTCAAAGACACGAAAAATCGCAAACAAAATGGCCGCCTCGTGGCCATATTGGATTGTATCACAAAATAATTTGACATGCATATGTCGGCCATAGTGTTATACCTTTGTGGCAAGTTTGAACAGAATCTGTTCAAGGATGTCTGAGTTATGGTCCAAAGACATGAAAAATCGCAACAAAATGGCCGCCTCACGCCCATATTGGATCGTATCGCAATATAATTTGACATGCATATGTAGGACATAGTGTTATGCCTTTGTGTCAAGTTTGAACAGAATCGGTTCAAGGATCTTTGAGTTATGGTTCAAAGACACGAAAAATCGCAAACAAAATGGCCGCCTCATGGCCATATTGGATTGTATCGCAATATAATTTGACATGCATATGTACGCCATAGTGTTATACCTTTGTGGCAAGTTTGAACAGAATCTGTTCAAGGATGTCTGAGTTATGGTCCAAAGACATGAAAAATCGCAACAACATGGCTGCCACGCGCCCATATTGAAACATATCGCGAAATAATTTGACATGGATATGAAAGCCATAGTGTTATGCCTTTGTGCCAAGTTTGAGCAGAATGTGCTCAAGGATGTCTGAGTTATGGTCCAAAGACATGAAAAATCGCAACAAAATGGCCGCCACGCGCCATATTGAAACATATCTCGAATAATTTGACATGGATATGAAAACCATAATGTTATGCCTTTGTGCCAAGTTTGAGCAGAATGTGCTCGAGGATGTCTGAGTTATGGTCTAAAGACATGAAAAATCGCAATAAAATGGCCGCCTCGCGCCCATATTGGATCGTATCACAAAATAAATCAACGTGCATCTGTAGGTCATAGTGCTATGCCTTTGTGCCAAGTTTGAACAAAATTAGTTTAGCAGTGTCTGAGAAACTGTTGATGACGGACGGACGGACGGACGGACGGACGGACGGACACACGGACGGGACCCAATCTATAAGTCCCCGCCGGACTTCGTCCGCGGGACTAAGTGGAAAAATCAACTTAAAGAGATTGATCCAAGACAAAAACATTTCCCACATCAGTTCTATTTTCTATTATCTGTGTTAAGCTGGCTGTATAATGCCTACATTTATCTGGCAAATGTCAAGAACATGTCAAGAATTTCTCCCTACCCATGCAAACTACTTTTTGCTGTACTTTCGTAAATTTAATCTTATGATAAAATATGCACACCATATATCCCATCATGTTTCAGGTCTCTCTTTCCAATTAATGTACCTTTTCAGTTTTGACTATTGAAAAATTTGAACTGCTCTAATTACATATACTTGTGATTAGGAAGTAACGAAAGTGAAAGACTCTGTGGCTTTAATACTTAGAAATCTTTACACCTTGAGGGATAAGTCTTACAAAAACAAGGTATCAAGGCAAGATAGCTGGAAATAATACAAGATGTTATCCACTATTACAACAAGTCATTGTAAATGACACTGGGTTTCCACTTGTAATTTAGTGATTCAATTAAATACAGCTGAATTGAGTACAACTAATGTACCACTTAGAATGTCTAAATGGTAGGCATAGAATGATATAGTCATAGCTAGCTATACATCATAGCATCTTGTCTTTATGCAAAGTTTAAGGGGGCACTGTGTGAACGGACACACGGACATGACCAAACCTATAATTCCCCTTGGATTGTGTCCGTGCAGACTAATTATGTTTTCAATATCTAAGTTGTGCATTCTTTACCAATATTTGTAAACTGTTTTTATGGTCACACCTTTGTAAGTATATTTTATACATGTTGGATTTGATTTCAAATTTTCTTATCAAAACAAGCAGCCTAACGGCCGATATAGCTCAACTGTGTTTATTTAGAGAATTTTTAACACATGTTGATGAAGAAGGTGGAAATCTTTGTTGGCTCATTTCAGTGACAAGAAAAAAGTGGATGAAACAGCTGCAATTGAAGATTTCATCATAATTTGAATATATCACATTGGATCATCCCTAAGAACATGTCAACCAAAGCTATCTGACGAGTAGTTTTTTTGAGGATATAATTTTTTTCTGACCAAAAACGGCAAAAATTGCCCCTAAAAATAAATATTGCAGATTTCACCATAATTTTAATATATCATATATTAAAATAGTCCCTTGGAACCTGTATACCAAATTTCAAAGCTATCAGACCAGTACTTTTTGAAAAAGACATATTTTTGACCAAAAACGGCAAAAATTGCCAAAAAAATACAAAATTGCAGATTTCATCAGTATGTCAATGAATATCATTAAGTTCATCTGTAGGAATCTGTATACCAAATTTCAAAGCTATCAGATGTATAGTTTTGGAAATACACATTTTTTGACCAAAAATGGCAAAATTGCCCCAAAAATACAAAACTACAGATATCATCAGAAACTAAATATATGTATTAATAAGTTCATCTGTAGGAATCTGTATACCAAATTTCAAAGCTATCAGATGTATAGTTTTGGAAATACACATTTTTTGACCAAAAATGGCAAAAATTGCCCCAAAAATGCAAAATTACAGATATCATCAGAAACTAAATATATATATTAATAAGTTCATCTATAGGAACCTGTATACCAAATTTGAAAGCGATCAGATGAGTAATTTTTGAAATACACATTTTTTGACCGAAAAATGGCAAAAATTGCCCCAAAAATGCAAAATTACAGATTTCATAAGAAATTCAATATATTACTAAGTTCATCTGTAGAAACCTGTATGCCATATTTCAAAGCTATCAGACCCATACTTTTAGAGAAACACATTTTTTGACCAAAAATGGCAAAAATTGCCCCAAAAATTCAAAATTGCAGATTTCATCGTTATTTTAATAAATATCATTGAGTGGATCTATAGGAACCTGTACACCAAATTTCACAGCTATCAGATGAGTAGTCTTGGAAATATACATTTTTTGACCAAAAATGGCAAAAATTGCCCCAAAAATACAGAATTCCAGATTCATCAGAAATTCAATATATATTACTTAGTTCATCTATAGAAACCTGTATACCTAATTTCAAAGCTATCAGACCAGTGCTTTTTGAGTAACACATTTTTTGACCAAAAACGGCAAAAATTGGCTTAAAAATGCAAATTTGAATATTTCTGCACAATTTGAACAACTCTGAAATAGATCATCGCTAGGGATCTATGTACCAAATATCAAAGCTATCTGATCGGTAGTTTTGAAGAAGAAGATTTTTAAAGATTTTTTTTACCAAAAACAGCAAAAAATGTCCAAAAAATAGAAATATGCAAATTTCACCACGATTTGAACAAACTTAAATGAGGTCACCCCAAGTGAACTGCATATAAAATTTCAAAGCAATAAGACTGGCGGTTTCAGAGGAGAAGGCAATTGTTGACGGACAACGGACGACAACGACGGAAAATCAACCTATTTGATAAGCTCCGCGTCGCTGACAGTGGGGCTAAAAACAATTTCAAAAAGATATAGCTAACACATCTAGAGAAATGACAGATAATGGGCGACAACAAATACCTGTTCCAATAGCTGGAATAGCAATAGACTGTGCCCCATAATATCCAGCTTCTGACAGTAGATTGGTGCAACATTGGTATAAAGCCTCTTTCACTTTTTGTTTGCCCAAGGTTTTCCATACAGGACCAACAGTATGAAGGATACGGTTGCATGGTAGAGCTCCAGCCTTGGTGCAAACAACTTCTGACAACTGTAGTGGTTTTCCATGTCGACTTTTCATTATCTCATAACTTTCCTGTTGTATACCATACCCACCGACTTGCACGATGGCCCCTGCAACATCTCCTCCATGAATAAGTGATTCATTTGCTGCATTGACAATGATGTCAACATTTTCTTTTGTAATGTCTCCCTGGCGGACTGATACTTTTGTTTTGCTCAAATGTCCTAGCTCTACTTCCAATACAATACAACTAGTCTGGACTGTTGTTTCATCAGAAGCACTGTTGCTTCTCTGAGTACCTCCACTAGCCCCATGTCTTTTTCTCCTATGATGGCGACTTTGTGGAGTGGCCAAACCAAGGAAATTGTGAAATGCGTCCATGGCAAACTTTGTAGAATATTCATCACCTATAATTCTGTATTGTTTGTCTCCTGTTTCTTTGATTAGAACTCTTCCATATTGAGATTGGGTATCTCTGATAGCTTTACTGATATCCGATGACAATACATTTTGCTTTGATAGATCTACATCTTTTGATGTTAGTTTTGTGTGATTGTCTTGGACAAGCGTAACAAATGTTTCATAGACATCATCCAAGTCTTGAATTGTACAAGTAGTGTTACTCTTGGCTGGTTCAATGATGATATCATCACCTCCATCATAAACAAACTGGACTCCCTTTCTCTTTTCAGTATCAACAAGCTTATGTTTACACACATGTAATATGAAAGCTGTCATATCTTTCCCAACAGTGGCCTTCTTAGAGAGAGTACTTCCTTCACCCGAAGACTTTGAGTTTCCATAAGTTGGTTGATTTTGAACAATTGTAGGATGTGACTTAAGTTTTCCTTTTTCAATACCGAGTGATGCCTCCATGAGTTGGATCATTTTATCTACCATAGGTTTATTTGTTTTCTCATACAACAACATGTATTTCCTGATTGGTACGACATACCATGCCACTTTATGTTGGTATACACCTAATAAGCTGAAAACGACCTTCTCTTGCTCAGGATCAATATTTGGTACCTTTGAGAAATCAAGAACTTCCTTGTTGACTAATCTCTGTACCACATTAACCAACGCTTTCAATTCTTCCTTAGCCTTTACCAATGACTTTGTAAGACAACCCTGCCCAGGTTTAATGTATACAGTATTTCTTTCCTCTTGAGGGGACCATATAACATCTACTTTACGGTTATCCTTGATATTATCAATCTCACTTTCATATACTTTTGTATTGAATATATAGAATAAACTGTGATAAGTTCCTTTGACTCCCTGAGCAAAATCTTTAAATTGATGGTTTGACTTGCTATCACCTGTTTCACCTAATGTTTGTGATGGAAGGATACTTCTAGATCTGCTCTCATCAGTTATCTTAGTTACATGTGCCAGATTATCCTTTTGTGAAATGTTGTCTTTTTTCACACTTTCAGGCCCATCCTGGCCAATAGAAGCTGTTCTCTGGTTGCCCTGATTACAGTCTGCAGCTTGAGTTCTTGATGAAACATTGTCAGTTTTTTGAATATTTTGTGACCTTTTTGTTCCTACTTGATTGTCACTTTGAGTCTGCCTTTGATGTTGTTTTTTAACAATGTTAGTCAAGTTATCAATCTGTGAAATTTGCTGTTCTCCTGACCTGTCTTTTGCATGATCCTTTTGACTATCAGGTGTTTCTACCTTCTTTTCAGTTGTGAGCATATTTTGTATTTGAGAAAAAAAAGGTCTCTCACTTTGTGAATTCAATGATGTGATTGGATTTGCTTTTGCATCATCAATTTCCCCTTTCTGTATTACACCCCCTTCATTCTCTTCTCCAGTATATGGGGCTTCCATCCCATCAGAAGTGCTTTCACTCTCCTCAGCTACATCTGTGGTTGCTTGATATATGCAGCCCTTCATCTCAAATGGATTGCTATTTGTATCAGGAGATACCGTAGATTGCTGTGACTTATCATTTCCTGGGTTGCATAAAGGATTAATTTCTTTCTTAGTCTTAATGGTTTCAGACTCTGCTGCCAGATCACAGGTCACAGTAGAAGGATTGAGTCCCAATTTTTCACATACCTCAGCTACTGCTGCATCTAAAAGTTTTACATCTTCACCAAGAAAGTGTAGCCTTTTTTCATTTTCGGCACTTTTCTTGTTACAAAAGAGTATTTTTTCCCTTTCATATTTCTCTATTATCTTTGTGACTGATTTACATTTGTCTGAATTTATGCTTCTTCCTCTCAAATAAATTATTCTTGACACTAGAATAGTCGCCAGATGCTCAACCATTTCTTTCAGTGCTAGATATGCACTTTCAACATTCGTTGTTGGAGAGCCCATTTTAGGTGTTACTAGCACAACTACATTATCATCTGTACTCTCAACACTCAGAGAAACTTTATTCTCTTTCTTAATATTATGCAGTTTTTGTCCATATGTATTGGACAAGTAATACCATACCTCATTATTTGCCATGATAGATGTACAGACTGGAGCTGATTTACTTTTTGTTTCTCTAGTTTTTTCAGTCGCTCGTTCAGTTGAGATGGACCTTTCTGAACTTGGAGTGAGTAATTTTGCTCTATTGTCTTGATTACTATCCTTCTTTTTATGCTGTAAATTTCCCTTCTCTAAACTTTGATTCGAAATCTCCCACAGCCCCTCATTCAAATCTAGGGGCTGACCATTGTCTTGGTCAGAAGTATCAGAAATGTTACCCTTAAACAATTTGTCTTGTCCATTGCCGCTCCTTTCAGAATCAGTTATATTGTTTGAATTTGGTTCAGTAGTATTCTTATTTACTGTGTTGGTAAATGGTTTATCATTTTTTGAGCCACTTTCAGGAGAACTCTGTGAATCTATCTGCATCTGAGAATCATTAAGCGTTTCCATTGATTGCCTCATTTTAACTTTCCTCCCTTCCTCCAATTGAGTTGTTATCTCTTTTGAGCTAACACAGACCCTCCCATTAGTTCCATCAGCAGCGTCATGCTCTTCATCAATTTTTTCATCATTTGCAGATAGACCTGATTCTTTATCATTACCCTTTCTTTCACAATTTTCTTTCTCAAACCTACTGTGATCCATAGGGGTTTCATTTTCAACATTATCACTTTCAAATTTGCTTTGTTTGAGTTTACTCACACTATCTCTGGCAGGGGTTTCAAGAAAACCAGACTCTGCACCTTCTGAAACTCCTGCTTTCACGGCCTGCACAGAATCACCGCCCTGTGATGGACTGAACTTACCCACCTTACATTTGTCTAACCCTGCCTTCATACCTTCATAATTAGTGGTACAATCAGTTGCCATGGACGCATTTTCATAACCTTGCCTTGCCATCATTAATGATAAGCTCTCATTTACTTTCATAACACTCTCTAGATTTCCTTTCACACGGAGAATGTCGCCATTTGTGTTCTTTGTCTTGATGCAATTGATTTCTAAACCTTTTTCTACTAGCCTTTCAATATTCATTAGAACTCTAGATAAAGGCAGATTGTCTAATATCAATGTGCCCACTACTCCAAGGAGTTCCTGCAAGATAAAACAGTGAGTGTTTAATTCTGTAAAGATGAAAACAGTAGAAAATCTAAACCAATCACAGATTTTAAGTGGTTGGTCACTTTTTAAAAACAGCGTCCTCATATGGGCATTTTGAATACCAAGAATGCCCATTTGACCATATATGGGCATATTTAGATTACAGGTGACTGTACCGTACCGGTACACCTTTAATGAGACTCCTACAAGCAAACTTTGAGAATTGTATTTTTCTCTCTCTTAATCTCCCAGACAAAGAACTTGTGCTGCACTGTCTTAACATCTGCCCTTCAATTAAGTAAACATCCTAGAGTCAACATACAGACTTGCCAGTCACATTCCAGAAATAAGCATCCCTGACATGATATGTTACAGTCTGTCCGTGTGTTTTCACACACATTACACACACAGATTTTACAACTTGCAAAATGAATCACTATGGACAAAACTGCCTTCAAATAGTTTGTTGAGAATGTCGTAAAATTAATCATCATTCATTTGCTGGAATCATCATGCTGGCTCAAACCTTTAATATGAGCTGGAATTGTGAAGCATCTTTGCTGCTGTAAAACACAATTATGCTGAGAAAGATTTATAACATTATATAACAGTGATTAATGTTAATATTTTATTATGCATAATAAATACTGCAAATCCCATGGCAGATGTGGGTGACTGCTCCGACTTTCATTTGAATATATGGTAGCCACTATGTATGACAAGGAATTCTCTTGTTATCAACTCAATAAACACAATATTATAATGTTGCTTGTATTGTGCCCATGTTGATTTTAAGAAGGCGTTTGATGGTATCAATACCATTTGTTATATTATAAATTGATGAAGTATGGCCTTCATGGTAATTTAATAGAATAATTCCATCTATGCACAAACATATCCGTTCACATGTGCCCATACCAAATGGTGTTACTCAAGTATTTGAATGCATTTATTATTTACTTATTTCTTTATTTATTAGACTTTATTTAATCTTGATAAACTGTTGAGCCAGTGGCTCTTCTCACACAGTGTCTTGAAATCATTAAAATATACAACATACACCCGTCCAGTAAATTCTCACACTTGAATGACCATTTAGGTGATTTCATCAAGCTGCCATGCAGACTTTTTGTCACCAGAGAGTAGTTCAGCCTCACAAGTCATTGCATTGGTGTGTCAGACATCATTCAGCATTTATCATGTACAGATGGGCTGATGTTGCCATAGCTGCTAGGCCATCGCCGGAAGTGCAGCAGGCCACAGTCCTTTGGCAAGCAGATGGCCCTTTGTCACCAGCATGTTATTTGTTGAATCGCCTTGGCCTTATAGGGCTAGGGAGCTAGGCTACTCATACATGTGCTGAAAAAAGACATTTCAGTGAAAATGCACTTCTCAGAGTACTGTTATAGTTTCTTGACATGAATATGGGTTAAATCCAAATGACTCAAGTTTACTGTTTATTTCAACAAAATAAAACCCTGTTCATTATAATTTTACTTTTGATCAAATTGGATTACATTGGACGGAGTCACATATGAACTGTAAAGAACAGTTCAAGTGTTCATCTCTCATATGTACCGTACAATCTCTACAGTGAGACTGCTATTCACATGATATGATGCTTCATGTAAATATGCTCGGGACATCGCGATTATCATTCCAGAACGTTATTGTGTTTACACGATTGATAACAACAGAATTCATTATCATAAATTATGGCCAAATTCAAATGAAAAATAGTGCAGTCACCCGCCACCTCAGTCCATTATTAATTCCCCCTTAAAGTGAAAACTTCATGAATTACTTACATCACAATTACAGGAAGTCAGTTCAGGATCAGATTTTGCTTGTCTCTGTATCTCTGATGCCAGGTTGGTGTTAACAACTCGCAGCTCAGCCAAACTTCCGGTTATGATGGCAGATTTGTCTTTTAATTTTAGATTAACATTAGTACCTTTTACAGCTTCTTCAACTGATGCAGCTATTTTATCCACCTTTGATGGTATGTTTTGAAACAGCAATGTGGCAACAACCTCATGAAAGTTAGTCGTGTAGGAGCCATTCTGTGAAGATGTACAGGAAACATGTCATATTGTCAATGACAGTCACCATGAAATATAAATTTGTCAATATTCAACAGTAAAAGTGTACAAATGTGATTGTAACTGCAGTTTCAATTCCGGAAGGGCCAAAGAGGCAAAAGAATGTTTCCTTTTCCTCTTTGAATACAAGTGGTAACATATGTGCTGAAAGTGCCACATATGTTCATTCACTATAAAATTGGGATCAGAACAATTGGAAAATACACAAATTGCGCTTGAGGGCACAATCACATACATGTATATCTTTAATGACTACTTGATCATATGTTTAAAGTGTACTGAATAGGGTGGACTTGAATGTGCCTGTTGCATGCTGGCAAGATAATTGTTTTGACAAGGTCAGGTTTTGTAGAGGATGACAATGGTCTTAGTGAAATAGTCCTAGCCTGGATAAAATTTGAGGCAATTAATTATCTTGCAAGTAGTGTTGGACATTTTTCAAGTATAGTGGTTGTACATGTAGGGAGCTATCAAATGTAATCTTGCAAGAGTAGCTGGCATTGTGTTCCTGTACAATGCTAAAAAGTGAATAATGTTGACAGATTCACTAGTTTTGTAAAGGAGGATGGAATTGCAGTAAAATAGTCATGGGATAGAAATCAAGAAATACCGTCAAGGACACTATGTGCTCACATTCGGTTTGAATTGGTCCATTCGAGAAATATTTAAACCAGGAAAAACAAGAATGACAAAAGCAAATAAGGTCTCCAACTTAGGTACTGGAGGTCATCTTTAGGAACATGCATATCAACTTCTATAGCAATGGGACAAGCAGATCCTACATACATAAGCAAATGTCAACAACAAAAAGACAGACAGTGAAGGCTTGATAAAAAGAAAAGGTGGGAGAGTGGGTAAAAAAATGTACAAGGGATCTGGTAAAAAAGTAATGCTACATCATCAATCTTCTAGACCCTACCCCCTCCTGAATATCAAATTTTCCACCCCTTGGTATTACATAAGACCAAATGACAGGAAGTACATTTACAACCTTGGAGATATTTTAATTAATGCCATGAGTGTTATTATTCTAATGTAAACAGCACTTAAGTTAGTTACAGATGTTGAAATGCCTTCCACTGTGGGCCATGATTACAACATCTGGAATTATCCTAGATCCAAATTTCTCATCAGTTCTTGTATGTCTTACATAGAAAAGTTGCAAAAATTGGTCCAAAACGAAAAAAATCATCTCAGCTTTGTTTTCTGGATCAAATTTTCCTACAAATTGATACCAAGTATCACAAAATTATGTTCACAGCCTTCAAAATTGTCTCACAACATATCCTGGGTTGGTGTAGGTCATTTAAGGTCACAAACTGAGAAAATTACCTAAAATATACAAATTTGGGGGTTTCCCAACACTTTGAGCAGAAAAATTTATCTAATAAGGTCTTTTGGGGCTTTATACCAAATTACAAAGCTATCAAACGAGGGACTTTATACCAAATTACAAAGCTATCAAACAAGTAATTTTGAGAACAAGTTTTCTTGACCAAAAATGACAATATTGTCTTACAAAAACAAATTTTTATATTTCAGGACAATTTCCACATATCTAACTGTTGTCATCTCTGTACGTCTGTGTACCAAATATGAAAGCTGTCTGTCCAGGGGTTTAAAAAGGAAATACTGTTTAAGATTTTTTGACCAAAAATGACAAAATTGCTCAAAAATAGTAATTTTCCCAATTTTGTCATAATTTCGACAAATTAGAAGAGTAACAACCTTGCAAAGAGACAACCCAAATTTGAGAGCGATTGGGCTGGTGGTTTAAGAGAAGAAGAATTTTTACTTAAAAGGAGAAAAATCACAAAAAATTCAGCAAAAATACAAAATTAAGGATATCTTCACAATATTCATAAAACTGTATAAGGTTCACCTCAGGTACTTGCACACAAATTTTCAAAGCAATCAAAAAAGCGGTTCTTGAGTTATTAATTCTTAACCATTTTCACATTTTGTAAGCTCATTTGCATAATTTTGGCAATGCAGATTTCATTTGAACAAAATCCCATCTATAGCCCAGGATGCATCCACAAACCAAATACCAAGCTGAAACGTGCAGCGGTTTGTGTGTTTTTGATGTTGACGGACATACTGTACATACATACATACATACATACATACATACATACATACACACATACATACAGACGCCATCGATTTCAGCCTATACGATAAACTCACATTGGTATAACCAAATGTGAGCTAATAAAAGTACCCATTGTGGTATGAAAAGCATGTTTGTTAAGGTACAAAGATGCATCCCACTAACTGCATTTGTGTGTACAATGCATTTAACCCCTTGACTACCAAGGCCAATGTATTCCTATATACCAGGCTCCTTATGTAAATATTGATAAAACTTGGTTGTGTCATTGCATGAACACTGCTTAGAGTAAAAATTAAGTAAGTACCAATAAACCATAATTTTCTGAATCAGCATGAAATTTCCCACTTTTTCATACATAAGTTTTGTATTTCCAGGTCACGTGACTGATCACATGACACATCATGTGACCAGAGTTGGCAAAGAATATGAATATTTGAAGCATCAGGATGTGTTTTGAATCCATAAAATGACGCAAATTTGAATACAGTTGCAATTTTAATGGCATTGTCTTTATATATATGTAATAATAACTACCCTTTACTTTATTTATAGATGTACCTATTTAAGATTTTTCTCACAAAAGGCAGAGTAAATGAACCACAAACATCAGCATCTGACATGATTTTGTATTTGAAAATCAACACATTTTATATTTGTAAACACCTGCTTTATGTCTTCCTTGAGGAAACATGCATCTGAAATGGTTATGATTTATCAAAAAATAATTCACAATATTTAAAAATACATTTTAGGAAACAACATATCACATGACCAAACACATGACCAGTCATGTGACCAGTCATATTGATAATATGGCTGCTATAAAATTTCACTGGCTTATAGTAAAAAATTGTATTTCCTCTAGTTTCATTCACGAATATTGCTGTTAATAGAACATATTTAAATATAAATCATTTGTTTTCAATAAATCAACATTTCATTTCATTAAAAAAACAAACCATAAACATCTTCGCGATCGTCCGTACTTCTGAAAACTGTAAACAATCAGCGCGACGCTTCTGTGATCAGCCTGACCTTTCAGGGTCGAGGTCATGGGTCACGACATTTGCTTCCGGATTTTGGCCATACTCGGACGTACGGGGGCGCAATCACATTCAGGCCAGATCGGAATACATCAATCTTAGTCGCACTGCGTGCCGACGCCGAAATTACGGGATTTTTAGGGACAAAAACGAAGCAAATACGCCTATTTAACTGTGCCGGATATTTCCGGCACTCAAGGTATATGGTAATTCAATATGGCGCCGGATATATCCGGCGCCATAGGTAGTCAAGGGGTTAAACACATGATCAACAACAGACTTTTGTCAATATGAAAAAATACTACATGTCATTTAATGACTCTTGACTTGGAAAAAATCACAATAAAATGGTTGCCTGGTAGCCATATTGGATTGTATCATGAAGACATTTGGGGTGCACTTATGAAGAAGAAGTGCCTGTGTCCGATAAACTCATTGCTGCTTACAAAGGCGAAGGCGTATCCGATGCCCCAATACGCGAACGCGCCCAGACCTAGTTGTAGGGTCAAACAGAGGTCAGGTGAGGATTAAGTCACAGTGTGTTGTCCTTGTGCAAAGTTTTAAAAGTATAATCTGTCAAAGGATGTCTTTGTAATGGCTCTGGACATGAAAATGAAGAATATGTTCGTCTGGTGGTTATATTGGATTGTGACATGAAGACATTTGACATGGGCATATAAGTCATAGTGTGGTGTCCTTGTGCCAAGAGGCCCCTTCAGTCAAGCAACCGAGCAACGGTCATTGGTGACCTTGGGGTCAAGGTCTGAATGACCTTGATGATGAATCCATCCTAAGAGGCCGCAAAGTGGGAAAGGAGTGGAATTCCGAGAAATGGGGTCAGGATGGAATCCAAAGCTCGACACTTGAAAGAAAGGGAAAAAGAGAGGAGGAGACAGGGGATGGTGGTGGGATAGGCTGAGCTGGTATGGCATGAACCCAGCGGCTGAATGAATGAATGAATGAATGAATGGGAGCGATGAGACAAAGGCTTGATTATGTAGTGTCGTGTGCAAACGTGGCTGATTGGCTGGGAAGGAGGATTGATAACAGTCATGGGTAGAAGAGCCGATTGGCTAAGGGGACAACAGTGAAGATGTAAGGAAGGCAGATAGCTAGGTGTATCACAAAACACATCTGTGATAAAACACAGATTCCACGTTTAAAAGAAATCTATTAGGCCAGGAAGAAAAATAAATTGTTCATCGGAATCGCCGCTTCTACTTTGGCATATTTGGAATTTTTTTTTTTTTTTTATCGCGGCAAATTCTTACTTCCGCATTACAAATATTTTTAGTACTGCCGCTGGTGGCGCCCTACACTGTGTCGGGTTTTCGCGGGCACGCGTGTTCGGACTTAGTTGACCGCCAACACGTTGTTGTGACGTCTGAATTTGGCGAATCACGACGCAAAGTGGGTCGATTTGGCCAGAAATTTGCTCGTTTCGTAAAGGTTAGTACATGTCACATCATGAGTATTAATTTGATCGCCAACATTCGACGTGATGGCCAACAGTTAGTTCCAGAGACACTATGCAGTGTTTGTCCTGATATTACGTTCGGCGATTTGTTCAACAAGATCGTGACAGCAGATATAGATGGACGGTGCATCCGATTGAATGAAAATTGCATCAAAAGTATAAAAATTTACGGCAATGACAAAACACATGGTTGCGTCGATGTTAAAGTACGATCTGAATGATGACTATATAACTTCACTCCGATCACAGTACAGTGTTGTTAGACCATCGTATGTGAAATGTGTATATATACTATACGTATACCGGTAGACAGTGGTAAAGTCTAAAGAGGCCAAAACATGGGGCCAAAGTAAAATGAAAAAAACTCAGATGCTAGGTCCCACCAGGACAATATTAAAGGACAATACTGAATTGTTGAATTTCAGTGATTTGCTGTACATTTCAGTTTTATTCTGAGAGAATGTTGAAATGCTCAGAATATGTTGTGCAAACACTAACTGTGAATGTAATGGCCTATGTTATTGTTGGGAAATATAGTATTGAATTCAGCAGTATCAGTGTTTCTTGTCTGAGATATTTCTGGTAAAAAGGGAAACAATTATCTTGCCTTGTCTGCATGTGTGCAAAAATGCCAGAGAACCGCGTTTACCTTCGGCCTAAAAAAAAATAAAAAAAAAAATTTTCGCTCGCCGCTCCTGGGACTTGGTCCAAAAAATCCGATGAACAAGATTTTTTTTTTCTCTGGCCTAAGGCATGTTTTAATGGCTCTGGACATGGAAAAATTGCAAGAAAATGGTTGCCTCACAGCCATATTGGATCATATAATAAAGACATTTTACAAGCATCTGTAAGTCATGGTGTGTTGTCCTTGTCCCAAGTTTAAAATAAATCTGTCAAGGTATTTTAGTAATGGCTCTTGACATTAAAAATATGGCAATAAAATTATCCACCTGTTAGCCATATTGGATCATATCCTGAAACATTTGATATGATTATGTGAGTCAATTAGAGTGTTGTCCTTGTGCCAAGTTTAAAAGAAACTATTTGAGGCATGTCTTTAATTTAGGAATGGCTTGAGACATTAAAAAATAGTGTCAATGACATTGTGCTCACATTTTACTGAAATACTGAATACTAGTACACACATGACATTGCATTCTTACAGTTTGATTACTAAGAAAATTCCATTGCAAGTCCAAATTAATCTTATACCCCAGCAATATGAAATGCTCCATCTCATTATGACTTTTGCACATAAATTAGAAAGTGATGGGATTGACACTTTCAAAGAAAAGTTTTTGACTAAAAATTGCAAAAACTTCCCCAAATTACAAATATGCAAATTTCTTCTTGATTTCAATGTATCCTGTTTTGTCATCCTTAGGAACCTGTAAACCAAATTTTAAAGCAATAGGGCTATTGGTTTTTGGAAAATGGAAAAATAGAGAAAAAAATTCATTAAACAGGAAGTTACAGGACCTCGGGTGCACAATAGGGTTTTACTGATAACGCAGCCATTTGCATACACTGGGCGGGAGTTTTTGAATTCTCATAGCATCCCTTTGACTGTATGATAAATTTAAATAATCATGATGGGCACTTTTCTGACATATGGAAAGAGGGGTCAAATGGTCGTACAGGGAACACATTTTGAAACATATGCATTATCTGACAAAAAAACGGAACATTTTTTCAGTTTATTTTCAACTCAAGTTTAGTCACTATATTTTCACAGACATCATATGTACGATTCAACGACAAATTCACCTGAAACATGGCAAAATTATTGGATTCTGGGAAGAAACATTGCACGTCCTATCAGTTGCATGGCTTTTACATTTGCATTTATTTATGATAATCCGGCTTTTATAGCAGAAGTTCCTGCTTAAAAATAGAAAACAGCCAATATCGGCGTCACATCAATATGGTTAGACCTGAGTGGCCTAAAGTACTTACACTGTTAATAACCAACTATGATGATGATCAGATGGGTAGTTCCTGAGTTTTTGATTTTTGATGAATTTCACATTTCTTGTACATCATTTGAATTTTTACAATGCTGACATTCATTTTAACAAATTTTATATCTACATATGTATAGCACAACTAAACAAACCAGATATGAACTGAATATGCTCATGTATAGTATTCTGGACATGTTATCGTGATTGGTTGACCAAATGGCAAGATCATTAGAGAAACAAGTGTTGGAATCGTTTTGGTTTTTAGTGTATATGGTGTTACAAAACTTGGATCAGATTTAGACATGTACCGCCTGTAGTCATCTTGATTATTTACACCAAATCTCTGATAGTCACCTTTAATGAAATCTTCATATTCATCGCAATGATCAATTGTATAGTTTACAGTTTGTAATCTAACAGCATAATGATGAATCTGAGTTCCAAATAGGCCTTGACTTATAGTCCTAAATAGACAATTGCCATCACCCTCAATAACAACCTTTCTATAAGAATTTGGTGGACATATTGTCTTCTATGTTTGAGATGCAACTTTCTCTTTCCATTTTTGGCCTTTGTGCTTAATTTCTTTACCCTCATTGTATTGATGTATTCAACTTGTTACAGATGTGATAAGATTCCTTCAGATTATTGAAGTAGTTTTCAAAAAGATACAATCTGTTTCACTCAACATTTCCCGTACAAGTTGTCCTTGTACTTCTCTAGGATGGATCACTTGATAAAACACCAAAAATAAATAATTATATCTCTGTATGTTGTCTATATATATCTTGTAGTAGTCATAGTAAGATTAAAGCAAGTACTTAAATCTTCAAATTTTTAAATATTTATTTGATTCTTATGATAGCTAGTGTGATTGTTATAATAGTGAAATGTTAGCCTTCTAACGGCCAATGTCTGAGCGTTCTGTGAGCCTTGTAATGAGCAAATGTTCAAATGTGAGCCTTCCAACAGCCAAATATGGGCCTTCTAAGGGCCAAATGTGCAAATGTGAGCCTTCAAACGGCCAAATGAATCCCTTGGGTAGTGTAGCAGGACTTCGCCTTGTAGATGTAATCTGTAAAATAAATAATAAAATAAATATATGATTTGAGTGGCAGCATGTGCAAAAGTGAAGTTAAAAAATTTCCCAGTAGAAAGTACATGCCTACAAAATGTAACTCTATCAAAAATACCACCAATAAGACACTATTGCACCCATTTGATCAGAACTATTGTCTAATAACTGCAACAAAATTGAGTCATGTAGCCCATCATGAACTGCATAAAAATATCAGGCTACGGGATTCTGAAATTCTTAGACCAAAAAAGGGAAGAAATATACAAAAAAATACGAACATTTCACCAAATTTCAACAAATCTGATTTATGTTCACCCCTTAGAACCTCTATAACAAGTTTTAATAAGGAAGAAATTTTGCCCAACATTGGGAAATTCAAACAAATATGACTGATGTCACACATATGAATCCCCATACAATTATGCAAATTTCACCACCATTTGAACAAATCTGACTGAAGTAACCCCATGAACTTGCATACCAAGTTTCAAATCAATCGGACTTATACTTTCGCAGAACAAGATTTTTTTAACCAACACTGCAAAAAATTGCAAAGAAATTCATAAAAAATAGAAAATTCCAAATATTGACTCCAGCTGAACAAAGTTTACCAACAACAGAGCAATAAAAATGTTAGTGAATTTTCTTTCTTTAGTTTTTAGATGATTCCACCTATTTCCACCTTTTGCAAATTTCAAAAATCAAATCAATCTCAAAAAAGACATTAAAATATGTTGCGCCACCATGAGAAGGTAAATTCAAGTTTTATGTGTCATTTTATGAGGTGTCATTGATACAGCACCGCATATTTTTCAAAGTAGGTAGTCTCTGTGGTAAAATTTCATACACAAAATGGTAACCTTGGGAGTCTAGCTTGATGACATAGTTATTTATGAAATGGCGTCTCATGTATTCCGTCACCTAAAACTCATTGTGAAATTGATAGTCACATTGATAGTGACTCAAGAGAGTTGATGCATTCTGCGTGAAGTTGTAGAAACCCCTAAAAATTTATGACAAATCTGACTGACAAATGAGTTTTAATGAAGGACAACAACGTGACTACCAATCTCTCCAGTGCCCGACTCTCCTATATCCGGTCTTGCGTTGCGTTGATTGACCCATTTTTTGCAAAACCAAACACTGCACACAAGTAATTGGCATATTTTTAATCTGTGCGTTCGATTTACGATATAGTGATAAAATTTATTTCATATTTTATCGAACTCCAACAATGTACACATTTATGTCAACTTACGGCTCGGAAGCACCAGTGCAAGGGCACGAAAAAGAAAGGAGGTAAAGGGATTATCTATGCAAAATACAATGCAAATTCATCGGCTTATTTTCAGTGCACGTTCCTTCTCGCTAAGTTATACTTCCATGGACAGACTATAGACACACACAACGGATTTTACTGTTGCATGTGATCAACCGCCATAATCTCTTTCTCTGAATAATAGAATAGACAGACTGGTGACGTTTTTAGATTGTCTGCGTGAGGACCACAATACACGTCGGTCATTTACGGTTTGTCATGATGAATATGTCACGTCACACCGGCTAAGTCGATCGGCTGCACGTCAATCATCCACCATATTGTTTCCAGTCACTCGCAAGTAGTTTCGAACTTCATCTTAAAAGAGTTAAACACACTAACCTGACTTCCTCTGATGGTCCTGCAGATTAACAATTTACACTCTATGAAGCAACTTAAAGGCAGGGGAGCCTATAAATACCCCCTATCTCCTGGGGATTCATAATCCAACATGAGTGGCACATGGTAACAACGTCAACGAATGCTCCCGAAAATCTGGATCTTTCAACAACCATGGTGTACATTAAAGCTCTGTTCCAACATATTACGTTTTGTGAATACTTGTGGCATCACCCTGTTGGCGAAATTCTCTCATTTTTTCCATTTTTATTTATTTGATTTTTTATGCCAAAACTGCTTCGATGCTGTGTTCGAAGCGTCCAACGAACAATAGATGAAAGCATTCAAACAGCTGCCAATCACGAGGGGACGCGCAAAGGTGCAAACGATCAAACATTTGTTGTGTACATCGGATCGATTACGATGTCAACAATGAATAAACGATTCTTACTACTGAACGTAAAAACTTGACCAACGGTTACTGAACACGCGCCTCAATGAATTCAGACACAAACGGACTACTTCATGGTTTCAAGCAGATTGCCTCTCCCTTTTTGTTCGTTGATATGTGTACCTGTAGGCCTATGAATGGGTGATGTTTTTGTTGACCTGCAGTACGATATTTTACGATAGATCGCCTTTGGAAGTATGTTGTGGCATAGCTCTGCGTACGATGACGTGTATTCCCGGCGTTATCACGGCCTCCCACCACAGCTCTGCTGATTACCATGGACAAAACCGGCAACATGCGGATCCAATTTGGACGGAGCACGAAAAACTACTTTCTAACTGTTTTCGCCGAAATCAACTCGATTCCGATCTACATGTATGCAGCCTACCAAAACCACTCAACCGCTCACAGACTGCGAAAAAAATGCTCTCGGACATCCAAAACCGTTGTTTGCTCGCGATGCACGGTCAATGGCTCATGCAGTGGACGGGCATTGGATACGTTCATGCCACGATTACATGTATACAGGTGCCCATGAGCTTCATTATTTCCTGTCGGGTCGGGGCGATGAAACTAAATCGTGATTGATTCATCTCTGTCGGATTTGACCAAAAAGAGGCACTTGACATAGATTATAGCATCAAATGATGACCGTTCAGACTGAAACATGATAAAAGATCTGAAGATCGCCGTGATCGGTGATGTCGTTCTTCTCTATACGTTTTTCTGAGCTAGTTTTTTACTAAATTGTTCGAGTATTAGCTGACGTTTTTTTGAAAACTTAATCAACTTTTCTTTCCCAACCAGGGCACAACATTACCTTTTTTACTTTCATGGTAACCTAGGATGAATTAAATCGCAGATTAATAGACTCTTATGTTCTTCCTCGATTGTCTGTGACTGATTTTGCTATCTCCATATCGATATTGCGTTCGCACTCGGGTGTCTTGAAACTTACGTCATTCACTGAAATAGCTTTCGGACAAACTCAAGAAATTCGACAACTACTAACGAATAGTCGGCAAAATTTACAGAGACAAGCAATAATAATTATGGTCATTTTACCGTCTTTTTTACCATTTTTGCCGTCTTTAGATAAGCGGACTCGTTTGACGGAAGCAGTATATAACGATCTGAGTTCCCATTTTTTTACCCTACCGTGTGAGTGTAGTATTCGAATGAGTGAGATCACAATCTTACGCTGTTCCGAGTGGTCTGGAGATTTTTTATAATATACAATAAATTGACCTTATCAAAATTATTGTTTTACATTGCTTGGATATTGATACTTTTTCCGTACGTTTTGACTGTTGATTTGAAGTCTTTTGATTCTCCATTGGCAGCAGCACATGTACGGTTACAACCGCCATGTGATGACCAGAGTGTGATTGTAAAGTTGTCGGGAAGTTGTTCAGAAGAAAAATCATTTTGTATTTAGAGGCTTCAGTTCGGGATTTTTCAAGATAAACAAATCATTATACATTTCCTACGTCTTTGAAACGGGGATTACGGTAATGTGATGAATGTGATGAAAATTTTGTGAACGTCTTTGCAATGTGTTCCGTCGATGAGTGTGAACTGATTCTTTGTTAGTAAAAATCGTCAGAAATGGTCCAGTGACCGTGATAAAATAAACACAGTTGCAAAACCATTGCGAGGAAGATAGTAAGAAATTCACATTGCAATATTTGCTGTCGTATTTCTCAGCAGGAATAATCAATTTTTACACGTTGTGTATAAGATCAGCAAGCAGGTGTTCGGCGGTCAATTGCTTCTATCATAATGATCTTGATCGCAGCTATTTGGCGAGAAGACAGCGGGTACTTATAATCTCGCAAAATTATTGATATCATGTCTTTGTGTTGAAAATTTTCGATCGGAGGCAGCTCAAATCAATAGCCGTGATATATTCGGAATCGTGTTCTCACTGGACACCGAACTACCTGCTATCAACAGTACGTTATGTACCATCGGCGGTAACACATTGGTCGTAATCTTGTCTAATTCTGCCCCGCTGTTTGTACAGTCCAGAAATTTCAAAGCTAGATTTTTTCACCCTGACATATAATACAGCGACCTTGCACACTAATGATCATTCCACTGTTTCTGTTGGGGTTTGTTGGTTTTTTAATTTGTTCCGTGGCCCGGTAAGATTTTTCAATACGATACAAAGTTTGAAATTTTTTCAAGGTAAATTTAGTATATTCCCAGTTTGTGGGGTAAAGTTTTCTGGAGTGAAAGTTTGAGTTGACGCTGATAGAGTAGACGTCGAGCCCGGCACAGTTGACTGGGACCCGGTCGGTTTGGGGTCGTTTAGTCCAGAAACCTGCAGCAGAGTTCTGTATGATCACCGTTCGGCATTTGGGTGATTTTTTGGTCAAAGTAATGCAGTAACAATGTACGCCAGATTTTTGTGTTGTTTTTGTCACAACTGTCATGTGCGTATACGGACGGTTTTCGATTAAAAACGGTAGTAATATCCAGTGCTCGTAAATGCGTGCAAAATTTATTCAGTGACTGTTTAGGCAGCAGTCGTAAATACGACTAGGATTTACCACTACGTAACAACTGTAAACACCGCATCAATAGTCCATACGAAAATTTTGTGCTGAATCGAGGGAGATAACAATTGCGGTAGAAAAGGTCAGTCCATCATCCGTCAAAGTTGTTGATCGAAAAATCTTCACTGAGCGCCAACTACATGAGTGGCTGTTATAGTTGTACACGTAGTTCTGTGGGCTTTCCGTTGTCACTGTTATACGAGCTATGTTCAAAGTGCGTCAAGCTACGAATATTTTCATGTACTGAGTTACAGACATCGGTGAAGTACCGGGTACATTGATTTTGTTCAAAACCACTGCCTGTTTGTTCCTCGTGTTGTTTTTTTGTGTCCCTAACGTCGACTGGCTCTATGTGCGTACAAACATAGCAGTCGGGATTAAGATTTCCTGGATAAATAGATTTATTCCGCCTCTGACGCAAAGATACACACTGTTTTACATGTGCCACTCCTAGGCCCTGGGATCGATTTCCATACCTTTAAGGTAGCGACTCAGTTTCATTGTCACTTATTTTCAATCCTCATTTTCACAAAGAAGACGTGGTCACACACCCGACATGTGGTACTTTTTTTATCTGCTCGGTCACCGAAGAGTTCAGAAAATTTGTTAGTTTTTTCAAAAACAGTGCGCATACGGCTGTTTTACTCAAAAACACGTGTTTTTTAGTTTTTTTACTCAAAAAAGTGTAAGTACAAATCTCCAATCGGCCTTGGTGATCTGTTTACGGCAATCGACGGCTGGGTATACTGGGCAAAAAACCGTGTCCCGGATTTTTGAAATTCGCTTTTGTTTTCGCACAATGCACCTTCAAAGTGTCAACTTGACGTTTTTTGCATAAATTATCGGCCTTTGTTCACGTTTGTCAGGATATCTTCACTTCCAGGCCCTTTATCGGAAATCTGAGACACGTTCTTTCAGATATATTCATTCACTGTCCACAGGTGAAAAATCAGGCTAGTCTGTCCAGGCGCCGCCGACTTATACTTATTTGAATAATGTACGCACTGCCAAAAACGGAACTGAGAAAATCGACGATTTGTGTAAACGACCTATGCGTCACACATTGTGACCAAGAAGTCCGACTCACGCACTATTTTCTGCGAATTTTCTTATACAGGAATAAGTTGAAATATTTAGAGTCAGTTTTGGGAAGTTTGAATATGTTTAGGATTGCAGATCGTGTGAAAATAGAAAGAAATTATACACTGAACTGGCAAATGCTTAGTGCCAGCAGTGGGTGGTATTTACACAACAAACACAGAGGGGTACTTAGCGATTTAATCCATTTTTGGAACGTTTAACTAGCATATTAACTGTATACTGTTAACTCAACGGTTACAATCTGGTTACCAGTGTTCACAGTCAAGACGAAGACGTCGAAACTTGTGTAAAAAAGTCTATCAGATCGAGACCTGTGTGCTGTCGTCGCGCGATCGCGTCGGGCATTCACTTGTTCTTGACTCAAGTTGTCTACTTCCTGTCTCGCGATCGGCAATTTATGCATGTTCTTTGTGAAAAGTGATTGTCAAGTTCATGTTAGCGCCGACACTGTGCGAACGGGACGTCACTTGCTAGTTTTCCTACCTCAAGATGAGACGAACACATGTAACTCTTGACAACATAAAATGTCTGTCGTATTTTCTTAGCTTTTGCACCGCACTGCAACTTGTCGCCCTTCGTTACGACGGGAGAGATTGACTCGTGTTATTTTTTCAAACTTTATTTATATGTGTTCTTGTACCGAATTTATCAAACTAATAATAATCACGCCGTAGCGTAGAACAGTGCAGGCTGTCATCGACAGCCTGTTCCGAGAGACAGAGTATCGACTAGTCTACACAGCTAGTGGAGTCACTCGACTTGCGCAATACCAGCGCACACATTATTATTCGGAGATTTTTACTTTTAGTCAAACTTTTGATGACTGACCTCATATAGCAAAATTGCTAGTTTCAGCACTTCTAGAAGTTGAGCCGGTTGTGTTTTACGTTCAGTGTTGAGGTCCAGCTAGCAGCTGTGGAGTCTGCGGGTAATTGATAAGTTTAGACAACACGCACACAATAATCATTTGTGAACCCTCGCAATTCACGTTTGACGTAATTTAATTTTTGGGTTATATTTAAAGAAAGAAAAGGCATGAAATCAAAAAAAATATTTCCATTTCGTTTCGAAAAATTAGCAGATCGGTGAACTTGCTCTTGTGAATCTACATTATGTGTGTATGAACTCCTGCACTGGCTTGGAAACTCCTTAACATAAATGTCACTTGTTGTCGGGTACGGTGTTGTTCAAGGTTTCTCAGCAGACACGAAAAGACTGCACGATATAAACTCGAGTTTAAAAATATAAAAGAACACGATACTAACACCAAGCATGTACAGCAAGAGTGATAAAATTATCGCAACTAACAGAAGTTTCATCTCGCTCAGGCTAATTTTTGGACTCGGGTATGCAATCAGCATAGCCTAGGATATGTTCGAAAAGCAGCGTGTCAAATACTTTCATAGTTGTCTCCGTTATCGTCTGCGTCCTCGGCCAAATCTGACTCTTCACTGCATTCTTGATCGTTATTGCAGGGAGTATGAGTCAAAGTCGGACTGTTTTACATTTAAATCGATCTTTGCGCACGTTGCCATCTTTTTCAGGTCCGCTTTTGTGGACCTCGCTTGCTTTTTCGACGGTACGGAGCGCGAGCGCCGGCTTTGGTCTGCTCGACGTGTTTGCCGTACCGATACATGCGGAGTTCAAAACGCTGAGCATAACGTTGAAGCTAGCGCATGCGCACTATACCGCAAAGCCTATACATAATCTCTGCGTGTTTATCAAAGATATCGTGGTCGGTAATCCGCGACCGTTAAGACAAAAGGGAAATAATGGCACGCGGTGTAGCTGATAGTTTTCCATTTTAGTAATATTTCAGGAATTTCCCGGTACGATGTGACCCAACACCTTTCCCCAAAAGAAAGACCATGTGTCAGTGGTTCGAAATTTGAAATAAAAAAAAATTGCTAAAATTGACCTTTGAACCTGAGTCGCATCGTTAATAATGTTAGCTTCCTTGCGGATTCATGCTTGAAAGTTGTTCATGATGACGAGTGCAGTGTCTGTGCCCAGAGCTATCCAGCTATAGCCAACCTAGACTATCTCATTTCACAGCGCCCTCAAACAGTCGATCTCTTCAATCAATCCTTTTCACTTGTCATACGCGACGTTAGCAAAAGCGTTCTCATAGACAACCATGTAACAGGAAAATTAAAACTCTGATAACTTCATTAATATCCAAGCCACGCCTACCAAAACCTTTTCAGTACTTGCCATTTAGACCCTCAAGCTGTGTACCAAATTTGTTTGACATCCCTCCAGCAGTTCTTGAGATATCGGGTATACAGACAGACAGAGAGAGAGACACTCACACACACACACACACACCCACACATGCACATGCACACAGACAGACATCGCTAAACCATATGCTCAGGTGTGTGACACACGTATGCAAAAAATGATGCATGAAATAATTCACTGTCCTTTTCATGGTTGAGCAAAACTGAGAGAATGAAGTTTTTCATCAGATATTGAACTTTTGATGTTACCCTTAATCAAACTTCAAGTCTGACTTAATCTAAGTATAACTATGCATACGGTCTAATTACAATTGAGAATTTAATTAGGTACAAATAAGCTATTCATCAGTATGGTTACTACACTTTCAACATTAGCAAAACTTAATACGCCTTACAAATCCAAACATATTCAGGGCATTCAGAATTGATATTTAATAGTTCCAAATTTCTAGGACACCAAGTTGAAGTATAAACTGACATTTTTTGTGTTAAAGGTCTTATTAAAAAATTTCACTGAATATTAATAATATAGCTATTAATCAGAATGTCATGGTTATTAAAGTACCAGCATATAAGTAAAGCTAAATCTTAGAAGTCTAATCAAATTCAGTGCATTAAGAATTGACATATGGCCTGATAAAAAAATTAATGATATTATGCAAATGGCTAATATTGGGCACACCAAACTAAACTCTTGGCACAGTTAAAACCAAGTGTGACTAATGTACCCTGACAAAACTGATCAATTTTGACGTACTAAGTTTTGATCTACAGCCTTATTATAAAATTTCATTGAAAATGTAGATGAACTTATTAATGATATGTCATACACATAAAATTTGACCATAGCTTAGTCTCAGAGCGTGAAAACCAATTTATTGTATGTCAGCATTGTGATCAAATTCAGAGCTTTTATTTTTTATGCGGCCTATTTACAGAAAGTCACTAAATATATATGAATGTGCTAATAATTAGCATAGGATATTCACCAAACTGTCACACAATGAACTTTATAAGTTCCATAAAATTCAGCACATTCAGCTTTAATTCGGAAATTAATTTAATATGCAAATGTACAAATAATCAGAATGTCATGCTCATCAAATTTTCAACTTCAGTACACCTAATTATGATCAATGAAAAACAGAGAACCAGTCAAGACCAGTGCATTAAGCTTTGATGTTATGGCCAAAATTCTCTGTTCACTATTTGGAGTAAGAGATTACAGATTCCAATTGATATCAACGTAGAGTGTGTTGACCCATAACACATTTTCAAGACTGAGTTAATTGATACAATCAGTGTTTACCTTTCTATTACTCAATGCGATGCATAGAAAGACACTACGTGGCCTAACAGCCATTAGTGTAGGAAACGCCTCCTTGAAAGTTATAAGTCAAGGAGATCAGAGCACGGTCATTTTTCCTCGCCAGGATTGCTTGTAAAGACGTTTTTGCGGAACAGATTTCAGCCTGTTCAGTGCTACAGTTGTCTATGAACCCACAAAATATCCGGTAAGCCTCTATCTTATTGTATATTGAGTTAACAGCTGAATGAGTTTTCCAAGGAACTCTTTTGGCCTTGTGCATACAAGGGTGTCGCCCCTGCAAGGCAAATCTATACGGACAATGACCAAGGACAAAGAACACTCATGCGGACATTGATTGAGTTGATTCATGTTTGATCTAAGACTTATTAGTTTAGTTGCTTTAGTGATTGTATTTTCATGCAACTTTGATTTAGTTATAACTGTTGCAAAGCAGTTAAATTGTTCATGCTCTGTAAGTCAAGGCTGCTTATGCAAATGAGATCTTGTAAACAAAGGTAAGCGTTCAGTCACCGTTAGAGGGCGCTTAATGAGACAGGTCCTATGACTTGACCCACTGATTTGACCTTTGACCCCTGGGTCATTACAGAGTGTGAATTTTAGCTTAGTTCTTATTTTTTTCTGTATTTTTCTGATTTATTTCAGTTAATTGTTCCATTACATTCTTATACATTATCTGGAAGACTTGCTTATATTTGAATAAACCATATGATGATTAGATCGGATATTTGCTTCGTCTTATTTATGGAGGAACGCATTACGGAATATCATTCATAGATGACAATTGCACAGTAGTCGCAGACAAATTATTTTGAGTCTTAAAGGATTTGTTTGCGCGCTACATTTCTCATTAACGGATATTTCCATCGGACTTGTGATATTCACCTAAGTCAAGTCATGGCAAGTGAACTGCAACAACCAAGGCGTAGTAGCCGTATCAAGAAACAAACAGAAGAAGGTATGGCATTCGCATTGGACACTAAGGAAGCACAGTTACAGAAACTGGCACGGAAGATGAAAAGAAGAAGGGAGAAGATCTCAAAAATGTTAAATGAGGAACAAGGGAGGGCTGCGATCGAGAAGCAGTACACAAAAATGACCAATTTAAGTCATTGGTAGGAGGCAGAGACGATTATCAAGAATTTAGTAAATGGATGGATGGAGTATACTCATCCCTGCAAGGTTTCCTTCATAGAGTCGACAACTGGCACAATAGAAGCGAGACTAGGTCACACGCCTCAGTCCAAGATGACAACCAAAGTTTACTTTGGAAGAGCGCTTCCCAAGTCGGTAGCATAGTCAGTCGCATGTCTTCACGCTCAAGTGTTATCGCGGCTAAACAAATGGAAGAAGACCAAAGGAAAGCTCAGCTTATGGCAAAGGCAGCAATACTGAAGGAGAAGCAAGCATTAAGAAGAGCACAGCTAGATCTACGAACCAAAAGGCTAGCCATAGAAGAGGCGGAGCAAGATCTACAATCAAAGGAAGAACAGCTGGCCATTAACACAGAGATAGCTATGTCCAAAGCACGAAAAAGAGTCCTTTCCAGGTACGAATTGGATGGAACTGGAAATCGACCACCGCCGCATGGTATTAAGACTGAACCACCAGATGACTACCCGGTATTCGAAGAAAGAATAACAACTGGTGGGCATTCCAGCGATAGAGGCAAAAATCGTACGACTGATACTCCCAAAGAAAGGTTCTACTTGGGGGACAGTGTACTAAGCTTCGGCCGAAGACGAAATAAAGCTACTCATGACAGAATGATGAATAAAGAAAAGAATGAAAGGGATCACCGTCCAGAAGAAAGTGACAGTGACAGCGGGTCTGACATTTCAGAAGAGGCAGTCAGCATAGCTGCTTCTAGAAATTCCAACAGAAGTAGCGGCAATAACATGAGTAAGACAACACGTGACGCTGCACAGTGGGCGATGATCAGAGCTATAAAGAAAATGTCCACAGTGATAAAGAAGTTTGATGGCAACATCATGGAGTACAGATCATTCAAAGACGAGTTTGAAACCAAACTTGTACCAACTGCCAAAGATGACAAAGACAAACTCACTCTGCTGAGACAGTTCACCCAAGGTACAGCCCATGACATAGTTCAAGGGTATGCAGGTATAGACACAAGTGAAGCATATCAAGGTGCCATGGAGGAGCTGGAAGAGCGTTATGGTGATCCAAACAAGATAGCCAACGCCTACCTGAGGAAGATTGTAGACTGGCCAAACAAGACAACATTACCTCGTTAGACAAGTTAGCCATCTTCCTGAATCGATGTAAGACAGCAAACCGATGTTTTGATGGACTAGAAATACTAGAGCATTAAGCAAATATGAAGCGGATCATCAAGAAGCTTCCATATTTTATGCAAGATTCTTGGAGTAAGCGCATAGCAAAGATACGACATGCCAAAAAGAACGTAAGATTTGAAGACCTCGTCGACCTGGTAAAGTCTGAGGCTTCCATTGTCATACCCGGACTACAGCAGACAGGCATTGGCTAGTCTCGACAACCCGGTGAAAAAGAAGAAAACCACAGAGAAAGTGGAACCAATTTCGCCATCAGTGTCACCAGTACCAGTAAGAAGACGAACCAAGGGAGCAAGAAGAGCAGCACTTCAAACTCCAAACCACACAAAGCTCAACAGAAGCCATGCCTGCACTGCCAAGATAGCAATCACTCTTTCGACAGTTGCAAACGATTGATTGCAGCCAGTCAAGAAGATACTGTTAACTTCCTGAGAAACCAAGGTGTATGTTTTAGCTGTCTGAAACCTGGTCATCGGAGTAAGCAATGCAAGCAGAAAGCTAAATGCTCCAAATGCCAAGGAAAACACCCAACGGTGCTACATCAGGATCGTCGACCAACAGCTGATAAGGATGATGATGATTCCAAGACGCCAATACAGACAGAGAGCACCACCGTGACAGTAAACTGCCTCACCACAGAGGTAGAAGAAATACAGCCCTGTATGGGGACCGGTGCTCAAGATGACGATGACAGCAACAGGAGCAAGAACCGCAAAATCCTGCTGACTGTTATCCCAGTCAAGGCGAAGCTGAAGGGCTCAAAAAGAATGGTACAGACCTATGCCTTTCTAGACTCAGGCAGTGCTGCATCATTCTGCACAGAAACGTTACAAAGACAGCTTGGAGCCCCGGGTAGAAAGACAAGGTTGACGGTAGACACCACAATAGGCAGAGGCACCCTCACCTGCGAGACGGTCACAGGCATAGAAGTGTACGACCTAGACTGCTCAGAGCCACCAGTAGAGCTGGAAACAGTGTACACTAAACCAACGAAGACTTCATTCCCCGCAAAGAAGATATCATGAGATGGCCACATCTGAAGAACATAAAACTTCCAAAAATAGATGCCGAAATAGGACTGATGTTAGGCACTGGAGAAATAGAAGCGTTCACCCCTCTGGAGACGATACGCGGTCCGCGTAAAACGCCTCACGCATGCAGAACGCAAATAGGGTGGATCCCCTGGCACGTATCTAGATATTGCGAAACAGACAACAGATCCACCCTCCAAGCTTCAGAACAGAAATTATTGCTGTAGAAGACATGGAGGAAATGAATAAACTAGACAGGTTGGTGCGGCATTCCATTGACCTTGACTTTCCTGAGCGCATGATAGACGACAAAAGGGAGCACTCCCAAGAAGACAAGAAGTTCATACAGAAAGTGAACGAAACCATTGAGCTAGTAGACGGACACTACAAAATGGGACTTCCATTCAAAACCGAGAGAGTTCGACTACCCGACAACCAGCAGTATGCCTTACAACGCTTCAAAGGCCTTGAACGAAAGCTCAGAAACAACCCAAAGTTTCATGCCGATTACCAGAAGTTCATGGCAGACATACTTGAGAAGGGATATGCAGTACAAGTCCCAAATAACGAATTAGACCGAGACGACGGAAGGGTACGTATGGTATATACCTCACCATGGAGTATATCATCCAAAGAAACCAGAGAAGACGCATGTTGTCTTTGACTGTACAGTGAAGTTCCAAGGGGGTGTCATTGAACGACCTACTACTACAAACGCGAGACCAAACAAGGTAATCTACTGGGAGTACTACTACGATTTCGACTGGAACAAATCGCTTGGCAGATATAGAGGCTATGTTTCACCAAGTAAAAGTTAAAGAGAAGGACAGCGACTGTCTACGCTTTTATTGGTGGCCAGATGGAAACATAGAAAGCCCTCCAAGAGTCTATAAGATGATGGTTCACTTGTTTGGTGCAGTATCATCCCGAGCTGTGCGAACACAGCACTACATAAGATGGCCGACGACAACAGCCACCTTTTCGACAATGAAGGTGTGGATACAATAAAGAGAGACTTCTATGTAGATGACTGCCTCAAGTCGGTAGAAGACGCTAAGAAGGCAATCAAGTTGACAGAAGATCTGACTTCTGCTTGCAAAAGGGGCGGTTTCCGTCTGACGAAGTGGCTGAGCAACAGCCGTGAAGTATTAGAAGCCATACCGAAAGAGGAAAGAGCTAAAGTAGAACGTGCCCTAGGTACTTTATGGTCGGTCGAATCAGACACAATAGGATTCCAGATCAACATTGAAAACCGGCCTGCAACAAGAAGAGGCATTCTGTCAATTATCAGCTCAGTATACGATCCTATTTGACTTGCAGCCCCCTTCATCCTACCTGCAAGAATACTACTTCAATACTTGTGTCTAGAGGTATTGGTTGGGATGCAAAGATCAAAGACAACGACCGGAAAAAATGGCAAAGGTGGCTATCTGATCTTCCAAAACTAGAAAATGTATCAGCTCAGAGGTGCTACAAACCAGCAGACTTTGGCAAAGTCAAGGTATGTGAGATACATCATTTTTCTGATGCCATTGAATATGGATACGGTGTCGCATCCTATATTAGACTCATAAACGAAGAAGGAAGAATTCACTGCGCCTTCCTTATGGGGAAAGCAAGGGTAGCACCATTGAAGAAAATAACAATCCCACGCCTGGAGCTTATAGCAGCTACAGTTGCCGTGAGAACGAGCAGAATGTTAGAGAAGGAACTCGACATTAAGAACGACAAGGTATACTTCTGGACAGACAGCACATCAGTGATCAAGTACTGTGCCAATGAAACCTCCCGGTTCCACACCTTCGTAGCCAACCGAATCAATATTATACGTGAAGGATCAGATCGTAAACAGTGGAAGTACGTCGATACCAAATCCAACCCAGATGACGACGCATCTAGGGGACTGACCGGAGACAGGTTCCTGCAAAACAAAAGATGGCTGCAAGGACCGGATTTCCTGTGGAAACCAGAAAGTGAATGGCCAACACAAGAAGGCATTTCCAGGGCGCTAAGTAACAAAGACACAGAAGTTAAGCGGGAAGTATCCGTGTACAGTACCGTATTAGTAGAGCGAGCGTTTGCAGTAGAGGAGATCCTGCTATGCTATTCAAGTCTGAGAAAGCTAAAGAAGATAGTTGGATGGTTCCTGCTTGCGAAGAAAAATCTTCAAGATTGTTGCCGCAAGAAACGCGATGAAGGCACCAACGAAGATATTACCGAGAAGAGTTGTGAAAAACCAATTCCACCTCTAACACTAGAGAAAGTGCAAGGGGCGGAAGATGCAATCATGCATACGTGCAACGATGAAATGAAATGGCACTCCTACCGATGAAATGGCACTCCTACAGGGAAAAGAACAAGTCAGGAGATGCAGCCCATTGTATAAGCTAGACCCAATCTTGGATAAGGGAATAATACGAGTTGGCGGACGCCTGGAACGTGCCTCAGTATCACCAGACAGCAAGCACCCGATAGTGCTACCGAAAGACTCACCAGTGTCAACAATCATCCTCCAAGAAATCCACAGAGAAGTCGGACACCTTGGAAGGAACTCGATGCTGGCGAAGCTAAGAGAAAAATATTGGATTCTACGTGCACCTACAGCAATCCGCAACCTCATAGCCAAATGTGTGATCTGTAGGAGATATAGAGCGAAAGTTTGTGAGCAGAAGATGTCAGACCTACCCAAGGACCGCATTACCCCCGAAGAACCACCATTCACTCGCACGGGTGTAGATTACTTCGGACCAATGGAGGTCAAACGTGGCCGCGTCACTGTGAAGAGGTATGGAGTGATTTTCACATGCATGGCGATTCGTGCGGTACACCTAGAGGTAGCCTGCTCATTAGACACAGATTCGTGCATCAACGCCATTAGAAGATTTATAGCACGAAGAGGCCAAGTTAGGTCCATCAGATCAGACAACGGGACTAACTTCGTCGCAGCCAACAAAGAGCTGAAGGAGAGTATCGGAAAATGGAACCCAGAGACTGTAGCTGAAATGCTCCATCGACAAGACATCAAATGGGCATTAAACCCTCCAACAGGTTCCCATTAAGGAGGAGTATGCGATCATCACATCAGAACCATAAGGAAATTATCATTTTCTTGCTCAAAGAAAAAACACTTGGAAGACGTAACACTCCAAACACTGCCTTGTGAAATGGAAGCCATAATAAACAGCTGACCAATAACTCGGCTGTCAGAGGATCCAAACGACCTACATACATTAAGACTCAATCATCTATTGATGCTAAAACCAAAACAGGCCCTACCACTTGGCTTGTTTCAGAAGGTTGACAACTACGTACGCCGTCGATGGAGACAAGTGCAGTACCTGGCGGATATATTCTGGAAGAGATGGGTAAAGGAATATCTCCCATTGCTACAAGAGAGACAGAAGTGGCTTGAGATCAGAAAAACCTCAACATTAGAGACATGGTGTTGGTCGTTGACAACACACCATCGAGGAACTCCTGGTCTATGGGCAGAATCACCGAAGTGATGCAAGACAAGAAGGGACTCGTCAGGTTTGCAGAAGTCAAAACCAGAACGACTACTCTACGGCGCCCAGTGGATAAACTGTGTGTGCTCCTGGAGGCCGATGCCGTCGACGATTCATCTAAAGGACACAACAACAGCTAAGAGCTTTAATCTTTTTATTAGCAATATATGAACAGTATATTATTCGCATTTATTTAGTTAGATTTGAATTTTGACCATTTTAGCATACTGAATTTATAATTGTTCCGAATACCATCTACACAATTAGGGGACCGGAATGTTACGGCCAAAATTCTCTGTTCACTATTTGGAGTAAGAGATTACAGATTCCAGTTGATATCAGTGTAGAGTGTGTTGACCTATAACATGTTTTGAAGACTGAGTTCATTGATAATCAGTGTTTACCTTTCTATTACACAACGCAATGCATAGAAAGACACTATGTGGCCTAACAGCCATTAGTGTAGGAAACGCCTCCTTGAAAGTTATAAGTCAAGGAGATCAGAGCCACGGTCATTTTTCCTCGCCAGAATTGCTAGTAAAGACGTTTTTGCGGAACAGATTTCAGCCTGTTCAGTGCTACAGTTGTCTATGAACCCACAAAATATCCGTTAAGCCTCTATCTTATTGTATATTGAGTTAACAGCTGAATAAGTTTTCCAAGGAACTCTTTTGGCCTTGTGCATACAAGGGTGTCGCCCCTGCAAGGCAAATCTATAGGACAAGGACAAAGAACACTCATGTGGACATTGATTGAGTTGATTCATGGTTGATCTAAGACTTATTAGTTTAGTTGCTTTAATGATTGTATTTTCATGCAACTTACCCTTACGAAAATAGTCTGTAGATATTCTATTGAACTCTGATATTCTATAGAAATTCTGTATATTTTATGGAAATCTGATGGAAATATGCTTCCATTGAAATTCAATTGAAAATTTTCAATACAATTCTGTAGAAAAATTTAAATTTTATAGAATTTTTAATGTGTATAGAAACTTTAAATTCTATTGAAGTTTTCTGATAATTTTCTGTAGAAAATCTGCAGAAATTAAACATATTTTTTATGGAATTTTTCAGTTCCATAGCTTTTGTGGAATTTTTTTCTGTTTTTTTCCCCCACAGTTTACACTGTTTCAGACTTAAGTTCATGTTTTTGCATGTTGGCATGAGCTTTGATAAGAACTCAGTGACATATATATCTCTTCTAAGAGATTGAACTCGTATAAGACAAACAAACTTCTGTAAAAGAGTGAAGAAATTAAATATAGTTCTACAGAAATTCTACATAAAAATTCTGTAGAATGTGGTATAAATTCAATATAGTGCTACAGATATTCTGTAGAACGTATATCGAATTTACATAGAAATTCTGTAAATTCTACAGAAATGATACAGAAATTCTGTTGAATTTCTACAGAAAAAGGGGGCCAAAACTCCATTAAACTCCGTTAATTTCAATAAAGGTTCAGTAGAATTTCTGTAGAAATTCTGTATCACTTTAATTGAATTTTGTCATCAATTTCAATAGAATTTCTACAGAAAATTACTTTGATTTAGTTATAACTGTTGCAAAGCAGTTAAATTGTTCATGCTCTGTAAGTCAAGGCTGCTTATGCAAATGAGATCTTGTAAACAAAGGTAAGCGTTCAGTCACTGTTAGAGGGCGCTTAAAGGTATACTGTCACCTGTTCCAATTTTGCCACAGTTACCATGGAAACAGAAAATCTAACCAATCACTGATTTTAAGCGGGTGGCCGCTTTTAAAAAACAGCACCCTCAAACGGGCATTTTGATACCAAGGAACGCCCCTTTAACCATATATGGGCATATTTAGATTACAGGTGACCGTATACCTTTAATGAGACAGGTCCTATGACTTGACCCACTGATTTGACCTTTGACCCCTGGGTCATTACAGAGTGTGAATTTTTAGCTTAGTTCTTATTTTTTCTGTATTTTTCTGATTTATTTCAGTTAATCGTTCCAATACGTTCTTATACGTTATCTGGGAGACTTGCTTATATTCGAATAAACCCCATGATGATTAGATCGGATATTTGCTTTGTCTTATTTATGGAGGAACGCATTACGGAATATCATTCATAGATGACAATTGCACAGTAGTCGCAGACAAATTATTTTGAGTCTAATGCTACGTTCAGACAGGTAAAAATTGAAACGCTTCTGCAACACTATTTGTGATTTGTAAACACAGGGGATTAATAGTTTGAGTCCGCTTGCGTCCATACTCACAAAATTAAGCCATTGTTTTGGTGTTTAAGACGTCTTAATGCGCCCTCTCGAATTCAAAGGGTGTGTATGACCAAGCATACGGCATGGTAATAAGATGGCTGAAATGAACGACGTCGTACTGCTTGTCTTTGTTTTTTACCTGCTGCATATGCGGTCCAAACCGAGTCATCGTCGCTTTAATGATCTGAATGCAGACCAAATGCAATCGTTAACGATTTAGCCCTTGCGTTTGATGCGTTCAGACTGTAATAAAGGGAAAACGGCTCCACGTTTCACCTACACTATTTTTTCGTTCTCTGTGTTCATGTTTTATTTTGTGCGTTTGGCTATTGGTGTAGATATAAGCCATGGTAAGGCGTAGCCGTAATCTAGATGTCGAATGACAGTTTGATCCTTTGACGCTACGTTTCGAAACCAGTGTGGTCTCTTCCTCAGTCGCTTTTTGATATTTTCTCCCCTTGGATTTTTGTTTCACTGTTTGTGGCTTAATCATTGTCAGTGTTTGGTTCGTCCAGTAAGGAGGCTAGAATATTTATATTCGAGTCAGTTGATTGTGTTTCATTTTGTTCGGTCTTTTCTGTAAGATTGTGTACTTGTACATTTATGAGCTTGTCGCCAATGTTTGGATTTCTTTTGTATGCGATGATCAGTTTCATCGTGAATAAATTATTTAGCGTTTGATCTTTTTCTATTTCTTCCTAGTTCTTCAGGAGTGCTTGTTTGATGTCTTTTGTTTTGATATGTGGACTATGGATGGTAGAAAATATCACTTTATTAGTGTTGTTGCTGTATGTTTGTTTGTGATTTAAATGTGTTCTTCGTGTTGCGTAATTTGTTTCCGCATTGATGTTCGATATTTCTTGTTGTGAATATCCTCGTTGTAGCAATTTTTCATTAAATGTTTTGACTTTGTTGTTGAAGTCCTCTTCGTTGTTACATGTCCTCATGTACCTTAATATTTCGCCTTTGATTGGGCCCTTGAAGGTTGATTTTGGATGACATGATTTTCTGTGTAAGAACTGGAATGTATCTGCTGGTTTTGTGTGCGTTCTAGTGTCTAGTATGTTTTCGTTGTTGTATCGTTGACCTTTGTAAATGCCTAGGTCAAGATATGTTATTTCGTGTGAAGAACTTTCATATGAAAATTTGAAAGAAGAATGCATCTTTTAAATTACTGTTATAAATTTGTTGAGTTCGTGATCCGTTCCAATGAAGATTAGGAAAATATCGTCTCTGAATCTACACCATAGTGATATTTTTGTTGTGTGTTCACATATGATTTCCTGTTCTAATTCGTGAAACGTGATGTCGATTGGCAATCTCGGGTGACGGTGACGATCCCATTGCGCACCAACATGTTTTTTGTAGAATTCGTTGTTAAATTCGAATGTGTTGTTTTTCAGAATAATGTTAGCATAGCTAACAGGTATATTCTGTTGGCGTTTCTACTGGGATTGACAGATGGCCGATTACCGAGGATCTGAGACAGTTATTCGAAGAAAGGCATCGGTATTCTGCCTTTGCCACTCCGTTTGTTGGGGGACACCGCGACATTGCACTTTTGTATGATATCCGATATTTACGGCTACTAGACTATACAGTATCGAAGATAGATTGGCTTACCTAAATTTATAAAGGGCTGAAATCTCCGATAAATATCGGATATTTAGCGCGATTTGACAGAATCTAGTATCGTCTACTATAAAAGCAAGAGTCAGTCCTTGGAAGTCGAGTTTGACCAGAACTTTTAAGGTGGTGAAATCTCCTATATGTATATCGGATATTTACGCGCGATTTGACAGAATCTAGTACCGCAGGGTTTTCAGTAGCCCAGGCGGAGAAATGTAAATTATAGGTGGAAAAGGAAGCCGATCGAGTTTGGGGTGGGGACGTAGTGTCGCGGCTGCGGCAGCATAACATTGGCAAGGTATCTTGAACAGCACTTTATCCAGTTTTGTTGAATGTCAGTGTAAAATAAGTTTGTATTTTAAAAACAAAAACTGATTGCAGCGTGTTCATTTTCAAATTGACCGGCTACTTTCGTATTTTGGCTGGCTACTTTTCAGCACTGTTTCGCTCTCTGGCCCGGAAATTTTGGTTTTGATAATAATATTTTGATTTTTTTTATGGCCTTGCAAGCCGGAGATAATATGTCAGAAGTGCCGATGTGGCTATATCATGTAGTCTAGCAATTTACGCGGTGAACTTGTTCCTATCACTGTAGTACCGCGATCAGGGAACGTGTTGTACTGGGAATCGCTCTCGAGGTCAACCTTACTTGCAATCTCAGGCCGAATTATTCGAAATTCTGACGTTCACATTGGGTAAAGCCGAAAATTGGACTAACGTACAATTACGTTATGCCCGCGAATAGCCGACCATTTCCGAATGAAGCCGACTTTTCGATGTTTTTCGCTCAAACGCGGAAGAGAAAGTCGACGCTTGAGAGCTTTGTTTTCTGCGTAAGAGTAGGGCCTTGTCTAATGGGTTTGGTAGGGCCTTGTCTAATGGGTTTGGTAGGTTTTTGATCAAATCTAAAGCGTCCAAAGTTACTGAGTCTCATTTTTCATACTTTGAAACGCCATGTTAGTCCATCCATGGTCAATCACGATATCAATATTCAAGTCGATCGACATCGCGTTTTGTGGAGGGCGTGGTTGTGTGCATCGCGGAAGAGAAAGTCGACGCTTGAAAACTTTGATTTTCTGCGTAAGAGTATAGGACTTTGTCTGTTGGTTTTGGGAGGTTTTAGATCAAATCTAAAATTACTTGGTCTCACTTTTCGTACTTTTGAAACGCTACGTCGATCACAGTGTCAAATTTCAGGTCGACCGATGTGTATTGTGTTACAATTACTGCCGGTGCTTTGTACACACAAGGTGTTGTACAGGCTGGCGTTTGGTGTCGTTAGTTTGAGGTTTTATCAAACATGAACACTGAAATTTAGCTCTCTTTTTCAATAATATTCAACATCAACAAAAAATCCATATCAGCTCGCTGATTCGTTTTATTGTGAAATTAGTACAGTGAATTAAAATCACTGAAAATTATGTTCCTATAATTCATTGAATTGAAACTGTTTGATTTTACTGTAGGCCTATCTATACTATCGTCTAGTATCGTAGCTGGAGTCAGTCCTTGGAAGTCGGGTTTGACCAGAACTGAAAGGTGGTGAAATCTCCGATATATCGGATATTTACGCACGATTAGAATGAATCCAGTATCGTCCAGTATCACAGCTAGAGTCAGTCCTTTGTAGTCGGGTTTGACAGGAACTGTCACTGGTGGGAGGTATTTCGAGGTATCAAAAACGGAGGAGTGAGGGACAAAGTGCGGGACACGCAAACTGTAATTTTTGGCACTCTGAGGGACGTCCCGCACTGTGTTAAATATGGGACTCTGAGGGAACGTCCCGCAGAGAGTTAAAAACTGGACTCTGAGGGACGGGGGGGGGGGGGGGCGCCCACTACGATGTGAATTGGTCCATTACGCACTGACGCGTTACTTTTCAGTTTGCAATGGATCGCCAACAGCGTCGTCGACATTTTGAATCCTGCCAACAGAACGTGAAAAGAAAGATGCAGCTACGCCAGGAAATCGCTTCTAACGTTTATTTCGTTTTTAGCAAAGAAGAAAATATAACTTTCTATGTAGCCCATTCTTCATGATGTCCTGTCAGATGTGGCGCTTGGATTGCCACCACTGTCATGGCGAGAAATGGTATAATATCACAAGCAGATCGTGCCTCGAAGTTTATCGAAATGCTTTTACGTAAAATCTGTCTGGAGACGTAATTTCTCGTGTGAACAGATTATGACAGCAACCACAGTCCTAGCCTTGCGTACAGGTCTGTGTGTTCCCGGCGTTATACGGCCTCTCACATGTAGTAGGCCGTATAACGCCGGGAACAGAGTAGAGTAGATCGAAACGCAAACGGGGTGTTATTATAGGAAAGGCAGTGAACTATTTTAAAGCTGAATAAAATGCTGTTTCTGGTTGTATAAGTCTGTCGATCGAAATATATATTTTGTTCCCAGTTGATTAATCATGGGGGATGATGGCAGTCTCGATCTCCCCTTTATGGTTCGATATTTACTGACTCGTTCCTTCTCATTTTTGTCAATCGATGAAAGCATTTTCGTCTTCCATTGCATATTTCAATCTTACTTTGACCGATGTTATATCCTGACCTATAGTGTCATTAGTTTTGACCAACGTACAAAGACGTGGCCCAATTTGCGCCCGGTTGACGAGATATTTTGCAAAACTGTGAAGAAATATTTGAACACGTACGGTCATACTGTATGCATGGGGGCCCGGCCGGGAGACATCGATGTCAGTCTTTCCGGACTGTTTACATGTAGCTTAAGGGATATCATAGGAGATGAATCAGTTAGTTGAATAAAACAACTTTTCGGACATATTTTATGTCAATTTTGTCAATGTCGGACTTTTGATTCGATTGAGAAACCAGAATCACCAACAGAGATGTCTGTATTAAACACGGACGCACAATTCGGAATAGTTTGTTGTGCTACGTCGGTCTCAGTCTTGGTGTCTCTCCCATAAATTTTCGAATCTATAGGCCTACACTTGTCGTTTCGATTCACAGGTAGCGGTACACCGATGACCAGATATTGTATGTTCTTAAAACTAGTATATAAAGCAATTTTACGACACTCTTTGTCATCGTGTCTCCCCGTGAACGTCCTTGAACCTATGGACGTGGCCATTGTTTTTCTGCGCCCATTATAGTGTAAACACCTGCTCGTTCCCAGCAGAGTACTTTTTTAAAGTTCTGTACATCATTGTACACTGTGTGTGTAAGCCCTAATATGTAGAACTGCTTGCTGATCAAAGGTAGGCTATATGTACAATCTGTTTACCAGTGTTGCCTCCATTCATCATGGAAATAAATGCCTTGGGACAAATTGAGAGAATAATATATTGATTTTAACACTAGTTCTAGTTTATTGACTCCTGTCTTGTGTTTTAAAATTTTCACAATTTACAGAAGTCAAAAAGTCCCCTTTAGATAGTGCCTATACCATTGAGATATTGCAACAGAAATCCTGAAATATGATTTCTTGGGTCAGAAAAGGGAATTGTTCAATTATGGAAAGGTATTAGTAAAGAATAAAGGGTCGTTACAGTTGCCAGTTACAGGCGAAAATTGCGGAGAAAAACGGCATGTTTTTCCAGTACTTTTACAGTTCTGTGCTTTCCGTCCCTGTCATATTCACAAGCGCATAGTCATATTCACAAGCGCTATTGTTTTAAATCACGTCCAGGATGTGCTGTTGATTTTCATTCTTTCGTGCAATTTCATTCGTTTGAAGCAATTATCTTTTCATTTGACTGCTCTGTGGGACTCTTCTGGATATGTGTTTTGGATAAAAAGAACTCTACAGTGAAAGACATAAACTTCGACGGTGATAGGTATACAATATCGGTTCAATGTGAGATTACAAGATATTTTAGAAGTTCTCAAAACCAGTAAAAATAATTCTGCGCGCCACTTATTGATAGTGTCTTCTTGTGAACGTCTTTGAATCCGTGACCGCGACCATTGTTTTTGAAGTGTTCGACGGTCGATGATCGGTAGATTAATGAAGACATATGTTACTGAACTATCGTGTGATTGTTAGCATGGTTAGGTAATAGACGGTGTTGTAGAGGCGATACGGCGAAAGTCCACGGCCCAAGGGAGCATGAGACGTACATCGCATGCTTTCTTACAACGAACGAGCCGTCGGTTTCCATAGCTACTACGTGAAATTCGGCCTCACCGATGTCCCGGGCCGATGTCCCTGTCCTGATTCGGAGAACAACTTTCAAGCTGCGTGTTGAGGTTCAGATGTCCGATTTTTTTCATATTCAAAAGGCTTATTGATTTACATAGAACGCCTGTCTTGTTTTTAGCTTTAACTTAGCACATGATGGCAATTGGAAATTCAAAGCCAAATAGCCAGTGGGAAAAAAATTCGACGACTCGCTCTCACCAGCGGTCGCAATGAAAAAAAAAATCGAAGTCTCTGAAGTCGGGATCATTGCTCCACCATGTTTTTTGTTGGTTGTATGGCCAGTTTAAAGTCAAGGACTTTCTTCACGGTAAAATTTATATGATTACCATACCGCGAAGTTCCCTGTGCATTTCAATATGTCTATTTGGAAGCAAAAGCGTCACGGACATTCGATCGATGGTGATGAACTTTCTACAGGCCGTAACATGTCACCAGTTACGAACTTTACCGGTTTTCGATACGAAAGATGCAATATATTATCAGCGTTGTTCACGTTGTGTTTTGAGTCTGATATCGAATATAACAGGAAAAAACTAACGATTAGAGTGACGATAGAGACCATGCCCGATACGGGAAATTGACATCAACTTTTGCATTGAGCAGTGACTTCAGACTGATATATAAATGTCGACAATATAAAACATTGAAAAATGCCAGAGAGAGAGAGAGAGAGAGAGAGAGAGAGAGAGAGAGGTTTACGCTGTCGCGAACTGATTATACAATTTCTGATATGACTTCGGTATAGACGATACACAGACATCGAAAATGTACACCTACTTTCCAGAAATTCGACAAATCTTATAATAAGAGTAGAACAAATCCAAAAGTGTTGGTTGAAGTAAATCTTCAGATGTTGGTTTTCTAAAGTTAAACAATACTTACAGAAATATGGTCGTCATAGTCTTCTCTTAAAAACTATTATCTTCAACACCACGTTTCTTATGATCGGTGATGTCATTTTTTATTATTTTTACAAACTTTAAATGCATCAAACGCCATTAGACTATCTCATCTGCCTGTCAGGGAGTTACAATATATTTCCAAGGGCTGGCACGCGATGTCAACTTACGCGTCGTCCGTCGAGCGGCCGGTGCAGTGTCACAGATCGCTCCGTCTGTAATCGCGGCCACTTCTGATGTGACACCCACGTGCGTTTGAGGGTTTTTTGTTACCTAATTTGTCGACCTCACAAAATTTCACAGTCCATGCTTTGAAGCAGTCTCAACATGGCAAACATGTCTCGCGTAAATTTCATCCTCGTCGTTCCAATTAATTCAAGACTGCCCATAGCATACAGCCCCAACATGGGGAACACGCAACTCTCTTCACCTACACGCCTTTCGATAAATTTTCAAGTAGTACATGCAGTTTCAGCGACCTGCAGCGCAATGTTTAGTAAGCCCGATCTCTCCATGGGCCCGATCGTGATTTTGTGCTATACCAATGCACATCGTTGGGGGGCCCCCGTCCCTCAGAGTCCAGTTTTTAACTCTCTGCGGGACGTTCCCTCAGAGTCCAATATTTTACACAGTGCGGGACGTCCCTCAGAGTGCTATAAATTGCAGTTTGCGTGTCCCGCACTTTGTCCCTCACTCCTCCGTTTTTGATACCTCAAAATACCTGAAGTTGGTGAATTCTCCGATATACCGTAGGAGCTATATCAGATATTTAGCAATTTGAATGAATCTAGTATCGAAGCTAGAGTCAGTCACACGGTCCTTGGAAGTCGGGTTTGGCCAGAACTGTGAGGTGGTGAAATCTCCGATATATATCGGATATTTACCTGCGATTTGAATAAATCTAGTACCGTCCAGTATCGAAACTATAGTCAGTCCTTGGAAGTCGGGTTTGTCCAGAACTGTAAGGTGTTGAAATCTCCGTTATATATCGGATATTTACGCGCGATTTGACAGATTCTAGTATCGCTAGTATCGAAGCTAGAGTCAGTCCTTGGAAGTCGGGTTTGGCCAGAACTGTAAGACGGTGAAATCTCTGATATATTTACGCGCGATTTGAATGAATCTAGTATCGTCCATGGGGTTCTGTCATAGTATCGATATTAGAGTCCCCAAATCGCCGGTAAATATCGGCAATTTCATAGACGCGGCTTCCCATGGAACAACACAGTTCATTCTAGTATCGTCTAGTATAGATATTAGTCCCGAAATCGTCGATATGTCAAACTGCGATACTAGATTGTAAATATCCGATATTTAAAAATTGTGCAAAGTCGCGCCTTCATGGTCTGTTGCTGTCGACAACTTCTTTGTATTTAGCTTCAGTGCCTTGAGCTTGCAGTGGCACTGATCTGCTGTCCGGTTTAAACCTCTCTGTAGAGCCTTTTCTGCAATTTTTTTGTACACGAGGCTGTCGCGACACCTTCTCTTTAGCATTCTTTGAATGCCTTCGTCTGCCGAGACTCAGATCAGCAAACCTATTCGGTCGTCTGACCAGTTATTTCCACGAGATGTATAGAGCTGTGTTCGGCAGCCATGACCAACGTGAATATTGTATGTTGGTTGTTGTTTGTATATGTAACAAATACCTGTCGCGTGAGGGCGTTTGAAACGCCTCTGAAGCGGCTCGGTCTGTCCACACAGCGATTTGCGGATAGAGTTAATCCCTACAACGGCTCAGGTCGGGCCGACTAAACCGTCTCAAATCTGAAACGCTTCAGAACCACTTCGGAGTGTCCACACATAACATTCTGTGCCAGTATTGGCCCAGAACCGTTTCAGAGCCGTTTCAATGGCCTGTGTATGAACGGCATATTAAAGGATTTGTTTGCGCTACAGCCTAACTGCACAAATACAGCCTAACTGCAAAAATTCATTAAATATACAAATGAGCTGATAATCAGAATATCACACTTATCAAACTTTCAGCATGACATTACCTATGTACAACCAACACACCGAAGAGGTCTGATGAAATTTACTGAAATGATGTAAGGCATAATGTTCAAAAAATCATTAAACATGAAAACAAGCTTATACGATATTTAACAAGTCATTGACAATGACATAGTCCCCACTTGTAATAGGAGTATTAGTCTTGATGGGGCAGGGAAATGTGGTCATTAAGAAGTATCACTGGATTGTATATGTTGAGATCTATGGGCATATACATGTAGGTCTATGTCGTTGTTCCCAATTTGAAAGACATGAGGCATGTCTAAGTTATGGTTCTAAATCGGGGAAAAAGATCAGACCTCTAGCTGTATTGGCCAGCCTAGAAATACATATGCGCATAATAAATGAGGTACAAGATGTGACATCTTAACGTCTAATATCCTATCAAAATTGATGGGTATAGAACTTGTGGTTACTGAGTTATGCATATATATATGTATAATCAAGGTCAAAGGTCATTGAGGTCACTAGTTGAAAAAAAAAACTGTATTGCTAATTAATCCCTATATGCCAAAAATCAGATCTCTAGCTCTATTCGCTTGCCCAGAATTAGATATGTGTATAATTAATGAGGTAAAGCGTGTGTTGTCATAAGGTCTCCCATCCTACCAAATATAAAGGACATAGCACTTGTGGTTACTTATTTATTGACATAAACATATATTTTTAGGTAAAAGGTCATCCAGGTCACATGACATTTTGTCAAAAAATTTCTATCTTATAGTTATCCCTATATACCAAAAATCAGGCATCCAGCTCTAATGGCTTGCTCAGAATTAGATATGTGCATAATTAATGAGGTACAGTATGTTGCGTCATTAAAGGTCTTCCATCATACCAAATATGAAGGGTGTAGCACTTGTAGTTACTGAGTTATGGACAAATAAGTATGTTTGAGGTCAAAGGTCATTGAGGTCAAGTGACATTTTGTCAAAAACTTGTATTGCTAAGTTATCCCTATATACCAAAAGTCAGACCTCTAGGTCTATTGGCTCGCTGAAAATTAGATATGTGCATAATTAATGAGGTACAATATGTGGCGTCATAAGGTGCCCATCATACCATATATGAAGGGTGTAGCACTTGTGGTTACTGAGTTATGGACAAATATGTATATTTGAGGTCAAAGGTCACTGAGGTCATGTGACATTTGGTCAAAATGTCTGAGATATCTGCCTTAACGGATGGACTCACTGATGGACGAACGGACGGACATAACCCAATCTATAAGCCCCCTGGACTTCATCCGTGGGATTTTCACTGCATCCATTTTGCAATATGAATACGATGAGAAACTAAATTTTTGTTTTTCTTGGCCTTATACATGGGAGTCTATGGAGAACTGCCTTATACATGGAAGTCTATGGAGAACTGCCTTATACATAGGAGTCTATGGAGGTGTAAACTAAAAAGTCCTCTAACACGGCCAAATTTGATCACATTGTGAAACAAATCGACGTGCATCTGTATGGGGTAGGGTACTATATATATCCTTGTACAAAGTTTGAAAGAAATTGACCAGGGCATGTCTGAGATATCTGCATGAATGCATGGACGGAAGGACATGACCCAATCTATTAGTCCCCCCCCCCCCCCCCGGACTTCGTCCGTTGGGACTAATAAGCCATACCCATTACACTGTTAGCATAGTAAGATCGAAGAACAATATGAGTGCCTGCACTGTAACAGCAAATTTGGGGTTGGAATACTTGAGATATGCAGTGGCCCATTGCATACATTAACTAATTATGCAAATGATGCAGACCACATCCACTGATATCTAATCAGGTATGGCTCTTTTCAAATTGATGCTATTGTACCAAATTGCATGACATTTTGACAGAGTTTTCAAGTACCCCTCTATCTAACTAAAATCACCCTTCAAATAATCACAAACGTGCTGACATGTCACCCCCTTCTACAATGAGGTTTGAGATTATGATTTATACAGTATTTATAATAGTATTCCACTTCATGATTGCTGTCTATCATGTAACATTATACAGTCGATGTTATCCACTGTATGTAGCCACAGTAAAGTGATACAAGCTTCCTATCTGCAGAAGGATGTTATACTGGTGAAAGATAATCAACTAGCATTTGCCTCTAGATTACATAACTGTTGGCACTGACATGAATGAAGTTTGAATGATTAGTGTAGGCCTCTAATTTATTGAACATTTACTTGATGAAAAAAAATATACACATGAGTGTCTTTTATTTGATTTTTGACAAATGCTTCATACTGGTGAAAAATTCTTTATTTGCATAACTTAAATTTGCATGATTTCTTATAGTGCCCTCACAACCAAATCCAGTCTGAATTTTGAAGCATGGGTGGCATCCCCCCTTGTAAGAGAAACCTGGAGAAAACACTGCTGGAAAATAACTCACCACATCAGAATGAATTACTTTTGACCCGACACAGCCAAGATCAACCAGTCTGCACGGTGGATTTTCAGTGAAAACAATGTTGCTATCAATGTCATCACTGCCTTCTTGTGTCATATCATCCTGTTGTAGTCTCAGGCATATTTCAGTCTTTGCTGCCATTATATCCACTGCACCACCATACCTCAACAGATGATTCAGATGTGAATGCATGCTTTCTACACCAACAAGTCTATGTTCCAATTGTTCCACCTTGGAATCAATTTGTTTGCGCTTTGGTGAATATGTATCAGCAACTTCAGTTAGCAGTCTGTTTTCCTGCTTCTTGATTTCATCAATCACAGTTTTTGATAAGTCTCTGATTTGTGACTCAGTGGTTGTTTTGTTCTTCTCCAAGCATTTCCCTACATCAAGAACTCCATCTCTTGCCTGTTTTAAATCACTCACTTTCTGAGCAGCTTTCTCTTCATACTCTTTCATGGTTGGCATGTACTTCTCCAGTGCTGCTTCTACTGATATTGTTACGTGTTCAGGTGGTACATGTTCAACAACCGTACATTTATAACATGTCGGTACTTGACAGGAGTCACAATAGAATTCTAACTGTGTGCTGCTATGCTTATCACAGAATCGAGGCTGAATCAGTCTGAAATGTTCGGATGACATTTTCTCTGTATATTCATCTACAGTCATCAGTTTATGCTCTTTGAGTAATCTCATTCTTTTGTGTGGTTTCACACAATCATCGCAGAAGAATTCACCGCAGTCTTGACACCATAATGTTGCTTCTTTTTCACAGACATCACACAATGATTTCTCAGAATCAGGATTGACATCACTTAAAATCTGCTGCAAATCATTTATAAATCGATTATTATCAATAGCAGGTACTCCTCCAGAGGGCAAAGGGAACAATTCTTTGCAAGTTGGACAGATCAGCTGATCATTGTTGGTTTTAACCCATTCTGTCAGGCAGGGTTCACAGTACGTGTGATAACATGGCAGTATCTTTGGTGACTTGAATCTTTCCATGCAAATTGCACACAGCAGTATCTGCTCACTAATGTCAGTCAAAACTTTCTCACTGGAAACTGATGATGCCATGGCCATTTTGAATGTCACCTGGAAAAGAGAAAACTGTGATTTAGCAGTAAAATTACAACATATAAAGATTTTCATCTTGATGTAACCTTGACCATTTTCAATGTATGACTAAATTTAGCACGACACTTTCATAGCTATTAACGAATTCTCTATTCAAGATATCAAAAGAGAAAGCATCATGCTTGAAAACATACGGATACATTATGTGTACGCTAAAAAGTGGATGTCCAGCATATGTGGTAGCTTTACATTTTATGCCTTTAAACACATCAGAATACAGTCTGTATATCTGCAGTATGATGATGATCTCCTATCAGGTCAGTCACAATCAGGGTGCGCTAGATGATTTTCATTTGTTATGGACATATATCTGCTATCCAGACCGATATTATATTGCTTATTTGTTTCTAATAAATAGTAATAGTTGTAACTAGTTTGGTCACATAAAGAAATATTGTATATATTGTGCAGGTTTGGTTGTACATCCACAAAAATGCCTTTAAAAACTGTAAAAAGTAGCGTTATGCTGTTTCACTTCAAAATGTACTTAATTTCAAAATGTTTTTTGGAACAAAGTGTTAAACTTGTGGAATTTTTAGCTTACATATGTTATTGCAGAATACCTAACCTTTCTTTCACAAGTTATTTCGTGTGATTTGTGCATCGGAACAGAAACTCTGGTATTTTTACCAAAACTGTAACATCGTTATGTTTTTTGTGTTTTATGACCATAAGTACATATACCTTTAGTTTATGTGTAGAAAAATGGATAAAATATTGTAATATTGAATTTAATTCCAACCTCAACATCCATGGCAAGCATTTTATAAACCAAAATTTAAATAAAATTGCATATTGTATTGTTTTGTGAATATATGAAAATGGAGATTGTTGTGGTCGGAATTTCTTGTAGCGTCCATGATTCATATCTTAAGGACAACAGGAGTTATAAAAGATCTGATGTCATAGGCCTAAGTGTCAATGGGTGCCTACCTTAAATAAACAAATTATATAATTAATGTCCCTTGCGTTCACTATTAATATTCCTAAAATATGGAAATGTAGCATCCGTGACGGTGTAGCGTCCGTGACGGTGTTTACTACAGTCATAATTAATAACTATTTAAAACTTTTTAAAGCAGCTAATCCACTGAAACATATAAATACTAGTATGTATTGTGTGTACATACATGGAGTCGAGTTACAAAATGTCTTCAACTTCAAGGCATAAAATTGTAAATTTGCACAAAATTGATTTTTTAAAAAGTAATAAAACACTCAAAAAGTTATGTTGAGCCTCAACTGTAACACTTAGATTGGTGTTTTTTAAGGTAGCGGTAAAGGCTAGAGCGTCAGTTATAAACTTCAATAAAACTATTAAAATATAAAAGTAGTCAACATTCTCTGTGGAATAAAAAAAACTAGACATTTGGGGTCATAGGCATTGCAGAGTTATAGCCCGTTGAAACTTCTGAAAAACTGACAAAATAAGAGGAAGTTGGGGAGTCCTTAGTGTATTAACTATGGTAGAGGTACCCTAGCTTTTAAAAAATGTTTGAAAAGGGAAAGTCATTTTTTACTGTTTTTCAGGAAAGTTTGACAAGGCAGTGCTTGCATTCAGAATGCGTGACTGCTATTGTAAATGCATTTTTAGATTCTTTGAGTGTCAAAGAGATGTCAAAAGTGAGATTAACCAAAAAGACTGCTCTGTGACTTCAAAAGAGGGGTGCAAATATGGCTTGTTTTCAACATTTTTGACAGAATAACAGTTTTCCTACATAATTTCATGCCAATTTAATCCAACCTTTGAAATGAGATATGGACATGGAATTTTTACGGCCTATTAACCCTTTTCCTGCCGAGTGCCCCTGTCCGTTATCCTGCCAAGTCGGTCAAAACCGGCCCCCTTTTCCGTGTCTACAGAAGATAGGCTCTCCTGCACGCTTTTCCTGCCAGGCATTTGGCGGGAAAAATACCGCATTTTCGGGGTACGATTACCGACCATATTACCGGTACGTGTTAGACTTCAAAAATTTTGCATGCCCGTATAGAGGGGCAACCGATGAGTGAGGTTGTGTCGAGAAAATAACGAGGTCTTGGGCGTTGTTTGCCCCGGGGGACGTGCACTTTTATGCCCTTTTCTAGCTTACTTTTGCGGAAGTAAAGCTCGTTCGCCGTCACGCACGTCCACACCGGGGAAACATCACCTCGCTCGTGGGTTAGTAGAAGACCCAGGGGTTAGTGCTATGGGTGCGGCAGCACCCTCAAACCTGTCCTGTTCCCCCTGGGTTGTGTCACTTGGCCACGTACTTTGAACGACTTGGAAGAGTCGCACAGTGCAGTCTGCTTTGACGTAGTGTCAACGACATAGCTTCGCCATTGAAGGAAGGCGTGTACGTAGTTTGGCCAGTTCAGTGCACACTTAGCTCGTTAGTGTTACCGTTTCCTAACAGGTTAGTTGTGCAGTTGTTACTAAGGTGCAGTTTTGCACCACCTTAGCTCTGACAGTGCAACTGCTCTATGCACTAACCCAAACAACAGATGGTTGGTACAACGTCTACGTCGCAGGAGCACAGCCTCCGTTGGGCTGTGCCCCTCCCACGTAATACAACGCACGTTCATCCATTACTATAGCGTCCTTACGGATCCAGCGTTCTCACCAGGCCGCGATTCCGCGACATTCTCGCGCATTTTTCTGTTTTGTCACGGATTTCTTGGGCGTGCGCGCCAATAGTGGCGCGCCTTTGAAATTATAAACTTTTGTGGTGCCAGCCGTATGGCCGGCCGGCCGTATCATACAGCCAGTACTTTTCAGCATGGACGTAAATGATTGACGCGAGTAATTACACTTCCTGGTTGAAAACCGAGGCAATCTGGAAGCAATACCCGGCACCCTCAGAGGGCGTACTTAAACCACAGTCACTTGTGATTCGATACATGGCCGATGTGTGGTATGCATTACGTATACCACACAGCGGCCGTCGTGTATTGAACCACACGAGACTGTGGTAGTCTGACGCACTGAACGTGTTCGCCTTGCATACATACCGGTACATGTCCACGGAATTCGCGGAAGCTGGAGGCGTCATGGGCACGATAAATATTTTCATAGGCTACGACAACAATAATCCGAACTACGAAAACACAAGAATGTAAAGCTTGTATATCCCTAAGGAATTACATGAACATTTTTCGAAAACAACGAACTTGAAGCTGGTGCATTATACTGTGAGCTCTGCATGGCAACCAGGGGTCTGGACAGGCGCGACGTTATACTTATAGTGTTCGTGCCGTTGAGATTCAGTGAATTTTTGTTTTCGAAAAATAACGCAACTTTGTCTGAGATATTATTAGGTCTTTGCTATGTTTGGAATCATGTATAAACTTCGCGGGAGATACGTGTTGTGTGATGTTATCAGGCATTTGCTCCGTTCCTCGCCCACGCGACCTAGTAACTACGACTGGAAATGATTGACAACTTGCCCACTGCCGATTGATAATATTATTCCAAAAGTAGTTCAGAGGTTTAAATGTGGAATAGTTGGAGGAAAGTTCTCTTATTATGCAAAAAATTATCAATTCTTGGCTTGCGCATGTGATAAGTATATTATTCCAGCGAACTCATACGTGAGAACATGGACGTCTTTTTTCCATGCTTCGATCAATTGACAAAATTTGTAGCCTTGGCTGGCGACCAAAATTTCACGTCAAAAGTTGATGATTGTTTACAAACATCATAGGGATATGTTTCCTGATCTAAATAGATGCCATAGCACTGACTTGGCCTGTTCCTTCTGCTGATTGTGAAAGGGGGTTTAGTGTGCAAAAAAAACGTAACTAATGACAGAAATCAACTTGGAGCTGAATGGCTGGACACTCTAGCAACTACTGTTATGGTAGAGGGCCCCGAAATGGACTTTCACACTGGAAAGAACGAAAGTCCCATAGACTTTTCATTAAGAGGCACTGATATTCAATATCAGTTGATATGTTTACCGAATGTTTACAAAAAAGTTGTTAAGCTGAATGAGTTGTTGAGTCCTTTATTTTTTCCATGCATAGAATAAGGTTCGTATTTGCAGTTTGACTTTTTTAACATATTATATTGTCTCACAAAAATCATCCGTTGTCCCGCTTTTTTTTGGTCAGCGGGACAAAATGTCCCACAAATTTTTTTTTCTGGTGAGAACACTGCAGATCTGCCAAAAACGAAAGTGGGGGTAAAAACAAAACAAACGAAAATATGCGATCATAGATAGTATTTATTCGGGAATAATTTACATATGCCGAACAATAAATCTCGGAGTCTGTCTCGACGTCCGAGTGCATGGTCCGTGTTTCAAAAATTACAATCGGGGTGGCAGATCCGTGTTACAAAAATTATAATAGGGGAATTGTACAAAATAATCCGTCTAAACAAAACAAACGAAAATATGCGATCCATAGATAGTATTTTATTCGGGAATAATTTACATTATGCCGAATAATAAATCTCAGAGTCTGTCTCGACGTCCGAGTGCATGGTCCATGTTACAAAGATTACAATCGGGGGGATGTACAAAATAATCCATGTTTCAATTTACAATCAGCGGGATCGTAAAGCACAAACAAACGGCACAACCGTGCTCAAAATGTGATCATGGTCCGTGTTAAGAATACAGTCAAGCCACTGTTAGGCGAAGCTGTCCCCTGTCCGTTATTTACGTCGGATTCTCTTGCTGATGGGTGTCGTCGGGGCTGTGTGAGTAGAGGTCTGCACGCCAACACTCCTCTTACCTCGTAGCATCATGCGATGATGAAAAGCCGCAAAACACTCGCCCTCGTGAAGATGAACTCCGCACAGACTACATCCTTTGGATGTCTCAGACAGTCGTCCGCTCGCAGTGGTCTTACCCTCTCTGCTGCATACTTTACAGCATTTCTGCCGCCCCTCCAAACGGCTGACAACGTGCATCGGCTGATTTTGTGGATTTATGTACGAGGCAAGAGAAACGGTGGCCTCGACCTCTCTCACACTAAGCTGCGATCGCCCACAATAACCGCAATGAGTTGTTTCCCGACACGCAGATGAAACATCTTATGGGTCAGCTTACTATCAGGGTGTACATGCTTGAAGCATATATATGCATTTACCAGGGCAACATCAATCAGGTAACATGCCAGATATGTCCACCATCTGTGATTCTTGCGCCCAGTGTGAAAGTACTTGCGCTTCTGGTTGGCTCGGTCGACACCTCCCATGTACCGGCGATAATTATACAGCGACAGAGGCACTTGTCGCTGCTCGTCTCCCTCCCCCACTGGCACGCACTCCAAGGGTGGATAGACCGTATTCAAGATCAGCACCTGAGCATTACTATCCTGATAAGCAGTGATGTTAAGACGAGAGTCCGTTCTGGTCGTGGCTTTCATATCCCCAACAGACAGAGGAAGGCGCTTCCTCTTACCCGGCGGAATTAACCCTTTTCCTGCCGAGCGCCCTGTCCGTTATCCTGCCAAGTCGGTCAAAACCGGCCCCCTTTTCCGTGTCTACAGAAGATAGGCTCTCCTGCACGCTTTCCTGCCAGGCATTTGGCGGGAAAATTAAAAATTTGCCTAGACTTACCTTGAAGTGCAAATTATAAGTCTTTGAATGGAGCGTAGTGTATCTACGGTAATGCCTCTCCATCTTTCCCCGATAGTTGGCGCCCTTCCCAAGTACTGAATAATAAGTATTCAATGTCAGCCATCTTGTTATCCTGTCATTCCACTTGAACGGGCCGAATTCAGATGAATTTGTATATAAGCTATATAGCAATTTTTAAAGCACAAAGGCAAATAACTTCCCAATTTACATGGAGTTGGGATGGGTGGGTGGGAGGAGCGTAGATACACTACGCTCCATTCAAAGACTTATAATTTGCACTTCAAGGTAAGTCTAGGCAAATTTTTAAGTCTTTATCATTCCGCTCTGTGTATCTACGGTAATGCCGATTACCAAGCTGGACGGAATGTAAATTGACTGACCTGTTACTGCTTGGAGGCAGCTAACAGTATCATACGGCCCACTTCTGATGAGTCAGTATATCGACAGTAGAATCTGGTGAAAGTTGTGTTGGTTGACCAATCTCCCAACTGTAGAACTTGTGTTAATGTTGCTCCCTGATGCAATGCAGCTGAGCTAGCAGCCCCTCTTGCACTGTGTGCCTTGTAGTGACTTGTGTCAATTCCTGCAGACTTCATTACTGACTTTACCCACCTAGCAATTGTTTGTGATGTAACTTCTCTGTACGGTTTTCTAAATGAAATAAATAATTTCGATGGTCGTTTTCCACCCTGTTGTACTGTGAGATCTCTGTATCTCCTGGTTCTAATGATGTACTGCTTAACATAATGTCTCACATCGAGAGACTTCTCTCCAAATTTGGACATCTTACAGTCTTGTGAGGTTTAGAAACTGACGACGCCTTTGTCAGTTCTGGTATCACAAACAAACAAAATCATTAGTTAAATTACAAAATTCAATGTCTAACTTGCTAATTGTCTGACCTCTATCTGAGGATGTCAGTGCAATCAGCATCACAGTTTTCAGTGTCAGTTGCTTGAGACTCAATCTTGAGCTTGGGTGTAGAGACTTCAGGTAATCTAGTACCTTAGTAACATCCCAGGTTACTGGATAACGTGGTTTGGGTGGACGAATGTGGTAGAACCCCTTGAATAACTTCGTTATTAATGGATGAGTTCCTATGAGATATCCATCTATCTGTAGGTGTGCTGATGAAATAGCAGCTCGGTAACCATTAAGTGTGCTGTACGACAATTCTTCCTTTTCAAACAGTTCTGTTAAGAAGTCTATTATCACTGTGATAGGACAAGAAATTGGATCTGCTTTCTGTTTATTACACCAGCAAGCATATTTTCTCCACTTGATGTCATATTGCTTAGATGTCCCTCTGCGGACAGCTTGGAGTAGTATTTCTGTTGCTGCTTTTGAAACTCCCAGGTTTCTGTAGTGTTTCCTGAGAGCAGCCAGGCGGCAAGAGGCATCAGATTTATTCTTGGTGGCTTGCCTGTGTGTGGTTCTATCAGTAGATTCTTGTGTCGTGGTAATAGCAGCGGTTTCTGACATGACATTTGCAGCAACAATGGGTACCATGGGCTCTGAGGCCATACTGGTGTTATGACTATTGCTCTGGCTTGATCTATGCGTAGTTTTTGCAGGCATCTGGATATTAGAGGTGGTGGTGGAAACATGTAGATGCTTTTGCCTGTCCATCTCAGTGTGAAGGCGTTCACTGCAAAGGCCTGTGGGCTCCTTTTCCATGATACAAACTGTGGAAGTTGTTTTGTTATACGACTTGCAAACAAGTCTATTTCTGGTTGGTAAAAGTGGTCGCAGATTCTCTGGAAAATCTTTGTGTCCAACTGGTAGTCGTGGCAATCTAGAAATCCTGGACTGTTTGTGTGCTTGATCTTGCTTTTGACTGTTAGTGATGTGTGATTTCTTCCTGGTAGATGTTCTACCGTTAGATTGATGCTCCTCTGTTCGCAGAACTGCCAAATTTGTAGAGCTACTTTGCATAGGCTCTGAGATCTGGAACCACCCTGATGTTTCAGGTAAGCCACTGCAGTTGTATTGTCCATCTGTAACTTCACTTCCATTTTCGACTTGTCTTGAAGAAAAGACTGAATTGCAAGTTTTGCTGCTAGTATCTCGAGGACATTTATGTGGTGAGACTTTTCTTGTTGTGTCCATCTGCCCTGAACTGTCTTGTTTGCACAGACAGCTCCCCATCCTACCAGGGATGCATCTGACTGTATTACCATGTCTGGGGACACAGTCTGAATAGGTCTGCCGTTGAAGTTGGCTGCTTTGTGAATCCACCAACTCAAGTCTTCCTCTGATGCCTGGTTCAGTTGGATGTGATAATCCCAGGAGTGATGTGCAAGGTTGTGGGTTAGCTGCTGTTGAAGTCCCCGGTAGTGGGATGCTGCTATTGTCATTGCTGCCCTTGCGTCTTCTATCAGGCCTAGTATGTGTGCTACTTGCCTGAGAGATACATACTGCTTTGTTTTGATTGACAATGCCGTGGCTGATATTCTTTGTAACTTTTGTGGTGGTACCATTACACTCATTTCTGTTGTGTTGTAGAGTCTTCCCAAGTGCACTAGTTGTTTGGTTGGTAACAGATGTGATTTTTGTTCGTTGGGAATAAATCCCAGTTGTCGCAGCAGTGTCATTAGAGTGGTGGTGTTCTTGTGGCATAGATCTATCTTTGCTGCTTTGTTGAATATATCGTCTATGTAACTGGAGCACATTATCCCCTGCTTGCGAGCATACGCCATTGGTATTTTCAGTACCTTGGTGAATACACGTGGAGCCGACGTCAGCCCGAATGGTAGGCATGTGTACTGGTACCGCTTGTCTTGCCACTGAAACAGAGGTATTTTCTGTGATCTGGGTGTATTGGTATCATCAGGTAGGCATCTGTCAAATCGATGGATGTCATGTAATCGTCCTTGTCTAGCATTTGTTGTATGAATGGGTGTCCCTCCATTCTGAACTTCACCTTTTTTATAAACAGGTTCAGTTGTCTGAGGTCTATGATAACTCTGTTTCCCCTGTTCGTTTGGGTAATACAAATATTCTTGACAGGAACTGGTCTGGATGTGGCTGTACCTGGACGATGGCTTGTTTCTTGAGTAATGAGTTGATTTCTGTTTGAATGATGTTGGAGTCTTCCTCTGACTTTGGTAATGAGATTGGTTGCTGGGATTGGTATGGTGTATTGATTAACTGAAGTCTGTAACCCAATATGACTTTTAGGATCCACGAATTGTCTGTGATCCTTTTCCATTCTTCCACAAAATATTGCAGTCTGCCTGCATGAGGAAGATTTTGTTGAGTGTCACTGTTTGGTTTTGTCACTGTGGCTGGAGCTACCTTTACTATAGCTCTTGCCTGATCTCTGATTATATTTCTGGTACTTGTATTTTGAATTGTACCCACTTCTGCGGTCTTCATAGTTGGAAGACCCCTTGTTATAGTTACTGTACCTCTTCTTACTGTCATATCCCTGCTGTGACCTTTCCCTTGTGCTCGTGACACTGCGAAAGGCATTGACTGACTTCTTGGACTCATTTATAGCTTTGAACAGATTACCGCCAAAGAAGCCTTGAACTGTGGGTTTGGACTCTTGCAGGATATCCTTGTATTCTTGTTTAAACAAGGGTTTAATTCATTCTGGCCTGGCGGAGCTCTGCCATCATATGGCTTGCTGTTGTTAGTAGATGTGTTGCGTCTGATAAACCAGACTTTATCTGTTTCTTCATCTCTGGTAATTTATCAGGCTGGAAGGCTGAAGAACACACCAATTCCAGTACCTTGATAACTGGTCTTAATGCTGAATGCATTACCTGGTGAGTCTTGTAGTATGGTCTGTCATAGTTCTTGAAGTATGGAGCATTTGATCGAATCAAACTTCTGAGGGCTCCTGGCATTTGCTGAACTTCAAATGGTTGTTTTCTATCTTCTGGGACTAGGTAGTTTTGTTGTAATTCTACTAGTTGAGTAGGTGACAATGTCTTATCGATACGTTTCATCAACCAATCAACTGAAGACTGTGATACTGGCCATGTAACTGGGCCGCTAATATGGTCTGGAACGTCATCAAATATGGCGTCTAATTCACCTTCTAATGCAGGCTTCGATACTGACGGTGACATACCTGAGGACTCAGGAAAATCATCCTGAAAATTGTCCTCCGAATCTTCAAAATAGTCAAGTTCACTTTGAGACTCGATAACCTCCTGACGGGAAGACTTAGGTCTTGGCGGAGATGTCGGCGTCGACGATTTTCTCTTACGTGACCCTTGACCTCGAACTTGACTATGAGTATCTTCACCGCCTTGCGACGCAAAAAAGTTTGCCATTGTCGCTTGGTTAGCCTGTGACTGAGCCACAAGTTGTGACATTTGTCCCAGTAGTTGCGTGAGCAACTCTGGTCCAGCGCTGGTTGAAGGAATAGCCGGGGTCGGCTCACTTGCATGCTCGACTGTGGTCGCCATGCTGTCTTGACCTTCCTTCGGTAGTTCTGTAATGTCAGGTTCAGTCGTAGCAAAAATGCTACTCTCGGTCTCTGCCTGTGCCTCCGTGCTAATGGCACTAGTGGAGGACTTATTTCTTCGGTTCTTCTTCGACTGCTTGGAGTCACTCATGATACGAGAAGGAGCGCCAGCGAAAGCAAGTTCACTGTACGGCGCGAGAAAGTGGAATGACAGGATAACAAGATGGCTGACATTGAATACTTATTATTCAGTACTTGGGAAGGGCGCCAACTATCGGGGAAAGATGGAGAGGCATTACCGTAGATACACAGAGCGGAATGATAAAGACTACCGCCATTTTCGGGGTACGATTACCGACCATATACGTGTTAGACTTCAAAAATTTTTGCATGCCCGTATAGAGGGGCAACCGCTGATGAGGTTGTGTCCAGAAAATGACGAGGTCACGGGCGTTGTTTGCCCCGGGGGACGTGCACTTTCATGCCCTTTTCTAGCTTACTTTTGCGGAAGTAAAGCTCGTTCGCCGGCACGCACGGCCACACCGGGGAAACATCACCTCTCTCGTGGGTTAGTAGAAGACCCAGGTGTTAGTGCTATGGGTGCGGCAGCACCCTCAAACCTGTCCTGTTTCCCCTGGGTTGTGTCACTTGGCCACGTACTTTGAACGACTTGGAAGAGTCGCACAGTGCAGTCTGCTTTGACGTAGTGTCAACGACATAGCTTCGCCATTGAAGGAAGGCGTGTACGTAGTTTGGCCAGTTCAGTGCACACTTAGCTCGTTAGTGTTACCGTTTCCTAACAGGTTAGTTGTGCAGTTGTTACTAAGGTGCAGTTTTGTACCACCTTAGCTCTGGACAGTGCAACTGCTCTATGCACTAACCCAAAACAACAGATGGTTGGTACAACGTCTACGTCGCAGGAGCACAGCCTCCGTTGGGCTGTGCCCCTCCCACGTGATACAACGCACGTTCATCCATTACTATAGCGTCCTACGGATCTGCCAAAAACAAAAGTGGGGGTAAAAAACAAAACAAACGAAAATATGCGATCATAGATAGTATTTTATTTGGGAATAATTTACATTATGCCGACAATAAATCTCGGAGTCTGTCTCGACGTCCGAGTGCATGGTCCGTGTTTCAAAAATTACAATCGGGGTGGCAGATCAGTGTTTCAAAAATTATAATAGGGGGAATTGTACAAAATAATCCGTCTAAACAAAACAAACGAAAATATGCGATCCATAGATAGTATTTTATTTGTGAATAATTTACATTATGCCGAATAATAAATCTCAGAGTCTGTCTCGACGTCCGAGTGCATGGTCCGTGTTACAAAGATTACAATCGGGGGATTGTACAAAATAATCTGTGTTTCAATTTACAATCAGCGGGATCGTAAAGCACAAACAAACGGCACAACCGTGCTCAAAATGTGATCATGGTCCGTGTTAAGAATACAGTCAAGCCACTGTTAGGCGAAGCTGTCCCCTGTTCGTTATTTACGTCGGGTTCTCTTGCTGATGGGTGTCATCGGGGCTGTGTGAGTAGAGGTCTGCACGCCAACGCTCCTCTTACCTCGTAGCATCATGCGATGATGAAAAGCCGCAAAACACTCGCCCTCGTGAAGATGAACCCCGCACAGACTACATCCTTTGGACGTCTCAGACAGTCGTCCGCTCGCAGTGGTCTTACCCTCTCTGCTGCATACTTTACAGCATTTCTGCCGCCCCTCCAACGGCTGACAACGTGCATCGGCTGATTTTGTGGATTTAATGTACGAGGCAAGAAAAACGGTGGCCTCGACCTCTCTCACCCTGGGCTGCGATCGCCCACAATAACCGCCAATGAGTTGTTTCCCGACACGCAGATGAAACATCTTATGGGTCAGCTTACTATCAGGGTGTACATGCTTGAAGCATATATATGCATTTACCAGGGCAACATCAATCAGGTAACATGCCAGATATGTCCACCATCTGTGGTTCTTGCGCCCAGTGTGAAAGTACTTGCGCTTCTGGTTGGCTCGGTCGACGCCTCCCATGTACCGGCGATAATTATACAGCGACAGAGGCACTTGTCGCTGCTCGTCTCCCTCCCCCACTGGCACGCACTCCAAGGGTGGATAGACCGTATTCAAGATCAGCACCTGAGCGTTACTATCCTGATAAGCAGTGATGTTAAGACGAGATTGGCGGAGTCCGTTCTGGTCGTGGCTTTCATATCCCCAACAGACAGAGAAAGGCGCTTCCTCTTACCCGGCGGAATTAATTGAGGGGGCATGGTGCGACGATTACGGCGGTTTAAACTCCCGACCATGTAGATCCCGGTCTCCATCAGCTCTCTAGCAGTAACGACCGTGCTAAACAGGCTATCACAGAATAGGCTGTGATTATATCCACAGAATGGCTGGACCAGCTCCATCGTAATTCTTTTCACCACACCTCGCTCCTGCCGTCTCCCATCAGTCCGATCCCGAAATTTCACACCTAGGTACGGTGCAAAGTTAGCGATGTATGCAGTGGTGGAGTCGCACAGCTGCCATATCTTGAAACCGTCTCGATCAGCTTATGCGGTATCTCTGCTTAAATTTAGAACGGCCCTTAAATCGCACCATGCCCTCGTCGATGGAGATCTCTCTACCCATCTTATAATTATTTACGCACCTGTCAACTATGGGCTCCATCCATGGATTGATTTTATAAAGGGGATCCTCCTGACACCGACGTCGGCGGCGTGCCTCATCAGGATCACGACGTGGATCGTTCTCTGGGTCTGCCAGATGAAAGTATCGCATAAGCTGCTGAAAGCGACTGCGGGTAATCACAGTAGAAATACCCTGGTTTCTCAGAAAGGGATCGCTAGACCAATAATCCTCCACTGATGATTTACGGTCGATACCCATACAGACTAAGACGCCAATGAACGCCTGCACCTCTCGGTAGTCAGCGTTACGCCAGTATTTATCTATCTTCCTAGCGATATATCGCTGGTGGAATTTGGCGTATTTATTAGTCTCGTCCTTGGCCAATCTGATCAGTGTAGCTGGAATAAACTTAAAAAAGTAATCGAGCTCACGGGAGTGGCTGGGCAAGGTGAAAGTCGGTCCTCTCTCATGGTCAAAATCGGTCTCCTCAAATATATTAGCATCGGTAGTCTCCGACATACGCCAGACAGGAGGGGTGTCGTCCTCCGCCAACACAGCAGCAACGTCATCATCGTCGTCAGAGCTTGCCTCACCTACATACTGCCTGTCATAAAAGTCATCGTCCTCTGCCGCATCCCTCGTCAACCTCCGAGTCGGACTCAGCGGTGATATCACCGTCGTCTGGGCGTCTGGGCCTGAACTCGCCCGTAGCGGCATCAAGGATCATATCTGGCTCAAAATCAGGTGGGCTATCCTGATAACGAACCCTCCGCACTATCTTTTTCGGCGGGGACATCGCAGCACACGAAACTATGGCAGGAGCGGGCTCGGCAGCCTCTGCTGATGACGAGGACTCAAGCTCTTTCGCACTGGGCACAGGAACCTCTCCTGACGCAGGATGAGGGCTCATGGTGCACGCAACAGGTGGTGTCTCTCCCGGAGCAGCCGGGGGAGAACCAATGGCATCAGCCGTCTCATTACTAACTGTCTCACTAGCAGCAGCAGACGTAGTCTGTGCAGGTGAAGTATCTCCCACAAGAGCAGATGTAGTCTCTGCAGGTGAAGTAGTCTCTCCCGGAGCAGCCGGGTGAGAACCACTGGCAACGGTGACCATCATCATCCTCATCGGCAGAACGATCAGTCTTACGTTTACGCTTACCACTGGGTTTTTCAGCCGGAGATAGCTTCGCCTTACGGGAGCGTTTCTTGCCCGACTTCTTAGAACGTTTACTAGGGACATCACAACGATCGCTACCACTACCGCCCGGAGACTCTGCATCTTTGAGCTTCAGTCGTCTGCTCGCCTTCAGAAAACTTTTGCGGTCCGTCAAGCTCATGTCTGGAACAGTGTCGACAGACTAGCAGGTCCCACCCTTTAAAGCCACAGGGAAACAAAGCCCTGGACATGATTGGACGCAGGGGTGTTTATATATGCAGCCACCTGTTATTATAATGGACCTACAGCAATCAGTCCACCAACCGGCGCTGACATTCCTACCCGTCATGTAAATTGCCTGTCCGCACCATTTGATATGCTAATAATACTCATTTGCAATGCAAATCCCTCGAGCACTTAGCATAACATAGTCAATGTCATTAGCATCTCAACTTGACATTCCGTCCAGCTGGGTACGTGGCATGCGCACCTGCCACCCAAGGACGTTGGCCCAAGCCCATGTTTAGTATGGGTGGGAACCCGTATCTTTAACCTCATGTCCCTTCTAAGTACGCCTGCGCAGGGCGTATTGTCATCCAAGTCGGTGACAAGCCAACCCGACAGATCGCCCATTAAGCAGTAATGGACTGGCCGTCTCGTTCTTGTATGGCAACGAACAGTGCTTCAGCGGCTTGTTTAGGTCATAACCGTCGCCTTGTGAGCGGCTTACCCAACTAAGGCGGTCAAAGATGAAGGATGCCAAAATTGTCAACAGCTGTCTCGGCCTCGTCCGTTGGGCAAACATGGCTCCTTCCAATAACGTGGCCAGCACGTCTACGTCATCAGCGGTGATGACGACCCATCATTGACGCCCGAGTGCGTAAAACTCGGAATATACCGACAGGTACCTCTACCTGAGTCGGTCATACTACGGTATAAACCAAACACAGGTCTGCCAACTCCCGTTAGACTCGGCCGTTAGCCGAACTTCACAGGGACAACATAGGCGTAACAAGTCGGTGAACAACGGTTCACGCACCTAACCGCAGCCGCCAAGTCGGTGAACAATGGTATCAAATTTGAGGCCATGTTCGTGAATGGCAAGGCTGAGGCGGTGTGTTTCGTTGCACGGCTTGAACGTCTAGAGCCAAGTGCAGCCGACAACGTCCGACATCTGAGTGGGTAGTCTTTTCGAGAAGGTAACAAGTCGATTAAAAGCGGTGGTTACCCTTCACAAATGTCGCTCAAGTCGGTTCAGATCAGTTCCATGTCAGGGACTAATCAAGCTGAGACCGTCAAATCCGTCCGCACTTCCCGTCAATCAGGACCAAGTCCGTGATTTTCGTCTCGCACCATTGGCAAAAAATTGCACCGCCAGCTGAGGCGGTCTTAGGCGGTTGCCTTACAGATTAGCGTTGCCGAGACGGTCAATTTCGGCCGCAATCTATGTAGTGCCTCAGAGCCAAGTTAGCCCAAACTCCGCTAGGATACGTCACGTGCTAACCTGCCAAGTACGCTACTCGTCCCCCCAAAAAACCAGTCCCCAACGGGGTGGGGGACTGGCTGGGTAGCTTCTGCACCTTTCCCTGTCGTTGGACTCTCTGTGAACCCATTTCGAGAGCAAACGCCGTTCCTCGCCCAAAACCTGTCCTCGAATGACCCCTAGCGCGAGCAAGGGTTTGCTACACGTAGTTCCGTCGACTAGGCAGGAAAGGGGGTACCAAAAAGTAGCCCGATTTCCACCGCCTTGGCAGGATAACGGCCGTGGCTGCTCAGATTCTAGGTACACCGAATTTCAAGCGGATTTTCACCGACTTGGCAGGAAAAGGGTTAACAAGGTTACAGATAAGATTTGTGCGGCACAATTTTCCTGTATTTGAAGTACTTTTTGAAAAATCACATTTTGAAATTTGAAAGAATTTTTAATGATTTTTTGATATGTAAACCCATTTATAATCATAATAACAAATTTTATTTACAAATCCTGCCGTTTAAATCTTACAATTAATAGTGTCAACATATTTATAACTAATTTGGTAATATTAATACCATCCAATTATTATTAAATTCAAATATGTAAAAAAAATATGAAAAATTAAATTTTAATATGGACTGGTGTCATATTTCAAAATCATGGCTACAAATATACAATTTTTATATTTTTTGGAAAAGGTATTAACTTTATTAAGGGAGTTATCCTGAAAATTTGAACTAAATATCTTGATTCTAACACTTGAAACTTGACATTAAATCTGAGAGAAGAATTGGTGCAAAAATAGCCTTTACCGCTACTTAAGAATGCAGTAATTATATTGAATATGTTATTAGAATTCTAGTGAAAAGAACAATGAATTCTGTGCTGTATATGCGTAATTATTGTGTATTCCATTTCAATTCATTATGTCACAGATGCTACAATAAAATGCGAACATTGTTTTTCAGATTATAAGCCAATCTAAATGTGAAATAACCACCACATTTTATATAAATGAAAATGAGGGCAACTCCACACATCGGCTCTACCAAGATTGTTTAGTATTACGATATGGTGAATAAAAGGATCATTGCATTTATTTTGTGTGGAATACATGGCGAGACACCGGTGAATCGATAGTGCTTTGACCCTAGTCATGTGATCTGGGTCCCCGGTAAACCAGTTTGTTGATTGAGTGATTCGCCTTAGTGGTGGGGTTCCTTCATCAGTCGCTCTTTTGTTCTTTATCCCCTCTGCTTGGTTATGTGATGAAGTCATCTTCGTCCTCGAGGAGGAGAAGCCAGATTTGTTATTGAGAGAGTTAGCCACTATTGACTGACTCTATAGTGAGCGATCCGGGGTGTGTTGTCATATTATAATTAACATAACCCAGGATCGACCGGAGTTTCTGGACACTTACAATGTATAAGGATTTTTGTTTTAGGGCATATTTTGAGCGTTGCTAGTGCTCGTTATGTTAACAGTAAATGTTGTACTAATCTGACAATGATTACTTTTAGGCATTTAAATCGATTAACCGAACTTTTGGTTTTGTGTCAATTTTTCATTGACTTTGTAATAGATTTTGGGTCGATATTGATGCCTGCTTTCCGGTGTTTGAAAAGCATGTTGTGAAAGGCTGTTTCGAGAAATAAATCTTATTTCTCTGTGTTTAGCCATTCCCAGGTTTCATGGTTTCGTTAACAATATTTGCTGTAAACGGCCTTTGAAATCAGTTTGGTCTGAGGAGGAGAGTATTGGTTTATTTAATTCATGCCGCCAACTTTGATTACTTATATGGCAGCTCTCTCAGTTTTTGACTTTCTTTGCCAGATGATGTTTTCTGTATTGCTCAGCAATCTTTACAGTTTGGTTGATTGTAGTACCGATTCGATGACAGATTGCATCTTGGTTTCTACGATAAGTTGTGGCATAAAATGGAGACAAATTACAAAAAAATTCAGTTTCCCTGTTGTTAAAACCGCTATCGTGAAACCTTTTAACTGTTTGAGCAATATGGGCAAAGTGTGTTTGAACTACATGTAGCTCACCGGACTTTTCGGTTGTCGTTCCGGATATCGACGGACTGCTTACTCCTTCACATGCTGGTCAAAGTTACATAACGAGCTATGATTTTGTAAGAAGGATTTGTTTTAGATGCTCATTTTATAGACCCTGAGGAGTGTCGTTAGAAAACGACTCGAGGGTTGATCCCAGAAGTAAGCTCAGCTGCAGTGATTTTTTACTCCAACTGATTTTTGCAGTAGTTGCTATAGCTTTCTTGTTCAATTTAAAGAAATTGTCAATGTTTTGACACAATTTTCACAATTAAAATGTTTGATAGAGAAATGTTTTGGAGAAAAGAGAAAGAAAAAACCAGATTGTTAATTGCTTTTTATATTTCAAATTGACCTAACTTTCAAGTTTGATTTTGGTAGCGTCCGTGACAAAATTACATGTCATACTAAACAGAAAATATTTTAGAAAGAAGTTCATTTCGATTACACTGAATGGTATTAATATTGTTGCTATAGCATGGTTAATTCATGACAATAAAACTTTTAAGTACAGCATACCAGCGGAAGGACATAGAGAAGTTGAAAGTCCTATTAAAAAACATGATCAATATTGTTGTATTTCTCACTAAACTTGAGGTTGTGTTTATTCATGGAAAAATTAAGTAAATCATACCAAGTATAGCTTATTTTAATGCCAATATGCATCTTTTATATTGTAATAACATAAGAAAGCATTAACAAATCATTGTTTAAAATTTATAATGACATTTGTGTTTCATGTACAACATTTCTGTAGCATCCGTGACACTGCGTCGACCATATAAAACAATGTGCACTGTGGTAATACTAATGACGTTTGCTTCACCAAATTTTAGGAAGATATGCCCCATACCATAACCTTTCAACATATTATTTAACTGGACAGTTATCATGAACTTGAAATTTTAACCTAAGTGACACACTCTAGCGCACCCTGATTGTGACTGACCCGTATGGATGTGTTTTGATGGGAATGCAATTTTAAAATAAGAAATTTTTGCTTGAATTATTTCATTGCAAAGATATAAATGCAGTTTTTCTTCAAGGGACAAGAAATTTAAAAGGAGAAATTTATTTCTGAACAAGAAAGTTATAATGATACAGCTGGATGAACTATTTTGAACACCCTGTGTCCAATATTTTAATTGAAATGCCAATCTTTTGTTGACAGCAGCATAATATATCCTATTTTCAGCTCAAAACTGAGAACACACAGGCAAAAGATATCTGGATGTTAGGCCAAAAAAACCTGATTTGTTTCTAGTCACCGAGCGTATCACTTCAAAATGTGCGCGTCAACTCTTTTCCCCCCGTTTTTCATTTGCCCCTATGGAAAAAAGGGAAAAATCTATCAAATTCCACCAAAAATAACAAAATTGAAAAAAAATTGCGTCATCGCATCATTTTTGCCACATTTCAATGACCAGAAACAAACATATTTTGGGGGGCCTTAGAGGGCGCTTTATATTCCACTGGCATAGCATGCTGCTATATTAAAGATGATTAGTGCTATACCACAACTCTTTTGCCCTTGATTGTAGTTGACATGAAATATTCCTTCCTATTCCTTCCTATTATAAGAAATGCGACTTTCATTTCATGCATAAATTTCTCTAAAACAAATCATTGCCAAAGACAATGACAACATCACTGTCATTGAAAAGGGCAGAAAGCACTGACATGAAACATCAGTATACCTTTAACTATTGATCTAGCCGAATGATTAACATTGGTGACTGTGATATCTTTGTGAGGTGATTGGGTGCAGTACATTTTTATTTTGAATCTGACCAAGAATCATAGTCTGATTTTTGGATAGCAAGTCTTCATGTATAAATTTCTGAACACTACTGTATTGACGATTGGTACCAGACAAGGAATTGTACAAATCATAGGTATTTGCAGCATTTCTTGGATAGTCCATAGACCGTAGAGTGGGGTTCTCTACAGTCTATGGATGCTCATTCAAAGATTCACGATTGAAGTGTAAGGCCGTAAGCTATTCTTTACACCACTACTGAGGTTAGGCCTTCAGCCTCAGGGAGCATCATTATTTATGGCCTTGAGGTCGGAGAAATCTGAGCAGGGTTCACTCAAATAATTGAAAGCTATATGTATATCTACAGGGGGCTCAAAATGAGGAGAGGAAGAAGGGGGGCACTCAATTTTTGGGAAATGTACTGAAGCATTTAGTGCAGTTATGAAATTATACAAAAATAGCAGAAAAGAATGAAAATAATAATTATAAAATGGTACAATTTTATAAAAACATTGTACAATTTAATACCAAGTATATGGACTATCATTACTAAATGAGTAATGTTTCAGCATTTCCTGGTGAAAAATTGGTACACTTGCCTGGTCAATCATGAAAAACATCAACTTTCCATTCCATAGGGTACAGATTATATTTGGGAGAAAGTGTAAAGAAAGCATATCCTACAAAGTATACAAAACAGTGCATGCCTTAATAACAAACGCATCTTTTATTGCAAGAACATAATTCGTCATAATCAACAGATATCTGAGCAATAAAGAACCTTTGTATCTTTCAACAAAATGTAAATTCAGGGCTCGAAATACTTTTTTTCAACCACCTGTCCACTGGACAAGTCAAAATAAAAAGTACCTGTCCCAGTGAGAAAAGTACCTGTCCAAAATGGCATAATTTAATAGATTCTGAAACTATACTAATTTCAATTCAATTCAACAAACTCATGCCTGTATCATATGCAAACTAGCTTAACAGTGCCCTCGGTGTCGAGATAGCTTTGAGAATCTCCCAATCTAAGAGATTTGAGACGTGACCTTAGATTAATCAACATGGCTGCCTCCTGTAAACAGTGCAGATATTATCAAACTTTCTTTTACTTTTTTCTGACAGGTAAATATCCAAATAATGATTTTCAAAATTGTAAAAGGTATATAAATTTAAACTTATGAATATTTGCTGTAGTCAATTGGTTGAAATACTGGTTGCAGGCTGAAAAAACCTACCTGTCCACTTGGACAAGTACTTTTCAAAACTACTTGTCCCAGGCAAAATTTCACTTGTCCGGGACAGGCAGACAGGTATTATTTTGAGCCCTGAAATTTAATCTCTGCATTTAATTTACATAATTTTTGTCTTGTTTTTTTTTCCTTTGTCGTCTTTTACACAACTTTTTTGGCAGTCTCTTGATAAACACAATATTGCAGAAACAAGTCATCGTTGATGACACGTACAGTCCCCGCTTGCTAATGGGTACTATGATTACAGGTCCTGTGATAAAAATACTTTGATACAGATGGCACTCAATGGCCAAGAATGAGTTCCATGGTGATGAAAAACATAAAACCAATGTAGGCCATTATCCTAAAGGTCATTAAATGAGTCAACTGGGAATTAGTTGACAGGATGTTGCAAAACATTTTTTCATACTATCCTAACACTAATAGATTATCACCGGTACCATATTTCATAAAGTTTAATGCAGCATTTACAACACTATGAGATCAACATCTGTATCAAGTTCCATCAAATTTGACGTTGTATTTGTGGATATATCACTCTAATTAGAAAAGTTCATTACATATGCAATTACAAATTAATTAAAATGACACTGATAAATATCTTCTTCACTGTTAAAGCAATGTGAGCTTAACATCTGTACAAAGTTTCATGAAATTTGATGCAGTATTTCTTGACATATCAGCCTAATTATGAAAGTTCAATAATTGACATGATACTGCTACATGACGTGAAACAAATTGACGAGCATGTATGAAATATGTCAATGTCCTTGTACCAACTTTGAATGATACTGGTGGAAATATGTCTGAGTTATGGCTCAGTACATGAGAAAATCGTAACAAGATGGCCGCCACGCAGCGATATTTGATCTTACTGTTTAAAAAATCAACCTGTATATGTATGACATAAGTCAATGTCCAGGTACAAACTTTGAATAAAATCAGTTGAGACTTGCCAGAGTTATGGCTCTCGACATGAAAAAAACCATGACAAAATTGCCACCATGTGGCCATATCGGACCATATCGAGAAACAAATCAAAGTACATATTTATATCGAAGTACATGTATACTATAAGTCAATGTCCTTGTACCAACTTTGAATAAATTTACTTGATACATGTCTGAGATTTGGTTCAGGACATGGAAAATCGTAAAAAAATGGCCACAAGGGGGCCATATTGGATCGTATCACAAAATAAATCAATGTGCATATGTATGACATAGGTCAATGTCCTTGTACCAACTTTGAATAAAATAAGTTGAGATACCGGTATGCCTGAATTATGGCTCTGTACACGAAAAGATCATAACAAAATGGCTGCACAGCAGCCATATTGGATTGTATCACAAAACAAATCGACGTGCATATATATGACATAGGTCAATGTCCTTGTACCAACTTTGAATAAAATCGGTTGAGATATGCCTGAGTTATGGCTCTGTACATGAAAAAATAAAAACAAAATGGCCGCCTGGCGGCTATATTGGATCGTATCACAAAACAAATCGACGTGCATATATATGACATAGGTCAATGTCCTTGTACCAACTTTGAATAAAATCGGTTGAGATATGCCTGAGTTATGGCTCTGTACATGGAAAATCGAAACAAAATGGGCGCCTGGCGGCCATATTGGATCGTATCACAAAACAAATTGACATGCATATATATGACATAGGTCAATGTCCTTGTACCAACTTTGAATAAAATCGGTTGAGATATGCCTGAGTTATGGCTCTGTACATGAAAAAATCAAAACAAAATGGCCGCCTGGCGGCCATATTGGATCGTATCACAAAAAAAATCAATGTGCATATGTATGACATTGGTCATTGTCCTTGTACCAATTTTGAATAAACTCGGTTGAAACATGCCTGAGTTATGGCTCTGTACATGAAAAAATCATAATAAAATGGCCGTCTGGCGGCCATATTGGATCGTATCGCAAAATAAATCGATGTGCATCTATAGGTCATAGTGCTATGCCTTTGTGCCAAGTTTGAACAAAATTGGTTCAGCAGTGTCTGAGAAACTGTTGATGACGGATGGACGGACGCACACACGGACGGAACCCAATCTTTAAGTCCCCGCCAGACTTCGTCCGCGGGGACTAAAAAAGTTTTGAGTTTTAATACACTATTATGAACAAGTCATTGACAATGACACAGGCCCCCTTGTAATTGGGAATTTGTCACTAGAAGTGACTAAAAATTGAAGTCGATATGATGCGCATGAAATAGGGAATGATGCCCATAATACAGGGCTCGATATAATACCTGTCTGCCTGTCCCGGACATGTGAAATTTGGCCTGGGACAAGTAGTTTTGAAAAGTACTTGTCCAAGTGGACAGGTAGGTTTTTTCAGCCTGCAACCAGTATTTCAACCTATTGACTACAGCAAATATTCATAAGTTTAAATTTATGTACCTTTAAAAGTTTGAAAATCATTATTTAGATATTTACCTGTCAGAAAAAAGTAAAAGAAAGTTTGATGATATCTATAATCACGCGTTTACAGGAGGCAGCCATGTTGATTTATCTAAGATCACGTCTCAAATCTCTTAGATTGGGAGATTCTCAGAGCTATCTCGATTCTGAGGGTGCTGTTACGCCAGTTTGCATAGGATACAGACATCAGTTTGTTGAATTGAATTGAAATTAGTATAGTTTCTTGGAATAAATTATGCCATTTTGGACAGGTACTTTTCTTACTGGGACAGGTACTTTTTATTTTGACTTGTCCAGTGGACAGGTGGTTGAAAAAAAGTATATCGAGCCCTGCATATAGGATTGGATTGTAGACAAGTAGTGGCATAGGGTTATGTTCTTTTACAAAGTTAGACAGAATTAGGTATGTCATGCCCTGGGTTTTTAAATGTCAAAATTCAACTTATATGCAGGAAACTGGTCAAGCATGTCTGAGTAATGGCTCTTGAGGTCAGAACACCAGATGTGAACACAAAATGTCCTCATGTTCAGTACAGAAAAGACTTCCTATAATTAGCTATTGATACTGTTAAAATTAAAACGCCTTTCTTGACTGGTAAATCTTTGTATGATCAACATCTGCAGTAAGTATCATCAGATTTAGTGCAGTCATTCAGAATATAGATCTCTAATCACAAACATTGTTTCTCTACTCTGCCAATCTGGGCTGCCACCCTAATCACAAAATTAAAGGTCATTAAATAAGTCAATAAATAATTTATCAACACGATGCACTCTACAGTTTTACACTACTGGAAGATCAATATCTGCACCATGTTTTATAAAATTTGATGCAGGATTTCTGGACGTATCACACTAATAAGGAAAAGTCATTAAACATGCAAATTAGAAATCAATATACATGATACTGATTCTAATAAATGTCCTACACAGTTAACGCAATATGAGCTCAACATCTATACCAAGTTTCAACAAATCTGATAGAGTATTTCTTGACATAATGAAAATTCATTAAATATGCAAAAATGCAATTATTTGACATGATATGACTAACGTTTTTGCATGCGACTACAACAATTTGGGGATCAACATCTGTAGCAAGTTTCATCACATTTGATGCAATATTTCTGGACATAGCACACGAACTAGGAAAGTTCACTTAAAATACAAATTATCAATTAATTCACAAGATACTCCTAATTGTCTTTGTTTGCTAATACAACACTTCGAGATCAACATCTGTACCAAGTTTCATCAAATTTGCTGTGGTATTCTAGACATATTTCCTTAATTACAAAAATTCATGAAATATGCAAATTAGCAATTTCATGACATGATCCTGCAAAAGATTTTGCACACAGTTACAACTTTGGTATATGAATATCAGTACTAAGCTTCACCAAATCTGATTCAGTACTTCTTGACATATAATCGGAATTATGAAAATTCATTAAATATGCAAATTAGCAATTAAATGACATGATCCTGCTAATTGTCTTTGCATACTGTTACAGCTCTGGTATATCAACATCTGTACCATGTTTCAACTTTGAGTAGGTATTTCTTGACATCATCAAATATGCAAATTAGCTATTAATTGACATGATCCTCCCAAATGCCTGCCAAAAGTTAAGCTCTGGTATGTATACATCTGTAAGAAATTTCATTAAATTTGAGTCAGTATTTATTGAAATATTAGCAGAATTATGAAAATCCATAATTTATGCAAATTAGCAATTAATTGACCAAATACTGACAAATGTCTTTATGAGCTATTAGAGCTGTGTGTGACCAACATGTGTACAAAGTTTCATAAAACTTGGTGCAGTCCCTTAAGAAACAGAGCTCTTTTTCAAAAATCACTAATTATGCAAATTAGCGCTCATTATGCATGCCACACCCAAAAAAATTGACATACATTATGTATGCTTTAGTGTATTATCTTTGTGCTAAGTTTGAAAGAAATTGGCTCAGATGTATCCGAGATATCTGCGTGGATGGACGGACGGACGAACGGAATCCAAACCATAAGTCTGGGGGACTAATAAAATGCATTAAATGCATTCTATGCATACAAATGATTACCTGACAAATCATGGTTCACTCTTATAAATGTTAAATATAAAGAAACCATAGAGGACTGCTCTCAGCAGATACCATTAGAAGTGCACAGGATCTGGGACAAAACTGAACTGTTGTGAATTCACCGTTTATTATGACAGAAACATTTATTTTAATTGACTTAAGCTCAATAACCATTTTGATATTTGGTCATACCGTATTATAGCAGGAATTTCATTAGAAACCGGCAGCTGAAGAAATTGTATGGCTAGTAAGGTCATTTCTATGGATGTAAAATCTCAAACTGGCAAACAAATAAATAGCGAATTAAGAAAAATATTGTCCCTGGCTCTTTGGTCAAATAATATCATGTACATAAATGTGAAATTTTGCACAAGACACAATAAAATTGTAGATTTGCCATTACTGCATATTCATAGATCTGCAATATCATGCACACTGAGAATGGTTTTAATAACAGCTACAAAATGAGTTGTCAGTGTTTCATTGTTTGAAACACTGCTCATGCAAAAAGTGTCATTAAAATATCAGTGTTTAACCCTTTTCCTGCCAAGTCGGTGAAAATCCGCTTGAAATTCGGTGTAGCCAGAATCTAAGCACTGGTGACCGTTATTCTCCCAACCCGGTGGAAATCGGGCCCTTTTTGGGTACCCCCTTTCCTGCCAAGTCGACGGCACTACGTTTTGCTATCCCCTGTGCGTTTAGGGGTCATCCGAGGAGAGGTTTTCTGACAAGGAAAGCCTTTTCCCCTCGAAATAGGTTCGCAGGGAGTCGATAGACAGGGAAAGGTGCAGAAACCTGTCCGCCAGTCCCCCACACCCGAGGGGGGCTGGGTTTTTTTTACCGCTTTTTAGTGGACTTTGGCAGGATAGCATGGTGACGTTTTCTGGCGGAGTTGGACGTACTTGGCTGCCTGGCACTATAGAGATTGCTGCCGAACTTGACCAACTCGGCAATGCTAATCTAGAAGGCTACCTCTTGCAAACGACTTGGCAGATATGCCGATGGTGCGAGACGAAAGTCACTTATTCAGTTGTGCGTGACTGAAAATGAGAACGTATTTTTGACGGGACGGCTCGACTTGTTCCTCCGATGGAACGGATATGAACGACTCGGAATACCATTACAAACTGGTGTCCGACGTACTAAGCTGGGCTTCAGCTCTGCAAGTTCAAGCCAGGCAACGTCCTTCACCGCCTTGGCCGTGCCATTCAATGGACGTAGCTTTGGATTTTTATTTATTCCATCGTCCGAAGTATTGGCTCTGGTTTGCAGGCAAACGTATCCTCTTGCCGACGCATTAGTAACTACGTACGCTGTTTGCGTACAGAGAATTCAAAAGGTGACATAAGGTCAATATGCTACGGGGATACCGCCTGCAGTTAGCAGGAACTGCTTTTGTTATGCAAACCAGCTAGCAGTACAATATGGCTGCCAGGCATGTGGACACGTCGATGGCTAGAACAATGGAAGCATATTGCGTTGCACCCGTGCATCGCAAAAGTGAACTGAAGACTTGGGTGTAGTGACTGGTTATCACTGGTTAGCTGCAGCCCAAGCCATGTCGGTACAAACCCGTACCTGACTGAGGACCACTCGATTAAGTCAGTAATGAACGGTAACACTCGTAAGCCAACTCCCAACTGAGCTGGCTAAACTACGTGGAGCTGTGCTTCAATGGCTCGTTAATACAACGGCAAAAACGTAGTTTTTGTGCTACACTGCCAAGTCGTTGAAGGTACGTATTCAATTGACCCTACCCTGGGGAAACAGGACAGGTTTGACGGTGCTGCTGCACCCCTAGCACGACCCTCAGGGTCTCTGACTAACAGACGAGTGAGGTGATGTTTGTGCCTAGCGGACGTGCATAATACTGAAGGAGTTTATTTCCGAAAAAATAAACATGAAACGGCAATAAAATGACGCACTCCCAGGGGCAAACAAAGCCGGTGACCTCAATTTTTTTCTGCAGTAACCCTTGAGCTCCTTCCCCTGTCTACGGGCATGTAGAAATTATTGAAGTCTAACACGTATAAGTACGGCTAAAACTACCCTGAAAATGGGCGATTTCTGCCAAAATGCCTGGCATAACATGCAGGAGAGCCAATCTTTTGCAGGCACATATTATGGGGCGGTTTTCTACTGACTTGGGAGGATAATGGACAAGGGCGCTCGGCAGGAAAAGGGTTAATGTCATTTTCAAACAGTTTTACCTTGTGCAAAATAAATTCAAACACCTCTCAGATTGCACAATTGCACACATCAATTTCTCAAAATGTTCTATACGAGCCCTCATGCTCTCCCCTTTGGACCAGGATTGTCCTATGTCATTTTCCTAAGTTTTTATACGTATTAAAAAACAAATTGAAACACCTCTCAGATTGAACCAGACTGCACCATTGTACACACCAATTTCTCAATATTTCAGCGCCTGGGACAAGTTCCCTCTGAAACACTCCCCCTAAGTCTCTCTCCTACTTTCAAATTCTCTCCTGTCAGATATCCGAGTGAAAACCCTACCAATATCATATGTTAACGCAAAGGAACGACACGGAGACAAGTGTTTGGCCGAAATCCAGGGTTATGCATGTACTGCCATGGCGGGGGCAACAAGGCGTCATAGTGGCCTGGATGGCGGTACCGGGTTATTGGTACCGTGCATCAGGCAACGTGCTACCAGTCGCCCGCAGCAGACCCATGACAGTACCCCCCTGGAACTTTATTATGTAAAGTTAGCGATATAGAGACATACAGTATCTTTTATTGTGAGCTGCTAGCCTGCAGCGAGGCTTTTTTTTTTTTTTTCTAGTGGAGGGTGGATGCGCATGGATAATGACGTGGCAAGGGTGACGCAAGTTGTTTAGATAACGATTTGAAGGCGGTTGGTAGATAAGGTTACGTCTCCAGTGCATCCAGCAAGCAGTAGAAGTAGTGGTGCATGGTGACCCATACTTAGCAAGGTCTAAACCCTTCTCCCCGTGTCCCTCCAGACGTTAACAATGATTATAGCAAAGCCATAATCACCCGTTAACGCAAAGAACGACACGGAGACAAGTGTTTGGCCGAAATCCGGGGTTATGCATGTACTGCCATGGCGGGGGCAACGAGGCGTCATAGCGGCCTGGATGGCGGTACCGGGTTATTGGTACCATGCATCAGGCAACGTGCTATCAGTCGCCCGCAGCAGACCCATGACAGTACCCCCCAAATTATGGCCAAACCGCGGGCATGCATGACTGCGGTGCGGCAGTAAAGCAGCCCCCCCCCCCCCCCCCCCCCCCACCCCCCCCCCCCCCCCCCCCCCCCCCCCCCCCCCCCGTGGTGACCATGCGTCATTGGGAGATTTCTCATAGTATATGTTCATTGTTCCTAACGTTTCATGTCTCTATAGTTCATGTAGCGCCATTACATCGTTGGTATTGTCCACCGAGAACAGAGTCCTACGTCAATTGTTGGCAAGTTGCAAGTACCTTCGGTACTACGTCGAGGGTCTCCTATGGTGTCGTGATGTAGATCTGGTACCCGTCACTCCTCCATCTGCCCAGTGTCTTTATGAGCCAGCCTGGTAAGCCGGCTTTGGCGGTGGTTGTGGCTGCACCACGCGGAAGCCGTGTCCCAAATTGAACAGGCGACTAATATTGGGTACATCTCTTTCCATTCTCCATTCTCTTGCCATCCCATGGCAGAGGTGGCACGGCGAATGGGCCAATTGTGTGGCCAGGTGCAGTTCGTTTGTTATTGCGGTGGAGACGGTATCCGGGTTGATCGTTGCTGACTGGCGTTGCGGGTGTAGCGCGGTGTTTGGTTTTCACTGGAGCTGATGTCGGCACCATGGGTGAGGTCGTGGATGAGGCTGCCTGGCTGTGAATTGTTTATGCCGGTGGTCGTGCAGGGCAGCTGGAAGCTTAGTGAGGTTGATTGGTGTCGTCGGCGGCTGTAGCATTGCGATTGTCGCTGTGTGGATGGTCGCTCCCTCGAAAGGGCGGGGGGGTGTCTCTTGTCTGGTGCCTTGGTGGTGTTGCAAAGCATTATGGTCAGTCGCGTTACACACGGAGCACTTGTGTAGCCTGCCATATTGGCAGGGGGTCTTGCATGAGCCTCGGTTGAGAGATCGACATACCTGAGGTTCGTCGTACTGTTTCTTGTTCGCTGAGCTCTCCCAGTAGTATGGGTTGGTATCGCTGCTGCGTAGGTTTGGGCAGTCGGTCTTCACATGACCATGTTGGCCACAGGCGAAGCAGGAAGGGCGCAGGGGGTGTGGCTGGTTGAGGAAGTGCTGGAGGTCTGGGTTTGGCTTGCTCCAATTGGCCCTGTCTGGGTAACGGGCAGCGTACAGGCGGAAGAATTGTCGTACGTGAGCCAGGCCTCCGGCTTGTAGGCGGCAGCTTTGGAGGAGATGAAACGAAGGTAGGTGGTCATGGGGATCGCCAAATGTGGGAAGTAGAATGTTCGATATAAGAAAAAGACGAGGAAGCACTGTAACCAGGTGTCAAAGTCGTCGATAGTTTTCCGCTTCACCTCGGTTGTGAATGTGGCTACGCCACGGTTGTCTGGATCGAAAGCTACTGTGTCTTGGTAGCCTGGGTTGAGTTGGGAGCTAGGGCATCCGGGTGCAAGTCACCAAATTCGATGAACTTACCGAGGTTAGCCAAGGCGTTGAGTGTTGATTGATCGACGTATGGCAGTAGCATGTCGGCTGGGGGTATTGCTGCAGAGGATTTGCCCGTTGGCCCGGCGCTAGGTGGTGGGCGCCATGGCGGTGCATTGTGACCGGCTGGCTGGGCGGGTTGAGCGTAGGGCGCAGCCATATTGTCCGGTTGTTGTTATGAGGTGCGCCGCCATCAGTAGGGTGATGTGCGCAGCGCCACCAAAGGTGGTCGAGTCGGGTGGGGCAGCTGTAATGGCGAGTTGATATCCATTACGATTAGCGAGATGATTACTTGGGTGGGCTTGAGTAAGCACCGAGCTGGACGGAGCGGCGAGCGTCGTCGGCCCGGCGGCGATGAGTGAGCAGGTGATAGTGCACCAACAACTGTATCAGTTGGCTGGACTTGCAGGTTGGGCGTCGGGATAGGCGCCGGTGCTGTAGTGTTGGTAGTTGGCTGCCGTAGTTCCCGTCGGGTTGAATCAACGGCGCTTGCGATGCGGTTTCTATTAGTTGGCGACGTGGTCTGACATACCTGGATCGGCTGCTGCTGTGGCGGTATAGGCACGCCGCTGGCAGGGTTGGTTGGTGTGGTTCCGTCGGTACTGACTGGGGTACTAGGTATTTGCCGAGGTGCGCTGGGCGTCTCTTCGCCCTCGCCGATGTACTGGTGGCCGCCTGTGCGCGGCCCTGCTTTTCTTCGGTTTTGCATGGTGAATTTTGTGGTGTGAACTTGAGCGTGGCAGAAGTTGAAATGGACGATCTGTGGCTTTGATCATACTGATATGCGCATGGATAATGACGTGGCAAGGGTGACGCAAGTTGTTTAGATAACGATTTGAAGGCGGTTGGTAGATAAGGTTACGTCTCCAGTGCATCCAGCAAGCAGTAGAAGTGGTGGTGCATGGTGACCCATACTTAGCAAGGTCTAAACCCTTCTCCCCGTGTCCCTCCAGACGTTAACAATGATTATAGCAAAGCCATAATCACCCAATATATACCCTCCAAATTAAACAATACTATAAATAGTCTATATGGTTGGATACCGGTTATAGTGTGAGCTTTTATACAGCTGTATCTTTATTTTGTTGTGACTTTGAATTCGGCTGAGGGCATTACTCGAAATTTTGGAGTATATCAATGAAATTTCTCGACAATGGCAGCCCCATCCTCTCCCTCTCCATGCCGTAAATTATGATGACTCCCCAGGGCCTACCAAGAATATACAGCGCAGTTGGAATATGAGTACAATCTACGCGTAGCTGCTCTGGACTTCGGAATAAAATGGACATGTTATACCTGGATGTTAGGGACTGGACATAAATTACAGGGGGGGGTGGGCCGTGTTTTTTCGAAAAAACCGCTGCGTAAAAAATAGTGACCCTTCAAAAGTTCATGCACAAAAATTAGTGACCCTCCCCCTTATCCGTGCATGAAAATAAGTGACCCTCCCCTGTTACTCAATACCCCCCAAAAAAACCCGCAATGTATTAAAGACCCCCTTCTGACTTGCTATACTTTTTAAGTCGCCCTCCCGAAGGAAGGCAAATGTGGCCGATATAACGCGTTGTCCAAGAAATATCAAATCATATGTGTGTGTGATAATTCATGTAAATGTACTTTGCTTGAAGTGGCAGGTAAAAAGCGCATGCCTGTACAAAAATGTAATTTTAGATTTTATCGATAATGTTGATTCACTATACATGTAGTCGACTATAAGAAAACTACGAACGTGTATTTTCCAGTATAAGACTAGCTATATCTGTTCATATACAGATGTTTAATAACTGATATAGATATACTTGATTAGCATGGGTTGTTTACAAGTGCACATGTGAACAAGATATTTGATTTTGGAATTTCTGTCAAAATGTTGATCCACTATACATGGGAGTCTATGACAAAACTATACATGGGAGTCTATGACAACACTGTCAAATAATTTTCAGAATTAAAAATTTGCACTATTTGTGCATATATGGACCCTGAATAATTGACATAATTGTGCTTGATTAGAAGAGGGTGGTAAAATGTGCATCTGTGTACAATAACTTTGTTTTTGGAATTTCGCATAAAATGTTGATCCACTATACATGGGAGTCTATGACAAATCTGTAAAAAAAAATTTTCAGAATTAAAAATATGCACTATTTGTGTATATATGACCCTGAATAATTGACATAATTGTGCTTGATTAGAAGAGGGTGGTAACACGTGCATCTGTGTACAATAACTTTGTTTTTGGAATTTCGCATGAAATGTGGATCCATTATACATTGTAGTCTATGAAGAAACTATGAATAATTTTTTTTAAATACAAAACTTGGTAAATCTGTGTATTTATGTATGCTTGATTATTGATATTTATGTTCTTGATTAGACTAGAGTGGTTACAAGTCCATGTGTGTGTAAGAAATTTGATTTTGGAATTTCACCGAAATGTTGATTCACTATACATGGCAGTCTATGGTGAAACCCTATGAATAATTTTTTTCCAATACAAAAATAGGTAAATCTGTGCATTTATGTACACTGAATTATTGGTACTAATGTTCATGATAGACTAGAGTGGTTTCAAGTCAATGGTTGTGCAAGAAATTTGATTTTGTCATATCACTTAAATGTTGATTCACTATACATGGCAGTCTATGATGAAACTATGAATAATTTTTTTCCAATAAAAAAATAGGAAAATCTGTGCATTTATGTACACTTGATTATTGGTATTAATGTTCATGATTAGACTAGAGTAGTTTCAAGTCAATGGGTGTGCAAGAAATTTGATTTTGGAATTTTACTGAAATGTCCATTCACTATACATGGCAGTCTATGATGAAACTATGAATAATTTTTTTCCAATACAAAACTTGGTAAACCTGTGCATTTATGTACACCTAATTATTAGTATTAATATTCATGGTTAGACTAGAGTGGTTTCAAGTCAATGGTTGTGCAAGAAATTTGATTTTGGAATTTCACCAAAATGTTGATTCACTATACATTGTAGGCTATGAGGAAACTACAAATAACTCATAGGTTATCTGATCCTAAATTGTTATTCAAAAGTTGTTCGACCTGAAGCTTCCAGTTGTTATTGATGATACTATGCACTATTCTGAACAGTTTGTATTCTGTCAATGTCCTCAAAAAATTAAAAAATGTACATACAGCGACATGAACGTTTGACACCGACCTATACCCAATGTATTGTCAATGGGAGAATGATGTCAAATAAGTAATCTCCCAAATTGTTATTGAAAGAGTTATTATAGGGGACAGTTATGCACAATAGTGTTGAATAAGTAGAAATCATGACAACTTAAATCAATGTGGCTGCTTGGATCATCAATACATTGTTTATTATACCTGAAATTTGCGCCCGAAGGGCGCGCCGAAAATGGTAATGGCAGAAAATGAAAGTGCCAGGAGGTATTTTTTCTTTTTTCAGTATTCCATAACGTGCACATGCAATTTCAGCTTTGATGCATGAAAAAAGGTGACCCTCCCCCATAGGCTTGCACAAAATTTTATGACCCTTCAAAAATGCTTGCGCGAAAAATGGCGACCCACCCCAAAAAACACCGGCCCCCCCCCCCTGTAATTTGTGTCCAGTCCCTTACCTGGACACAGGACGGACAGAGAGTTAGTCAACCCGGATACAGCTGCCAAAAATTACAAGGGCAAGGCACGTACTTCAACGTAGTCCGATTTGGCTCTTGAACGATTTGATATTGAAACAGCAACCAATTACGCTTGCATTGCATTTCAGATACATTTCCAATATTTCCGATATTTCGACGTGTTGTGGGGTAAGACGTAAATCGCCCTGAATCGCACTTTGGCCTCTATCGTTTCCATGCACGTCCACCAATACTGTGTTTTCCCTGTAGGATTTTTTATATAAAACCATGGCTTAATGTATAAATAAGATTATTGAACTGATTCTCAAAGTAAACTAACCTTCACTATCTCTTTGGTTGGAGTATTTCACCACCGCACCGATGGCCGCTGTGTCGTATACCGTGACGGAAGCTGCGCTGAACTTGTGGATGGATGGTGCACAAGATGGTAGTCATGAGCATGCGCGTAAAATCCGAAATGTCGGCTTGTGCATAGGGCAGTTTACTTGTCTGTCATAACTCAGTGTTATACCCTTGCTGGTGGGTTCGTTGTTGACTTTGTCAAAGTTAATCCGGCGATAATCTGGTGACAGCGTCCTTCAGATTAATAACTTACACCATAGACCCTCGAGAAAAACCGATTTTCTCGAGAGTCTAGTCTATGCTTACACTTCCTTGCTTGCTTTGGCGCATTAGGCAATCAAACGCAGGAGATTATAACACAGGGAACTCTGACTTAATAATAGTAAACAAGACGTAAATGAAAAATTGGAAAAACATACAACAAAACGGTCAAAAAAGAAAAAAACAAGTGAGCAAAAACAAACAAGTAAACAAGGAAACAAAGGTGAGGACATGCCAACAGCAAGGTGAATCTAGTCTGTTCGGTGGAAGTCTCACTGTTGATCCGTCAGTCGTTTGTTTATTCGCCTGTTTACTTATTTGTTTCTGTTTACTTATTTGTTTTTGTTTATTCTGCCTATTTTTTCTTGAACGTTTTTAGTCTCACAATTGATCCGTCAGTCGTGTTTGTTTGCTTGATTGTTTGGTTTTGTTTACTTTATTGTTTTTTTTCTTTTTTTCTTTTTCATTTTATTTGTTTCCTGTTATTCAGTCAGAGTTTCCTGTGATAGGCTATAGAAGCAACACAGTGATAAAACTTCGCATAAGATTGTCAACAGACAATACACGACACAACGTGAACTGTGGAGAAAATGAATCTTTGCAAAACTAGTGCTAAATAACATATGACCGAGACACAAAAGGTTGGTAGTGTACATCTTTATTGGCAAGAAATTACAAAGTCAATAGCAACAAAAACCCTGTGCAGAGATCAAGACACTCCTATCCCAATCCTCAATCGTGGGGACAGGTAAACTGCCCCTATGGCAGATGTCCAGTAATGTCAACTGAGGAACGTTATCAATACTGCAAACTGCTCACCTATTACAGAATATTTATATCATTGTTCTAAAAACGATTATTTTCAGCCATTCGAAATTATTTTGAATTTCAAATATTTACCAAGTGTAAATATAATCTATAGCCCTTTAATTATTGACTTGTTTTTATTTAGCATCGCTCAAACAATTGTTTAGATTTCCAACTGAAGTTTTCGCTTGCATTTCAAATTGTTTGACCCCGTCTATGAGGATCTGAAAGTCCATTTTATTCAGGAAGGAAGTTATGGCCCTTGCATGTGAAAATGCGATCGACGATGACAGTGCCCAACACTGTTACAAAGGCCAAGAGGCGCTGATTGATATCTCTATGATTAATGAACTAAGGGACTGTTCAGTTTTTACGGCCTAGGGCGGCAATCAGAGGGGTCACTTAAATTTTGGAATCGAAAAGGGAGGGTCGCCTTATTTTTAGAAACATTTAGGGGGAGGGGTCACTGTATTTTTTAAAAAAATTAACAGTTGAACATAAATGGTTTTCTCTAACGTGATTCATGGCAAGCCCACGTCTCAGTATCAGACACGTGGCCACACCACTCACCCAAAATTGTTTGTGCTGAATGTGTAAAGCAATCTGAATCTTTAAAATGTAGTGACAGACAGACTTGCTTTAATGTGCATGTATTTCAAAGTCACGTTATGACTCGTCAGATAACAAATCAGACAGACAATGTGTAAAAGGTAAACCTGCCCTATCAACCATTTCAATATATTCAGATTGGTTTTTTTATTTCACATCACAACTACGTAAATTATTTCTTTTCGATAAAAGCTTATTTTATTGCACATACGAAAGAAGTGTGCATAGTTATAACTTGTACACAGCATTTAAAACACCCAAAAAAAATAAAATAAATAAATAAATAAATAAATAAATAAATAAATAAGGCCTTGCCCGTGATACATGTTTTAACAATAATAATGTTTCTCTATCATCCTTTTATATAACTAGAATATAAAGTATAACTAAAGAATTATATGTAAATAAAACTCTGTGTAAAATGTTGGTGTAATTGTAACAATACAAATAAATATTTACCTGAAAATGAAACATGCCTTTTGGTGATTTTTCTTGAGTTGTACTCATAGGGACAGATCAAATGGTGGCATACAGGTAAACGGGGCTACAAAGGTTTTCTTGAGTTTGTCAGCTGTATTAAGACCTGTATGACTTTTATCAAAGATAAAAAAGACTATAGAATATCATTTACATATAAAATAAAAACAAGTTGCATTCACATGCATGGTACACTCAAGGAATCTAAAAAGCTGTGTACTTTTAAACCGTTTTGTTGTGATAAAAAATGACAGGAAAAATGTACATACTGAAACAAGACTAGAAAGTATAAACACTAGGGTATCAGACAAGTTTTCAAAACATAACCTTTAGTATAAGTATCTTGCTTCTTTGTATCTAATACAGCTTCTTGACCAATCTGATTAAAATCACATGTAGGGAACGGCGACGTGTATTCTGAGGTGTTGTCAGAATACACATCACCATTTCCTACATCTGATTTTAATCAGATTGTTTCTTGACCTACTTATTTTGTTCATCAATAAAGGATATATAGAGGCAATGACCGTTGGTTACCAGATATGAAGTGAAAATGAAAATGCTCACGTGTTTCATTATATATTGCAGTTATGTGTAAATATGAACCTTTGCCACATGTTTGCAACTTGATTGAAAGAGTTATGATAAACATAATGAACAATATTCACCAAATATTAATTATAAAGGTCATTAAGTATTCAAATACATTATTAGCTGAAATAAAATAATTTCTTTTACTGCTGTCATTGTATCACCACTTTATATAGCAAGTGTAATTCCCTTTGGTCAAGTCCTTCAAGCTATATATGCCAAACTGTAAAAGCTCATTCGATATGCAAATTATAAATTAACTGACATGAAAATGAGTTTCAATATTGTTATAGCCTGATAATCATCAATGTACATAGCATGTTTTGCCAACTTCGATCACGTAAATCCGAGTATATGTATCCCTGATTAGCAAAGTTCACTAAATATGCAAATTAGAAATTGGTTGAAGTAAAAATGTTAAATGACTTTCACTAATGATGTATTATTATATCTTTAATGCACATAGCAAGTTTTGTCAACTTTAGTCTTGTCAATCCAGATAAATATCCCCAATTAGAAAAGTTCATTAAATATACAAATAAGGAATTTGCTGAAGTAAAAATGCCTAATGACCTTCAATAATGTTAAATCATAGTATCCTCATTATACATACAAGTTTAGTCAATTTTAATCGAGTCAATTCAGATATATATCTCCCTGATTAGAAAAATTCATTAAATATGCAAATTAGCAATTATCTTTCATGATACCCCCTAATATCTTTCCAAGGCTGATATATCTTGGTGTGATCAACATTTGTAGCAAATCTCATCCAATTCTGTGCAGTTGTTCTCAATGTTTATCATTTTTTTTCTAAAATCATTAATTATGCAAATGAGCAAAAAGTGAGCAAGCCACACCCACAGAAAACTAAGCAATTCTTGCCATTTGCAAGCACACAGACAGACACACAGACACACAGACATCGCTGCGACATTAGCCCATGGTGCGGACACGTGAGCTAAAAATGGATTTCTACACTTAAAACTAAATTTTCAAGCATAAGATAACAACAACAATGCTAAGTATACCCATATAGGTTGTATTGATAGCTAAACAATCCCTCCATCTTACTCATTGAAAACAGCTTACATATATATATATATATATATATATATATATATATATATATATATATATATATATATATATATATATATATATATATATATATTATATATATATGGATTTGTAGTCACACAAAACTGAATATGAGAAAACTTATTTTAGCTTTTGATGCTGACATCATCAAGAAATCGTTTGGAAATACTACTTCGAATGCGATCAAACAATTTCAATCACAGCAGAGAGGCAGTCACTAGCTCTGGAATACTCTGCTTTGCCTGTCACCAGCTGTGCATTGAGTACTACTTTACATGTAAGATCTAAGGTGATAGAACGTCTTTCATCTTTGTATTTGTTCCTATGCTCATACATTTTTACTAAACATATTGTACTTCGCAAGTTTCAAATATAATCTAGGTGCAAGTGCACATTTGTTCGCAGCCAAAAATGGGAACAAGAAAACAGGAAAAAATTCTATGAACAGCATCATCAAATCGAATAAGTAAAAACCCCTTTCGTGTGACGAGGAGTCATAAGCGCCTTCTATCAGATACTGTGGCTGTCTGTTCGTCTCTTGGGCTCTCGGGCTGCCGCAGTGTCGGCAAAGTCACTTCAGTGTTAAAAATATAGTTGCTACACTCGGACATTAGTCGGCTGTTTTCCGAAATCATGCATTGTATGAGCGTTGGACACTTTGTATTTTATCTTTATTTATATGTAACTTTTTTCGAGTATTACATCGATAATTGCATATCCCTTCAAAGTAGGTAACTTTTGAAGGTCAGAGTAGCATTGCTGACATTCCGTGAAGTTATTCTCGAAAGAAGTAAAATACAATTATGATGAGTATGTGTACCTTAAGCTTGTTAATTTCAATTTACATGAATGTGCAACTTAAATACGATATTTGTCTTCTTTACGGGCTGTGAAATACTTGAAAACTTAAACCTAAATTGCGCTTTCTTATAGTCATAACACGAGCTTACTAATTGGCGAGCTTCAATTATTATTCAGGCCAGCCCTGTAAGCTTTCTTTCACACCTGTCAATTGTTAAATCATTAATTATCACAATCATTAAATACTTGTGTTTCGAGAAGGGTGTAGCTTTGAAAGCTAGCAATTACTTTATATCGAAATATATGAAAGGGGCTCCTCACCTTAGTATCCAAAAGTTTTTGTTGCATTGGTGCTTGTTTCGTTTCGGATGTGTGTGACATAGGATCCCCACATTACTATCCAATTGTTGTGTCACAATGGTGTTTGTTTCGTTTCGGATATGTGTAGGAACGATTACTATAACCAGTGTTAAAAATTTGGGTTTCTTGTTTAAGAGTTTATTACTTTTCATGTTGAGTTCACATACAAACTAATATACCTTTGTTGTCATTTCTTAACATTTACGTCTTCCGAATAGTTTCAAATCATCATGTTCACCTTTAAAAGCTTATCTTCCCTTTACTCATGATTATACGACTGCACTTTTATCAGGGTCTTAATGACACGACTATCTTCTAACATTCTTCTGCGGTCGATTTTTACCATTCCTTTCGCAGTCACTTAAAAATAAACGGAAAACAACAAAGGTCGAGTTGGTAGCTTGTGCAGTGGAAAATAGTAACGGAGGTAGAATTACACAAATGCAGTTTCAAATGTTGATTCCTATTCGAATAAAGCGAACATAGACCTCGGAAAAAGTTTTGCTGACTTATATTTACTCATCCGGTAATCGGTTATGAATAGTGCCACGTATACGTATCTAGGGATGCAAGTTTCAGGGCGTACCCTCAAAAACCATATTATTTAATAAAAAATAAATCATGTCGTGAAAGGACAGGATACCACGAAACCTGTTTACTTAAAATGTGCGTTCGTGAGCAAATTGGTGCAGCAATTACATCCTGAGCAAATGCAAAAAGCTTGCATGAGTGATCATCTTTTGCTGCTCTGCGAGCACTCCAAGTTTGCCTGCTCGGCAATATCACGCCAACGGCCTCAACTGTACATTAAGATGCAATCTTGTATGTTTGGATAAAGTTTGCTTCCGTTTGCACGCTTTTTTTCCTCGACATCTTTCCCTGGTGTCAAAACTCATTCAGTAACGGTGTAAGGTTGAGAAGACTCTACAGCATAATGATGGCATCAGCCGAGGCGGAAACTAGGAGGCTGCATAAGGGGATATGCGCATAATATATGTGTTAGACGGACGCGAAAAATGGGTTTCCTATCCTATAACTGGATTGACGATGGATACTTATTTGCTTATCTTCGTGATTGATTATCAGAGTAATGCGTAGATTTTAAATTGGAAGTTAATTATCAGTTGCATAGTATCTACGGTGACTCTGGTTGTTCCATCGTGGTGCACCAGAAACACTTTATTCGACATACCCATCACATAGCCTACAGGTACAAAGGCACTCTTGGTTCATGCAAGTTCGATCGACCATGAACACTGTAAAATGGATATCATGGATCTAAATATTTTACAACACTTCATTTAATAGACACACTATGTTTTACAATATTAGTTTGGCTAATTTTTCAATTCAAGTACTTCATTGTACATCTCGTGTACAGAACGTATATTCATCAAGTATTCACCAAATCTTATTACAATGTCGAGAGAAAAAATTACAACAAATTTAAATGAGTTTAATGTGTAGGCAGTTGTCGAAAGATAAACGCTCGAAAATGAACCGTCTCAGGGGTATAACATCTCCTTAAGTTATGGGAACATGTAAACCTTGCAGTGAAGTAGATGAGTTCGATCAGTGACAATGTTTTTTTAATGCCTTTCTTTTTTGATTCAAAAAACTATAGCAATAAAATATATGTATAATATGTATAATATATGTATAAAAGCTGTGCTACTTTATCATTATTGCTGTATCGTATCTCCTATGGTCACATTTGTTGTAAGCGGCCATAATTGTAGCCCTTGGGCCGCGAGCTGGCTTCTTTCCAGGCAGCGGGCTCAAATGTGGATCTCCGAGAAAGTCTAAGACCCAAATGGGTATATTCCTTTAATCAGAATTCAGATGAATCGAACTCCTGGGCAAAATTAATAGTTCTACAGTTTTGAAAGTGCTTAAACATGCGTTCGAAAGCTTTAAATACCTGAAATCAAATTGAACACAAAGTGACAGACACATTTTAAACACCTCTACGCACCTTTAAACTTCCAAACCCTATTGGACCGCAAGTTTTAATGTAAAATTTGATTTATTAGCTCAGTAACGTGCCGACTTGAGAAACTATGAATATAACAACAGACATCACATTTCAAATAGTGATTAGCACGGAGATAACTTTCGAACAGTACACTTTTTGAAATGAACTATTTCTTTCAACATTCTATTTATTGTGCTCCGCAATATATATAACTACTGTTGCGGTAGTAATCACTTAATGATAATAATGTGAGCCAAATCGTCTATGCCACCCCGGGAACCGTTATGACAATAATGTAGTACTGTTATACTTTATTGCTCAATAGCACACTCAGGGGTGCAGTGACGTAATGAAAATTACAAAGCTCAAAGTTACATAGAAGTTGTATGTGCTGCTGTTAGACGGAGAAAGTAAAGTATCAGAAATATATATTAAATGGTAGTGTATCTTTCGGAGTAAAGATATGAATGAACTTCCCTTTTTCATTCAAATCACCACTATCAGAGTCACACAAACTTATGGAAGAAACAAGAATCTCATAATGAGTGCTGTATGTTGGAATTCATCCTCAACTGAGAATTTATAATACTTCCAAAACTTTTCATTTGCAGGTGGTTTCGGAATTGATGACCTTCTACCTAATTCTATTTTTAAGATATGATCAGAAATTCAAAGTTTTGTCAGCCATTTAAAAGGAGTTAAAAGAGTTAAAAGTTGTAATATCTAACAGATAATTTTCAAATTCAAAATCAGTGTTAAATAGTCAATATGTTCTAAGCTTATTCCTCTGTATTTCACAAGACTGTTTATACACTGTTATATTTCTTACATAGATTATCACGAACAGAAGTAGCACTGCATTAGTTCAACATGCTATTTATTTAATCAGACCAATATGAATTAAACCTTGATGACATGTATGATTACTTAAACACGATTAGAACTAATTTGGGATAATTAGATGAAGAAGTAATGTCGGTTTAATCTGCAAATGTAAGCTCATCTCGTTTTCTTTTTAAGTTATACACTTAGGACAAAGTAATTAAATTCTTTGTTTTGCGTCCCCACCCGCTTAGGTTTTAAGGTTTCATGAAAAACACACACAGTGTATTTGAATAGGAAATTTTAGGACATAACCGCTTAGCTTTTCTGAACTAATTTTGTTACAATTTTATTTTGCTGCAATCAAATTACATTGTGTTAATTTTCTTGTGTGTGTTTTACAGCCGCTCAGACGCGTACCTTTTCCATTTAGAGTGGACGCAAAACAAAGAAATTAATTTACTTTGGCCTTATGAGTAATATGTAGTATTGTACCATTCAGCCATAGGGCACCTAACACTTTTGAGAAAAATGAAAAATTTGAAGATCCAATTATCCCGAATCAGTTCCAATCGTGTTCTTAGTAAATTGTTATCGGTCAAGAATCATCTATGTCAATATTGTAGCATGGATTTTATAATGGGGCATACTTAGAAACTCCAAGAAAAATATATACTAACATCATTAGGAGGGTAACATTTTGTTGTTCATTTTGTCTCCTCCATATGACACATCCATATGTGAAAATTAAGCTATCAACAGGGCTAATGCTACTTTTAAAGATACTGAACCATTGTGAATAAATCCTTGCTAAGGCAGAAAGGAGCTTTCATTGCCTTTAAAGGCATGTGCTGGCACCAGATTGTCTCATCAGAAAATTTACCAACAAGATTACAATTTCATGGAAAACAAAAGGCTATCACACCTCAATAATCCTCTCACAGACTAGAACAAAGGCAATCCCAGGGATCGCAAACAGTGCCTTTAAGGTCACGAAAATTGCTTTGATTTTTAGCTCCCATATATGCATATGTATATATGCAAATGGGAGGTATTCTTATAAGGTGGAAAAATGTCGTCTGTATGTATGTATGGTATCAAAAACTCCTAAACCGTAGCACCTACTGTCTTAGTATTTGTTGTACAGGTGCACCTAGGGGTAGAGATGTGAATTTGTTCAAATGAACATGTCAGTGCCAAAAATATGCAAATGAGGGGAAAAAGGAAAAAAACTGCAAATGGCTAAAACTCAGTAAGCATAGGTCAGATTTGGTTGAAACTTGGTATGCAGATTTCTTTTGGTATTCTAAATTATGTGTGCAAAAATTTGGATGAACTTTGCATGTTTGTATTTTTAGGGTTATTTTTTCCTTTTTAGTCAGAAAAATCTTGTTCTTAGAAATCGCTCGTCTGATTGCTATGAAACTTAATATTCATGTTCCTCAGGATGACCTCAGTCATGCTTGTACAAATTGAATTGATATTGTCATATTTGTAATTTTGGGGCAATTTTCCCAATGTTTGATAAAAAAAATTTGTATCCAAAAACTACTGATTTGATAGCTTTGATATTTGGTATACAGGTATCTAAGATTAATCTCAATATAATGTATTGAAGGTATGTTGAAACTGGCAATTTTTTTTTTATTTTTGGGCAATTTTTGCCTTTTTTGGTCAAAAAATTTTTCTCCTAAAACTTCTGATCTGGTAGCTTTAATATCTAGTGTAAGGGTTCCTAGGGTTTATGTTAATTAGATATATTGTAAATTAGGATGAAATCTGCAATTTTGTATTTTGGGGGGGGGGGGCAATTTTTTTTCATTTTTAGCTCACGTGTGTAAACACGTGGGCTATTGTCATAGCGATGTCTGTCTGTCTGTCCGTGTGTGTGTGTGTGTTAGTGTGTGTGTGTGTGTGTGTGTCTGTCTGTCTGTCTGTCTGTTTACACGATAACTCAAAAACGCCTGAACGGATTCAAGTCAGATTTGGTACACAGGTACCATGTGCTACTTGCAAGAACTGATTAGATTTTGGTTAGTGTGGCTTGCATATTAATGAAGTTATGCAATATCGTTTTTTTTTTCATACAATGGTTTCCCTATGGAGACGGTAATGACAGTGTAGACATATATCAAGAAATACTGCACAAAATTTCATGAAACTTTTCACAGATGACAATCTAAGAACATTATGATGATACTGTGAGTGTCATGTCAATTATCTTCTCATTTGCATATTTAATGAACTTTTGTTATTAATGAGATAACTCTGAAATTCCTGCACCAAACTTGATGATACTTGCAACAAATATTGATTTTATATATATCTAATTACACTTCGAAGTATTAGGCAATGTCAAGTTATAAATAGCTCATTTGCATATTTTATGAAGGTTGTAATTAGTCATATAACTCCGATATAACTTCACCAAATGTGATGAAATCTGCTGCAGATACTGATCCGACTGATATCTAACTGTAGTGTAAAGCATTTAGTAGTGTTAAATTAATTAAGGGTTCATTTACATATTTAATGAACTTTGTAATTAGGTATATAACTCTGAAATTACGGCACCCAAGTCAGTGAAATTGGGTACAGATATTGTTTTGATAAATATCTAATTGTACTGAGAAGCATTTGGCAGTGTCAAGTTAACAAATAGGTCATTTGCATATTTTATGAAGTTTAGTAATTAGTGATATAACTCCAAAATAACTGCACCAAATGTGATGAAATCTGCTGCAGATACTGATCCGACAGATATATAATTGTGGTGTAGAGCATTTAGTTCTGTGAAGTTAATTAAGGGTTCATTTGCATATTTAATGAACTTTGTAATTAGTGATAGTACTCCAAAATTAAAGCATTAAATTTGATGAAACTTGCTGCAGTTGTTGATCTGATAAATATCCAATTGTAGTGAGAAGCATTGAGCAGTGTCAAGTTATTAATTAGCTCATTTGCATAATCCATGAAGTCTTATAATTAGTCATATAACTCCGAAATAACTGCATCAAAGTGATGAAACTGCTGCACATACTGATACGACAGATATCTGTGTTGTAAAGCATTTAGTATTATAAAGTTAATTAAGGGTTCATTTGCATATTTAATAAACTTTGTAATTAGGTATTTAACTCTGAAATTTCGGCACTAAAATTTGTGAAACGTGCTACAATTATTGATTTGATAAATATATAATTGTGCTTTGAATCATTGAACAGTGTCAAGTTAATGTAGGGCTTATTTGCATATTTAATGAACTTTGTAATAAGTGACATCACTCTAAAATTACAGTATTAAATTAAATAAAACGTGCTACAAATGTTGATCTGATGAATATCTAATTGTCCCATAAAGCATTGAGCAGTGTCAAGTTAATTGACAGCTCATTCGCATATTAAATAAAGTTTTGTAATAAGTGATTAAACTCTGAGAGTACTGTGCGAAGTTTTAAAAAAACCTGCTACATATAGTGATAACATATATCTCATTGTTCTGTGAAGCGTACTACTGTTAATGAACCTGTTGTAAAACACGTGAGCATATTCAGTTCATATCTGGTTGGTCAAAAATTTGTTTCTCAAAATTTACCAGTCTGATTGCTTTGATATTTAGTAAACCGGTTCTTAGGGTTTTTGTTAATAAGATATATTGAAATTAAGTTGAAATCCGGAATTTTGAATTTTGGGGCAACGTTGCGAAACTGTCAGTTTTACTGGGATATCTTTCATTTGTATTTTTAAGATTTTTTTGGTAATTTTATACCTACTGGAACTAAGAGTATATAATGTGGTGATTTAGTAAGCATTTGATATGGTAAAATGTATTTGGTGTTGAAATGCAGTAAAAAAATCCTGGCAGATTTTGAAAAAATTCCAAACAAATGCCAATAAAAAATTCAGCCAGAGAAGGTTTGACAAAAAGAAAAGGTGGGAGAGTGGGGAAAAAAGAATGTACAATGGATTGGATAAAAAAGATAATGTACCTCATCGATCTTCCAGACACCGTGCCTTATCAAATTGTCCACCCTCATGTATTTTGTGCGCAATTAACCATGCAGTGTATTTTAGTTTAAGATGTCAAGTTAGGTAAGGATTTGAAAGGAATAGTCAAGTTCACCACAGTTTAACTTTATCTCTTGTGTCATCATCCTTGTGTAATTGGTTGAGTTTGTAAGTTGTTCCAGATGTGGATGCACCAGCTGTTCTGGAAGAAAACAATGTTTACTTTTCCATGTAGGGTTTCAGAGTTGATGATTGTTGAAATTGTTGATGCTGAAATTTCTCCATGTATCTGGTGTATGGGCAAAGTGTAAACATTGGTTGCATGTTATGTATTTCAGTCTATGCCAAATATTGTAAATGAAAAAATCAAGAACAGTTTGCTGTGTGCTTGTAAAAGATAACATATTTGTCAATACATAAACTGCCTTGCAGATTGATTGTCTTAAATATTGTCACAGAAGTAGAAGAGGAAAAGAAACTAATCAAATTGCTGTAACATATTCATTCTCAGTGCCTGTATAGGCCTATACTTAACTATTCTATCATTACTTTCAGCTGTTTGTTATATCTTTGCTACTCTCCATGGGCCAAGGCACACTTGGGGGTCAATGTCATCACTCTGTGCCAGTCTGTGTATGTCAGTCTGTCTGTATATGTATGTCCATGTTTCATACAATTGTAAACTTGTTTTGATAATATATGGGAGCGAGCAGTGATGTTGTCACTATTTTATCATTTGGAGTGATGAAAAACCTCAGGTAACAGTACTCTCTCACCAAATCAAATCAAGAACCACTCCATTGTAGGTATTAATATTTGACATTAACTCCTTCCATAAGATGGTTACCTTCATTAAACACAATAACTTTAGTTTTCTTGGTGTTAACAGATAATTTTCAATCAGAATAAAAACCAAGCAGTTTATCAAGACAGCTTTACTAGCCAGCTTTTGTTTCAGGAATCAATCATAGATTATCAGCATACATTAGGCAATTTATTAAAAGTGAACCCAGCTTGACAGGACAATCTTCACTTGAACCAAAAGTACATGGTGTGATCATTTTTATTAACTCTTACTGACAGCGCTTTATGAAACCCTTAAAGTTATTAGAACTTTAGCTTTGCTGTAAGTGCAGCAGATCTTAACATGTAGGTTGACTGGCATGTTGTCCCTCTGTCAACTTACTCATTTCATTCTTCAAAGTGCAGCCTGGAAACTTTCAGATTTTACTGGAAGTCACTCTGAAATGCGTAACTTGGATTTGTTCAAATAATGAGGAAATTGCACATTATGCAAATTTTTGAAACTAGTCTTCTCAATTTTTGTGAAACATCTGATTTGATAGTGCTGGTCTTACAGTTTTCAAAATTAATATGCAGCTACTTGGGTTTAATTAAATTAGCATAACATTTGCATAAGTAAATTTGATTAAGTTCTTGCCCATATTTTGCTCTTTGACTCATTCACTAATGATAATACAATTTTCATTGAAAAATTTGGAACTACAACGCTCAATTATGTGAAACACAGTTTCCTCTAATTGGTTTAACATCTTGGTAAGGGATGACGTTGTGAAGACAAGTCACAATTCATACAATATTTGCACAAGCAGAGTTTTTGAGAACTTATTTGGTTCATTTCCTTCAAAAATCTTCTCTCAAACTGTTAGTCTGATAGCAACCATATTTGGTTTACACTGCCTTCGAGGGGCGATCTCATTCATTTTTGCTCACATGATGACAATTTTAAATGATGCAAATTTTTCATTTTCGGTCAGAACCTTCTTTTGTATAATGACTTTTGCATTTGATTTTACTACTCAGGGATACCCTTGATATTAAATGCAATAAATTAACATCAGTTATGTTTTGCTTATTTCTTCATTACTTACCTTTCCCTTTAATCAACAATTATTAGTATTTTGGGCCACTTTTTGTCTATTGAGACTTCTATTATGAATGTTTGTCATGACATGATTTTTTTGAGGTGCTTTGCAGCAATTCTATTTATTGCTATTTTCAGTGAAAGTATTGTGGGGAGGGTATGACAGCTATTTATGTCACTTGTTTGGAATAATTTCTTGTAAATTGTTGATCTTATGAGCTCGTACAGTGGGCCACTAAGGGGCTCAATGATGACCCATTGCATCACTTGTATGGTAAGAATTAAATTCTTGACAGTAAAGTCACCAACATTGCAATCACACAATGCTTGTAGATGTGTCATTGTTTTTCACAGCCACAGCATTAATAATTTTTACTTTGATCAAGATTTGCAATCAATATATTTATTTACTATGTTACTAAGACAACTTTAAAATTTGAAATAGAAAACAGTCAATATATTTTTGTTTAGAGTGCAACCATCATGACTTATGTGTCAAGTGTCACCAGGTTTAATAGCGTGAAGTATGCTGGTTGTCAGGCTCAGCAAGCTGCTGTATGAGCCTAAGCATGAGCCTAGAGTATGTGTAAACTTGTTCCTTGCCCAATAATGGGGTGCTTCGCTTTGCACAGTTGTCTTGTTGTATGTGTAGCAAGCGTGGCCATCAATGCCTCCTATGACGAAAAAGAGTATCCTAAAACAATTTTTTTTTGTCAAATCAAAATACTAAACATTTAACTGTCATTTCATTCAAAATTGCGTCGCCAATCTTACTCTGTGGAAGCTTATGGACCCTGCCCTAATCTGATTTTATTGTAACCTATTTGTGTTTGGTGATGGAATGTTGAACTTAATAAACAATGTGAGTTTTATGTCCATCACTTTAAATATACATGGTAGCAGAGGCGATATTTCATAAATCTGAGATAAATTACATGGCATTCTTACCATCATCTTACAAGATTAAGGTCATGGGATAGGACACTCAGACGAAATAAGAGACACAAATAGATATTTGATTGCTATGACAATTGTAATTGAAAATACTGTAACTAAAATCTTACATGTTGAAAACAGGAAGTATACTATACACAGGTTACATATACTGATAATCTTCAAGTTTCTAATCTTAAAATTTCATGAAACCATTCATCTAATATACTTACTGATTAAATCAAAGTATGCCATGTAGCTTTCTGGTGTAATTTGCTCCATGAGATGTATACACTCTCAAATGAAAAGCAAAGCTAAAGAATTTATGACAAAGTTTTCAAGCTTACTTAAAACTGGTCAGAAAAACTCTATTTAATCATCTGTTTCTAGTTACATTGCAAGAGAAAATACTAGTTTGTTATCACGAGGAAAAGAAATCAGATCACAATATTGTATTAAATCAACCACAAATAGTGTATGTATGAGTATGACCTGTTGAAATTTCTGACAATTTCATTCATTTACAGCTGTACTTACACACTTCTCCTCAACACTTATTATTTTTCAGTGTGCTGTTGATTGTATACTTCAGAGCATTTGCCTGTATCATGTTTTGCCTCAAAAAGAGTTTCTTGTTCTACTGTTCTCATCATGTTAAGATGCCTAGTGTGAAACTCTCAGCACAGCATATATGCATACAAGGTCTCACATTATCATTGGCAAATGTTTATTTGTACAACAATTTACTTGTCAACAATAACATTGCAGATTGTCATACATCATATTTGCAAAGCTAATACTTGGCATATTAATACAATTCACCAGAAAAATGTTTTCTAGGAAAAAAATATGAAAACATTACCAAAAATTCCATCTGTTGTTCCAATGCATGCTTTTAGGGCAATGTTCCATTACGACAATTTGTTGTTATGTGCATGCATATAATGTAACTCAAGTATTATTTAAATAATCATATTTAAAGTGTCTTACATCGGTAAAAGATCCAATTTAATCTGACTGCGAAGGAACTTTTGAATTAGACTTCTAATAGCAAAATGTTTATACACAACTGAAAGTTTCAAATAAAAGACAGACATACATACAGATCTGACAATTACATTGCTTCTTTCAGAGATTTGCACCTCGGCGCCAAAAATCAAAGATATCAATAAAATACTAAAAAGCCTTCATCAAAAACAAAATAATTTGTCTAAATTACTCTAGTTCTGAAAACATACTTTTCAAACTTCATATAAGTCACATTATCTACTTTTCTGAAATTAAAAAAGAAAAATACAATTGTAGTAGCAAAGATCCACCCAAAATGACATTTCTAATATGTACGTCATTTTACCCCTCACTCATGAGCTGAGTTAATTAGTCCAGAACATTCTCAAGGTCACTGTCCTTTTTGACCTCACGATCTTGAATTCAGTTAGTCACGTTTGGAATGTTCTGGAAATTTCATTAATCGTGCAAGGGAAATAATTTTAGAGCAGTAATTAGCATGTCAATAGAAGTTCTAGATTGTTCTTCTATGCTCTTATATAACCACGCAAAATAAATAGGGGATGGCACAGCTTGCAGTCAGACATTTGGGATCGTGTCTCTTGCGTGTTACTTCAAGTCTTTGGAAACTCCAGCAGTATTCATTTCCAGACCTTTCAAGGCCTTCACTGCCATGCTGAATTTATACTGTGGACTCTGCGCAATTTCAAGCCTGCAAGCAAGCCAAAGGACTACATCGGTCTGCTAAATCTGTCTCAGTGTCTGACTTTGGAGCTTTGCCGATCCAAGCTGAGATACGTACCCTGTACACTTTTACAGTTTGTGTTCTATCCCTTGACAAGCCGATTATTTTTAATATATTGTTATAAATTTCGTTTCATAGAGAAATTGCTGAGTTCACCTTTTGTTCTTTTTCTATCACATAACAAATATGTATTATCATGAAATTTATGTGTTCACTTAACAATGATAATAGAGCAATTATACAGTTTCAAAAGCGAGGTAATATCGTGGCAAGCTCTCCCCCAAATATTCACATTTGGGGTATTTGTTGGCCAATTCGGTCAACATATACTCTAAGTATGCATTTCCGTAGCCAATACATAGAGATGTAGACAATGCTGCATTACAGTGTTAGCTGAGAGCCTGTGTTTATGGCCAGCATTACATTTACAGTAGAAATGTCTCATTTATACACAAAGATTGCTTGTTTTTGACTCGATTTTCTACTTTTGACTGCGAGGCAAGAAATATATTGGAAAAAAAGGTACTTGTCAGTGTCAATTGGGTTAATACCTCAGTCATTTGCATACAATGGCCGACAAGTTGGCTGAAGTCAATTCTATACATGTAGGGACAGATGAGTGGTTCCCAAATTTCTAAGGAAATTACATGCTCCATTTATTTAGCATGGGTGCTTATATACACAGATAAATGTGAAACATTTAAATAACTTCAATCTTAGTTACCATGAAATCATTGTCACAAGTGAGAGCTTTTAATTCCACTTTACAAGGGATGCACAAAGGAGTTAGTATTTTTTCCTGTAGAGGTGCCAGTGATTTTGTAACAAGATCTTATGGCCTTACTTTTTCTCAGTATTCTGTTTTGCTTCACTGGTTTTTCTAATTTAATGAAAACTCAGGGCCACCAAGCATCATAACTTTGAAACAAATCCATGCCTTTTGAAAGAATGATATGAAAGCATTGATTGTCACATCACATTGCTATAGTAACATAACAACTTGTATCACTAGAGAAATGCGGATTAAGTTGTTTGGTTTGGTAGTTTCTTTTTCTGACCCTCATATCAGTTGATGTGAAACTAATTACAAAACATTCAGGATTAGTGCTGGAAATACTACGAAATCGTGAAGAAAACACAGCATTATAACCATAGTGATAGCTGTATAAAACAAACTGATATGTTCAATGCATGCAATTGTGTGTTGTCCTTGTACAACTTTGAAAGAATTGATTGAAAGGTCTCTGAATATAGGTGCTCAAGATAACAATGTTTGATCACATTGATCTTACTACATGCCTCATATTGATCACAGTGCACCCAAAAGATTCAATGCTACCTTATTGATGATGTGCCGCTTAGTCATTATCTGATCGAAAGTGACCAATAACCATGTTCAATTTGACAACTTTGGGATTTCAAAATGATCAAATTACACTTTTTACATAGGACAGCCAATTTGTACAAAATTATGTACAAAGAAATAGACTGCATAACAGCTATTTCAATGTATTCATGCCCCATTTGAAGAAGAAAATTATTCTATTTTTTAGTGATTTTTGTTTATTATGGGAATAAAGTATATGAGTGTCGTTTGCATGTAAACACAAACATTTTGAGTGAAAATTACATAGGAAAGGCATGCAATAAAAACATTATTGCCCAAACAGGGACCATATGTACCTTTGAGGCAGGAGACCATTTGCCCTTCTGACGATGGACAAATGGTCACCGGCTCTCAGGGTCTTGGTCTCTTGTTTGGACTACCATACAAGTAATAACTCAAGATATGAAAATATTTCCTGACGAAACTGTTATGTTAAATTGTTTTGAAAAAAAACCAGTCCTGCTCACATAAGTATTTTGTATCCGAGTACTCAAATTTAAAGAACTCATTGAGGTTCTACAGTCTGAATGGCTCTGGAAAATTCATAGGCAATGGCTATCTTGCAGTCAAATGATCATGTTTAAACAAAAATGTACATCTTAATTTATGCACATCATAGTTTATTGTTTTGAGCTGACTTTGAAGGAAAGGCATTGGTAGATGGACAGAAGGTTAGTATCATATTTATCATGTGCTCTGACTTTGTCTCCAGAACATGCACAATATAAATTACTCCTTCCTTTCTCTTGACACATATAATTATGCCTCTGTAAACCAAATTTGTAAGAATTTACCTGCATACCAAATTTAGCACTGGTATGCAAATATGAAGTTAATCCTCATGACACTTCCTCAGGAAAAATGCATATATTATGTAGTTTAAATGTAGTAAATAAAGTTGCTGTATTGAGTTACGCTATTGTTCAATAATGTGACCATGACAAGTCTGCATAGAAAAGTATTAGATACCTAAAAAGAGTATTATCTAGTATTTAAGTGCAACTAACATAACTCTCAACAATGCAGTTATTCAATTTATTTACAAATATTTGATCACAAAATAACTAAACCATTTTGTTCTTACAAGCACAGGATGTTAAACTGTACAGTCAAACATACAACAAGCAAGTTAGCTGTAAGTCATTATGAAAGCTATTTTACACTTGAAATCACTTTTTACCTCATTCCAAAGAAGACCAGGTAAACAGGATAAAGGCATACATAATGTGCAACTGATTCACTTTAAATGTCTCTATCATTTCACACCTTTAGCAGCAAGCTCTTCTTTGACTCTTGTGAGATAATCAGGGTCAGGGTAACCATACCTGTAATTAAGATAAAAATTTATAAAATGTTAAACAAATAAATATTTCAATGGTTTCAGACATTCACTTATATAAGCCTCTTCATATTCTTGACATATCAGAACCATGAGTATGAGTGTTTAGAGTGATTTTGAGTGTTCCTATTGGATCTGAATCCCTCTGTGATAACGGTACAGAACAAGTATTTCAACCTACACATTACCTAAGTACCTTCAAACCAATTTTAAAGCAATTGAACCATTGGTTTCAGAGAATTAGATTGTTTTACTGAACCAGATATGAACTGAAAATGCTCACGTGTTTCATTATATATTGCATTTATGTGAAAATTTGAACCTTTGCTACATGTTTGCAACTTCATTGAAAGTGTTATGATCAACATAATGAACAAAATTCACCACAGATCAATGCTAAAGGTCATTAAGTATTCAAATATGTAATTAGCTGAAATAAAAATAATTAATTTCTTTGAGTACTGTCATTGTATCACCACTTAATATAGCATGTGTAATTGCCTTTGGTCAAGTCCTTCAAGATATATATGCAAACTGTGAAAGCTTATTAGCTATGCAAATTATGAATTAGCTGACATGAAAATGCGAAATGACTTTCAATACTGTTATAACCTTGTATAATGATCAATGTACATAGCATGTTTTGCCAACTTTATCAAGTAGATCCCGGTATATATCCCTAATTAGGAAAGTTCATTAAATATGGATTAGGGATTGGCTGAAATAAAAATGATTAACGAATTTCAATAACATGTATTATAGTATCTTAAATATATGTGGCAAGATTCATCAACTTTGGTTGAGTTAATTCAGATATATATCCCTAATTAGAAACATTCATTACATATGCAATATGACATAAGGTAGCTAAATACCTTTTAGCCACATTCAGATTTTTATTTTTTTCTCAATTGAACACGTCCCAAACCCCAATAAAGTATACATTTTCTTAAAGCCCTGATATAGAGCTATCCGGCCAAGCACAGTACACGGGCATTATTTGCATAAGAGTCTCGTGACAAACGTTTTGCTGAACCTTCCAAAAAACGGGTTTCCCGCCTTATGCAAACACGCTGCAAGATTTCCGGTTGAAATTCCTTCATTGACAAGCCTTGACATATCCTTCAAAACCGTGTCTGCGATTTTTCCCGGAGGCTCCATTCAAATTATATGGCGTGATAATTAAAATTCCTTGAAAATCACCTTCATCTAACACCTTTAAGAGCGCATTAAAAAAAACCAAAGGCATATAAAGAAAATCCAAGAAACGGTTTTGAAGGATATTGTCAAGGCTTGTCAATGAAGAAATTCCAACCGGAAATCTTGCAGCATGTTCGCATAAGGCGGGAAAAACCGGTTTTTGGAAGTTTCAGCAAAACGCTTGTCACGTGACTTTTATGCAAAATGACCGTGTACTGTGCACGGTCGGATAGCTCTATATCAGGGCTTTCAGAAAATGTATACTTTATTGGGGTTTGGGACGTGTTCAATTGAGAAAAAAATAAAAATCTGAAAGAGTCTAAAAGGTATGTAGCTACCTTAAACTGGTCCACTAATCATTTTCATTCAAGGTAATACATTACCAGGTCCGTGGGACATTTGAGATTTACAAATTTAAGTAGGACCATCCTGAACAACTGATAGTGGTGGTACCAGGTGTCCGGAATGGGTAAGCGTACCCTGCTAGCATGCTACACCCGTCAGGATTGGTCCCAAAATTGTCTAAATATTGTATGAAGTGATACAGTATATGAATCACTGTTATAAGTCAAAGCCAGGAATGCTGTCGCTAATCATTTGAGTGACCGAGGTGTCATATTTGGCCACAATGTCATCATATCGACTGTAGAACTTTTTGAAAGTCCTCACGAGTCTTTTGGATGTATATCCCTGTCTCACTAGTTTTGATACTAATAAGCTGTGTCTCATTTGAAAATCCGCGTAGGAATCACAAGCCCTACAATATCTGAGAAGTTGAGACATATACACACCATAAGCAGGTGCAGATGGAATATTACTTGATAAGTGGGGATAATTTATGATTTCAAAATCAAAATCATCCCTTTTGTCATACAGCTTAGTGTGTAGCCGATTAGTACCCACTTGTGGGAACAGATCAAGATATAAAGCTGAGTTCCTACTCTCAGTCGTTTCTTTAATTTCCAATTCATCAGGGTATATATGGTGTAAGTAATTTGATATATCTGGATTGTCTAGACTAATCAGATCATCAATATATCTGTGCATGTTGTTAAAATGCCTTGCAAGTTTTTTAGACCCTGCTTTGTAGAGAGATTGTAGGAACTCTGCTTCATATGAATAGAGAAATAAGTCAGCAAGAAGTGGTGCACAATTTGTACCCATTGGTATGCCGATAGATTGTTGAAAGGTCATACCACCAAACTTAACAAATATGTTGTCGATTAAGAAATTAAGCATTTTAATAATTTCTTCATCTGTGTACCGGTATTTGTGCTGGGCATCTATGTTATTACTAAAATAACCTGACCCAAAATAAATGTTTAATGGTAATGTATTGGTACCTTGTACTGCCATTTTTGTGCAGGAAAGCTTGTTTAAAAATACCGTCAATGACGCTGTACCTTCTCTAATGTGTGGCCAGGTCAGGTAATTGGTTGTTGGCATGGAGTTGTTGGTAAATAGTTGATGATGTAGGGGCATGAGGTGGGATATGGACCCAAAGAACCCAAAAGATGATTAAATATATCAATCAAAAAAATTCTAAGCTACAGTATAAACTGCCTAAAGATAGTTCAATGTGGAAAAAAGTTAAATAATTCAGAAATAAGAATTAACAGTCCAAAATAGTAATGACGCACTTCCCTACTGATCTGAGTTCATGTGAAATACACAACCTGGCATCTATAAATTAAATGTACCGGTATACCAAGTGATCATTTTAAGTCACTTTAACTGTTTAAATGGATTTTCCAAAGAGTCCTGTGGAAATGATGAAAAACGCTTATCTGGTATTGTGTTTGTAAAACCTCATGGCTGATAATTGTCATAGTATTGAAAAAAAATTGAAAGTGAAGAAATTACTGTTTTTGATAGGCATATTTACCTTGAAATACATGACCGTGTAAAGAATATATGCTAAAAGTGTTTAAGAGTAAATTTCTTTTCAAAAAATAATTTAATCTGTGACCAAAGGATTTTATTCTTTGAGTTTACAAATTCAAACATTGCAATTTGTTCAATCATCTTGTGCAGTGCAAAATTTATAAAATGACTGAAAAATAAAAAAAAATTGGCAGAATTACAGTCTTTGTGATGTAAAATTATGGGTTGACATCACGATAATTGGCAATCTGTTCGAAGTACTACTATACTTAATTTAAAAAAGAAAAGTTCATGCAGAAACGGTAACATATATTGTCAGCAATGTAGTGTTAATTTTGACTTTACATCAAAATATGCCTTTGCTGGATACCAAATATATAGGGCGAAATATTAAAATCAGCCATGTTCAGCAAAATCCACACAACAGCATTGATCCTTTTCTAATTTGATTTGATTTGCTTATGTTATCCTTGTATGACAGTCAGTACAATATGGAACTTGAACACAACACAGTGAATAAGTATGCTGTAAATGAAATGGTGTGGCTGCATCCACATGCAGCAATAGGAGTGTCTTTGTCTCTCACCCCTCATTTCCAACCTCTCTCATCCCTGAAAAAATAGTTTGGTCTTATATTTATAATGTTAATAATTTCTGTATTTGTTAAAATGTGCGCATCTCAAAAACTTTTGATCATAAACATTTTCATTTTTTATAGCTGACCAGTCAGTTAACCTGTTTATTTGAATATTTGCGCACTTTTCCTCAGTTTTTGACATTTTCAGAATACCTTCTTATTCAATTTGTCATTTTCTAAAGTTAAAATGCTCCTTTGTGTTGTCAAGCTTTCCACAAGCATAAAATGTGGTACTTTATATAGGAAGGTCTGCCTCTAGAGGGCGGGCATCATGAAGAGTGTTTGTTAGTTATTTCCTCCACATAAATTTCTGATTGTACTGTAGTCTGGTTCCCTGACCCATTTCCCCGGTAGAGGGCGTGGGGAAATATAGGGTCAGGTACCGGCTAATGTAAACATGGACGCTATTGGGTTAAAATAAAACAAGCTGTGATTGGATGAAAGTAACACTTGTAACTTTTTCTCATGTTTCTTGGGTTTCGCACTTTCAGGCTCACTTGATACCAACTTCTTGTTTGTACCACAAAGCCGTGGAGGTAGAAAGAAAGACTTTTTACCTCCATGATTTAGCCACTGTGATTTAGCACACCTCTTGATACTTTTAGAACGTCGACATGATGCCTGGCATTTTTCACGAAATTCGGACACCATTCTATCCATCGAAATCAATCGTCGTTCACAGTTCCAACAAAGTTTGCTTTCAATTAGCTGTGATATCGCAGCAGTACTTGTGGCGTGTATCGAACGTGCTCGGGTCATTGGGGTCACGCCACAGTCGGCGATGACCTCCATGACCCTAGTGCGTTCGATACACGCCACAAGTACTGCTGAGATATCACAGCCAGCCTTCAATCACCTCTATTTCCCCGTACTTCTGGATTAATCCTTTCAGTTTATGTTTCCCGTCTCATGTTCCAATGTTTTTGGTTCGGATACCAGTGTTCGAACATAAATCTGATCAGTCGAATTTTGACCGGCGTTTTCATGTAGCAGCCATATTTGTTGTAGCATGTTCTGTCAGGTGACTAACCTCCGCCATCTTGAACAAAATTCTGTTCAAGATGGCTACCCGGTACCTGACCCTATTTTTCCCACGCCCTCTACCGGGAAATGGGTCAGGGAACCAGACTAATTGTACTGTAAACATTGAACATGGCCGACGTCCTTTTTTCCTGTCTAAAACTTTCACTCATTTTCGTTCATATGACTCTGAAACTCCAGGAAACAATTGGGAAGAAAGAGTTATCTTGAAATATTGAGATACTCGCCGATATTTTGCAAAATTAAATGAGAAAAAATGCAAGGAAAATGCCAACTGGCTTACACAACGACCGTTTTCAGACTCAGAGGCATCATATCATCTGCAGATTATGCAACAGGCCCATATCACGTGAGGCCATGAGGGGATATCCACGCAACTCAGTACCAAACACTAGCGCACACAGAGTGAGCACACAGTGAGCAAACACAAAGTGAGTACCCCTAACGTCAGCTCAGTAGTCTGTAATAGATTGTAGTCAACTAAGAAACCTTGGAGAAAGGCTTAACACTGGCTATGCCGCTAAGTCCCATTTGATTTTTGTCACAGCTCAAAATCGTCTCCTACACCTCAACCTGAACCATGAACACCCCCACCAGTTTATGATATGACCCATCACAATGGCATGACGTCAACGGATCTTGACAGACGGAAGTATTGACAGACGGAAGTAGTTGACACCAGCATACTGGTTTTCAACTCTAATACCTTCTCTGTTATAAATAGACACGAGAAGGTAACAAGAGATGACAGCCTTGTTTTAAGTTTATCGTGGGGAATTGTGGTGTATAATGTGGAAAAGTCAAATGTTCGGATTGACCTGTAGTTGTTTTTCTTGACTCTTAGTCAAGCAACAATTCCTTTGAATTTTTTAATATCCACATTTGATTCAACCACTCGTTTCATACACTTTGTTACAATATCGAAAAAGACCATTTTTGATGGTTGCTAAAATTATAGTCAATAATTGTGACAGATGTTTAGTAGTACATTGCTTGATCCTGCAATAAACCGATGTTTGTAAGGGTTCTTGTGTAGTTTAGGTATCCAATACAGCATAGGCAGTGTTTTGTCCTTCTCTTTCAAAGGAATGCCAAATTCATTGAGCACAGATGAATGGTTTGAAAAATATCTTCATCAGAAAGGGAGGAAAGAGTATAGGTTGTATTACTCTTATCTGAATGAAGATTTAATTCATCTATTATACACTGGATATAATAATTCCTACAGACAAAGATAATGTTGTTTGAAGCTTTGTCTGCAGGAACTACAACATATTCATTGTGTAAAGCATCAGGCATGCTTTGACAGACGGGTAATCTAATACTGAGGAAGAATTTACTCCTTTAGTGTGAGAACGGAGATGTGAAATAGTGATTTTAATTAGTTCCAGAGACCAGCTCTGGAACTGTTAGTTTTTGCTCACTTTCCTGCTTTCTTTCTTTCTCTATTTCCGGTATTACTACCATAGAACATGCTATACACAAATTTTACCTTAATTACCCAGAATGCATTGTGACACGCTTATGACATCATCGCTCAGCTCGGACGGGTTTTACGTGGGCACTTTTTGTTTATTTATTTATTTTTATTTTGCATTGCACAACTATCATATTGCATTCAGCTATTAATAATTCTAGCTTTCTTTCGCTTTGTTTTTTGTTGCTTTTGATTTCATTTTTTTCTAAATACTCGCCATACGTGGCGCTATACTGTTATGTCATACGCCTTCCATGTGAGACCCAGGCCTAGTTTAGACCGCTGGTTTTCACCAGAGTGCTCATGGGTTGAATGAGATCAACAATGGCGCCGGATACAAACGCTTCCCTCGCATAGAGAGAGAAAAGTAGGCTTTGCGTAAGTTTACAAGCGCGGCTGGGCAGATCGTGTACCTGGGCGAGGTGGATGTGCTCGAAAACGAAGATCAATGCAAGTTTTGGATTCAAAATGGCTGTTTTTGGCGGAGAAACTGCCCGCCGTATTTCTGAGGAGCCACCAGCGGCTCTTTCTATATCAGTCTGCAGGGCTGTGGTGGGAGGCCGTTTAATGCCGGTAACACACAGCCCTGCCATTCAGCATAGCATAGTGAACTGTCTGTCACCACAGCGGCATGCGTTGGCTGCACGTAAAAGCAACTCAACTTTCCAAGATCAAACGGTCAGTATCTTGTGAAAACAGCAACATAGCAATGAAAATTGTTTTAGTCAGTGCTTTTAATCAAATGAAAATGCATGTGGCCTCGGTTTTCAATTTCAACGGCCAAGGTCCAATGTTTCCTCTCGTCTGATCATCGTCGTAAACCACGTGCCTCTTTACGGCAACAACTCAGCGCTACACGTCAATAGATTGATTTTTGCGTAGGTCAGCGGAGTGAAAATTATTGCTCTGGCTCGCGAGAATGTCGTCTATATACATTTCCGTGCGTTGTCGCCCACGTATGTATCTGTTGCGTTTTTACCGTACATGTAGGCATTTGTAATCTGTGTACTGTAATTCCCCGGACTGCCGTGCTTTTAGTTGTATTCTGTTGTTGTATCAGCCCCAACTATAGGTACGTGCTTGCATATTAAAATCCTAAGCACTCTTTCATTCTGCACCTACATGTATCTTTGTCACACATTCTCTTGTTTCTTCCGCTGCTCTGGTCTCTGGAACTCCGCTTTTGCTTGCAAATGCTTTCTAGTTTGTCTCTGACTTTGCTCAGCCAGTCAGAGAGGCATTCCACATCAACTACCTCAACTGCAGCCCACTGTCTCGCATATATTTCGGCGGCATCCATGATAATTTTGAAATTAGATTTCCAATTAATATTTTGTGGCTCCGGATATTTTGGGCCATATTGAAAGAGTTGCCGGAGTTTGCTGTTGGTAATGATGGACAGTCACCAATTATTATGTGACCAAGTGGTTTATAGCAAAAGGGGTATGACAAGCAATTGCAAGTTCTGCTGTTGTTGGAGGAAAGTTGAAATTTTTCAAGACATTGTTATAGTTAAAAAGTTTCCTACCAATGGTTTTTGTGTATGAGTAGCAAACTATAGGTGGTTCTTGAAATTTAAAATATGGAGGTATTTTTTCCACAACTTTCTTATCATGCAATATATTGCTGATGTTTATTTGGTTATCCCTTTGTTTGCAAATTGTACATGAAAAATAACCGCTTGTCACTGTTCAAGAGTTGTGTCCTTACTGGGAAACAACCGGTAATTACTGATATCGATTATAATTTGAACTAAACGATAATCAGGGCTATTTTGGTCGATATTCATCATTTGAACTCTTGACAGTAAAGATCTCAATTTTTGCAAGGAGCAAGTAAACAAAGTTCTTATTTTGTGAACTCCTAATGGCTGATTAAGTATAGACAAATAGATCACTGAACTTGGGAGGACTGCTGGTATTACCATGTCTGTGCCCATGGCTCCGTCGTCTTCTAGTGTGAGAGTTAAATAAACCCATCACATTTACACGACTCCCCCTAGGGCTGGATAAATTACCCACCCATTGAGGAATTCGCTGAAAATAAAAGTAGTTAATGACTGTCAATAATGTTATATTATAGTATCTTCAATGTGCGTAGAAAGTTTCATCAACTTTGGTCGAGTCAATTCAGATATATATAACTAATTAGGAAAGGTCATTTAATATGCAAATAATTATAAGGCGTTGGCTGCAGTAAGTACTTAATGACTTTAAATAATGTTATATCATAATAGTATCTTCAATATACATAGCAAGTTTCATTTATTTTGTCAAGTCAATTCAAACATAAATCTCAAAATTCAAAAGTTTATTTTTTACATAAATTGGGACTTGGATGAAGTAAAAATAGTGACAACATCACTGTTCGCTCCCATATAGTTATCAAAACAAGTCAACAATTGTATGAAACATGGACATACATATACAGACAGACTGACATACACAGACTGGCACAGAGTGTGCCTTGGCCCATGGAGAGTGATAAAGATATAACAAACAGCTGAATGTAATGATAAAATAGTTAAGTATAGGCCTATACAGGCACTGAGAGTGAATATGTTACAGCAATTTGATTAGTTTCTTTTCCTTTTCTACTTCTGTGATAATATTTAAGACAATCAATCTACAAGGCAGTTTATGTATTGACAAATATGTTATCTTTTACAAGCACACAGTAAACTGTTCTTGATTTTTCATTTACAATATTTGACATAGACTGAAATACATAACATGCAACCAATGTTTACACTTTGCCCATACACCAGATACATGGAGAAATTTCAACATACAATCATCAACTCAGAAACCCTACAGGAAAAAGTAAACATTGTTTTCTTCCAGAACAGCTGGTACATCCACATCTGGAACAACTTACAAACTTAACCAATTACACAAGGATGATGACACAAGAGATAAAGTTAAGAAATTTAACTGTGGTGAACTTGACTATTCCTTTCAAATCCTTTTACCTAACTTGACATCTTAAACTACAATACATTGCATGGTTAATTGTGCACAAAAATACATCGGGGTGGACCATTTGATAAGGGATGGTGTCTGGAAGATCGATGAGGTACATTATCTTTTTATCCGATCCATTGTACATTCTTTTTCCCCACTCTCCCACCTTTTCTTTTTGTCAAACCTTCTCTGGCTGAATTTTTTATTGGCATTTGTTTGGAATTTTTTCAAAATCTGCCAGGATTTTTTTACTGCATTTCAACACCAATACAGTTACATTTACCATATCAAATGCTTACTAAATCACCACATTACATACTCTTAGTTCCAGTAGGTACAAAATTACCAAAAAAATCTTAAAAATACAAAATTAAAGATATCCCAGTAAAACTGAAAGTTTCGCAAAGTTGCCCCAAAAATTCAAATTCCGGATTTCAACTTAATTTCAATATATCTTATTAACAAAAACCCTAAGTTTACTAAATTTACTAAATTTCAAAGCAATCAGACTGGTAAATTTTGAGAAACAAATTTTTTTTAACCAAAAATGAGAAAAATTGCCCCCCAAAATACAAAATTGCAGATTTCATCCTAATTTTAAATATATCTAATTAACATAAACCCTAGGAACCTGTACACTAGATATCAAAGCTACCAGATCAGAGGTTTTAGAGAAAAAATTTTGACCAAAAAGAAAAGGCAAAAATTGCCCCCCCCCCCCAAAAAACAAATGCCAGTTTCAACATACCTTCAATACATTATATTGAGATTAATCTTAGATACCTGTATACCAAATACATGTATCAAAGCTATCAAATCAGCAGTTTTTGGATTAAAATTTTTTTTATCAAAAATTGGGAAAATTGCCCCAAAATTACAAATATGACAATATCAATACAATTTGTACAAGCATGACTGAGGTCATTCTGAGGAACATGAATATTAAGTTTCATAGCAATCAGACGAGCGATTTCAGAGAACAAGATTTTTTGACTAAAAACGGAAAAAATACCCTAAAAATACAAACATGCAAATTTCATCCAAATTTTTGCACACATAATTTAGAATACCTAAAGAAATCTGCATACCAAGTTTCAACCAAATCTGACCAATGCTTACTGAGTTTTAGCCATTTGCAGGATTTTTCCTTTTTTCCCCCTCATTTGCATTTTTGGCACTGATATGTTCATTTGAACAAATTCACATCTCGACCCCTAGGTGCATCTGTACATTAAATACTAAGACAGTAGGTGCTACGGTTTAGGAGTTTTTGTTGTGGACGGACTAACAGACATACATACATACTTACATACATACACACAGACGCCATTTTGCCACCTTATACGAATACCTCCAATTTGCATATATGGGAGCGTAAAAATGCTTAATGATTTTCAAGAATATTGTATCATAGTATCTTCAATATATGTAGGAAGTTTCATCAACTTTGGTCTAGTCAATTCAGATATATATCCCTAATTAGGAAAGTTCATTAAAGGGGAAATTTACCCAGACTTTCTTAGGTAATCAGGTCGTTATTTAGTGAAAAATAAACAAAATAGCGTTGGTTTCATTCACTTTCACTTGCGCGTATTAGCGCAGTGGCCACAAGCTGAACGCACGGAAACCGGAAGTGACGTATCAAACTTGCTAGTCACAGCGGGTTCAAAGCGAGGTCACTTATGACCAAGCTCTTCTACGCCAAGTAGAGTACGCGGTACGCAAACCTCAGCGCTCGACTAAAAAGCATAATGGCGAAGATAATCGGTAATAACTTCAAACCTGAACGAGCAATCGATGATCCAAGACTGACATCGTCAGAAAGTTACAGCAACTCGAAAAGTTCGGAAAGTGACTATTCTAGCTCCGATGACGAAGTTCAAATTACTCTCGGCGATCAATCATGCCTGTCATTGTCAACCCAATCGCTGTGAAATCAAGCCGACACCGAAGTAATGCCAATGCCTTAAGAGATCGACATTAATTCTAAAAGTGCGAGTATTTTTAATGTGGTACAGAACACCTCGATGTAGCCATGATAAGTCTAGAACCAGCGGTCCTGTCGACAGCATTCCGTTTCTAGTGGCTGAGCGTACGCACAGTCCCATATGTACAAGCAAAGCACTTGGGGCTGGATATGCAGTTTTCTTTTAGGCTAGTAGTTCAGTACTTGGACTTGCAACTTTCGGTGAAAGCAGTCCTTCTCAAAGTGGTAATCGCAGAAAACTTTATTTCTGCTCGACTTTAACATCGACGCCGAGTGCTTGGCCCCTATATTCTGTAGCCATTCTGTACACTGTGAGTGGAAAAGCTTACATTTACACACGTCGACTGCTTCAATGACCAAGTTTACGACGTCACTTCCGGTATTTTAGTACACCGCTGTTTGTTAGCCAGTGAGTGAAAGTGAATAAAATCGACTCGAAAGCCTTTCAATGACCATATCAGTTTAATATGCAAAATTAATTTTCAGGGTAAATTTCCCCTTTAAATACGCATATTAGGAATTGGCTGAAGTAAAATTGATTAATGACTTTCAATAATGTTAATATCATAGTATCTTTAATATACATTCCAAGTTTCGTCAATTTTAATCTAGCCAATTCAGATATATGCCCTAATTAGGAAAGTTCATTAAATGTGCAAATTAGCAATTACCTTTCATGTCAACCCTTGATATATTTCATGGCTGATACATTTTGGAATGATCAACATTTTAGTGTAGAAAATCTCACCAGATCGTGTTCAATCGTTCTCAATGTATATCCGTTTTTTTCAAAAGTTATTAATTATGCAAATTAGCAAAAAATAAGCAATTCACACCCCCTAAAAACTAATTAAGTCTTGCCATTTGCATACTGAATCTATGTACCAGATTTGATTTTGATCTGATGAGCCGTTGTTGAGATATTGAGCACACAGACAGACAGGCAGACATCCAGACACAGACATCGCTGCGACATACCGGGTATGCTCACATACGTTTGAACAGGTGAGCAAAAAAATACAGTATAGGACTTTACCCTGTTGCTTACTACAAATTTATCTTTGTTTATACAAATTTTGAACATCGTACTTAAAACGCTTTCATGCTTGCAGAATGTCACATTATAGTATAAAGTAGGTAGGTTACCAGATATGAACTGAATATGCTCACGTGTTTTACAACAGGTTCATTAATAGTAGTACGCTTCACAGAACAATGAGATATGTGTATCACTATATGTAGCAGGTTTTTTTTAAACTTCGCACAGTACTCTCTGAGTTAAATCACTAATTACAAAACTTTATTTATATGCGAATGAGCTGTCAGTTAACTTGACAATGCTCAATGCTTTATGGGACAATTAGATATCCATCAGATCAACATTTATAGCACGTTTTATTTAATTTAATGCTGTAATTTTAGAGTAATATCACTTATTACTAAGTTCATTAAATACGCAAATAAACCCTACATTAACATGACACTGTTCAATGATTCATAGCACAATTAAATATTTATCAAGTCAATATCTGTAGCACGTTTCACCAAATTTTAGTGCCGAAATTTCAGAGTTATATACCTAATTACAAATTTTATTAAATATGCAAATGAACCCTTATTATTAACTTTATACTACTAAATGCTTTACAACACAGTTAGATATCTGTCGTATCAGTATGTGCAGCAGTGTTCATCACATTTGATGCAGTTATTTCGGAGTTATATGACTAATTATAAGACTTCATGGAATATGCAAATGAGCTAATTATTAACTTGACACTGCTCAATACTTCTCAGTACAATTGGATATTTATCAGATCAACATCTGTAGCAAGTTTCATCAAATTTAATGCTTTAATTTTGGAGTAAAATCACTAATTACAAAGTTCATTAATATGCAAATGAACCCTTAATTAACTTCACACAACTAAATGCTCTACACCACAATTAGATATCTGTCGGATCAGTATCTGCAGCAGATTTCAGCACATTTGGTGCAGTTATTTTGGAGTTATACCACTAATTACTAAACTTCATAAAATATGCAAATGACCTATTTGTTAACTTGACACTGCCAAATGCTTCTCAGTACAATTAGATATTTATCAAAACAATATCTGTACCCAATTTCACTGACTTGGGTGCTGTAATTTCAGAGTTATATACCTAATTACAAAGTTCATTAAATATGCAAATGAACCCTTAATTAATTTCACACTACTAAATGCTTTACACTACAGTTAGATATCAGTCGGATCAGTATCTGCAGCAGATTTCATCACATTTGGTGAAGTTATATCGGAGTAATATGACTAATTACAAACCTTCATAAAATATGCAAATGAGCTATTTATTAACTTGACACTGCCTAATGCTTCTAACTATAATTAGATATATATTAGATCAATATTTGTTGCAAGTATCATCAAGTTTGGTGCAGGAATGTCAGAGTTATCTCACTAATAACAAAAGTTCATTAAATATTCAAATGAGAAGATAATTGACATGATACTCACAGTATCATCATAATGTTCTTAGATTGTCATCTGTGAAAAGTTTCATGAAATTTTGTGCAGTATTTCTTGATATATGTCTACACTGTCATTACCGTCTCCATAGGGAAACCATTGTATGGAAAAATTCGATATTGCATAACTTCATTAATATGCAAGCCACACTAACCAAAATCTAATCAGTTCTTGCAAGTACCACATGGTACCTGTGTACCAAATCTGATATGAATCCGTTCAGGCGTTTTTGAGTTATCGTGTAAACAGACAGACAGACAGACACACACACACACACACTAACACACACACACACACACACACGGACAGACAGACAGACATCGCTATGACAATAGCCCACGTGTTTGCACACGTGAGCTAAAAATAAAGGTTCTGCCTATGTTCTTGAATGAGCACTTAATTATTAAGAGAAACAATCAGCGTATAAAAGTGAGACTGTGAAATTTTCTACATGTGGTTCTTTCCAACTGCTTACCTGCTCCCTTTACAAAATTACAGACGCAGAACAAAGAATTTAATTACACTGGCCCCATTAAAATTTATATCTTCATTTACTAGCAAGTTATCCAGTTTTGCTTTCAATTATTTGACGGTCCCATGTGGAGGAAATGAGACAGCATTTCAATCAGTCAGCTCCTTTTGTCTTTGTAAAAATTTATCATCAGTTAACATAAGCTACATAATATCACAGGGTAAGATGTATTTCAACGGCCGAGCCATATCTATAATTCAGGGCTTTCATTAACAGCTGTCAGGCGGCAAAATCGCTGCCTGACAACGGGAGATTGTCGGTTGAAAACATATATCGATATCCCTTCTTTCACCCTTATTATCGGCGTTCACATAGAAAACAGAACGATCGCTGGTTGAAATCAAAACACCAATCCTTCCTTTTACCCTTTATGATCGGCTTTCACAAAGAATTATAAAAAGTTACATGTGAAAATGTGATCTACGCTTAAATTAAGGGCGAATCTATAACACAAACTTGCCTCGCTATCTTACTTCTGCATATGAAAACTTCACTCAGAGTCAGATAATGTGATGATCTAATTGTCCAAATCAAGTGGATTGACATGATGCCGCGCACCATGTGATTGGTTTATTTACACTATCGTCAAATGTCTGATCCTGTGATTCTTCTATTGTGTATAGCCGGTTCACCCTATACCATTTCAAGCGGCTGGCAACGACTTTGTTTGATTATGGGGGTCGGGAGGAAAGAAAAGTAGTAATTTTTCATTGTTTCAAATTTCTTGAAAGTCAAGAATTTATGCCACGATAAGGATTAACGATGGAATACGGACGTTTACGTAGTTGCAATCTAGGATTTACAAAGTCAACTGAATGAACCGTATGATGCCATGAGGCTTAGTACATATGGTGAAAAACGTAGTCATTTCTGGTGATCAAGCAGTGAGAGAAATGATCAATCACCAAAGGGTAAAGCTAATTTGCTATATGATATTTTATCTTGAATAGTGAGTCAAATGAGTCATAAAATATCATATTTATAACGTTCAATACAATGTTGAAGCCATAGCTATCGCCTGGACTAGCCCATTTCACAGTGCCCTCAAACAGTTGATCTCGTCAATCGATCGTTTTCACTTGTCATACGCGGCGTTAGCGAAAGCTCTCTCATAGACAACCATGCATGTGACAGAAAAATTTAAACTTTCATAACTTCATTAATATCCAAGCCACGCCATCAAAACCTTTTCAGTTCTTGCCATTTAGATCCTGAAGCTGTGTACCAAATTTGGTTGACATCGCTTCAGCAGTTCTTGAGATATCGGGTATACAGACAGACACACATACACACATACACACACACAGACATTGCTAAACCATATGCAACCAGATATCAACTGAAAATGCTCGCGTGTTTCATTATATACCGGTATGTGTAAATTTGAACCTTTGCCACATGTTTGCAACTTCATTGAAAGTATTATGATCAACATAATGAACAATAATCACCGCCGATTAATTCTAAAAGGTCATGAAGTATACAAATATGTAGTTAGCTGAAATAAAAATATTAAGTTCTTTGACTGCTCTCATTGTATCACCATTTTATATGGCAAGTGTAATTACCGTTTGCCAAGTCCTTCAAGCCATATATGCCGAGCTGTGAAAGCTCATTAGATATGCAAATTATAAATTAGCTGACATGAAAATGTGAAATGACTTTCGATATTGTTTTAACCAGGTATAATCATCAATGTACATAGCATGTTTTGCCAACTTTGATCAAGTAAATCCCAGTATATATCCCTAATAAGCAAAGTTCATTAAATATGTAAATTAGGAATTGACTTAAGTAAAAATGCTTAATGATTGTCAATAATGTTGTATCATGGTATCTGCAATATATGCAGCAAATTTTGTCAACTTTGGTCAAGTCAATTCAGATATACCGGTATATTTCTAATTAGGAAAGTTCATTAAATATGCAAATTAGGAATTGGCTGAAGAGAAAATGCTTAATGACTTTCAATAATATTGTATTATAGTGTCTTTAATGTACATAGCAACTTTATCAAGTCAATTCAGATAAATATCCCTAATTATGAAAATTCATTTAATATGCAAATTAGGAATTGGTTGAATTAAAAATGTCTTTTGACTTTCAATAATGTTATATCACGGTAACTTTGATGTATATAGCAAGTTTCAACAACTACAATCAAGTTAATGCAGATATACCAGTATATCCCTAAATGGGAAAGTTCATTAAATATGCAAATTCAGAATTGGCTGAAATAAAAATACTTTAAGACTTTCAAAAATGTTGTATCATAGTAGCTCCAAATACATGTAGCAAGTTTCATCAACGTCGGTCCAGTCAATTCAAATATATATCCCTAATTAGCAAAGTTCATTAAATATGCAAATTAGGAATTGGCTAAAGTTAAAACGGTTAATGACTTTCAATAATGTTAAATCATAGTATCTTTAATATACATACCAAGTTTGGTCAAGTTTGATCAAGTCAAATCAGACATATATCCCTAATTAGGAAAGTTCATTAAATATGCAAATTAGCAACTATCTTTCATGTCACCCCTTAATGCTTCCCACTGTTGATATATCTTGGTGTGATCAACATTTGTAGCAAATCTCATCAAATTGTGTGTAGTCGTTTTTAATGTATATCCGTTTTTTCTAAAATCATTAATTATGCAAATGAGCAAAAAGTATGCAAGCCACACCCACCAAAAACTAATCAGTTCTTGCCATTTACTAACTGAATATATGTACCAGATTTGATTCTGATCTGATAAGCTGTTTTTGAGATATCGGACCAACAGACAGACAGACAGACAGACATCGCTGCGACATATGCTCACGTGTGTAAGCACGTGAGCAAAAAATGACAAAAAATCACTTGAAATAGAAAACAGCCAATATTGTCATCAAATCAATGACTAAATGAGAGTGTCCAAAGGTACATGAAAACCAAGTATGACAATGATAAAGTGAGTAGTTCCTGAGTTCTTGATTCTCTTGACAAATCTTTGATATGGACAAACATCCACCCACCCATCCATCCATCCATCCACAGACACAGACAGACACAGACAGACACAGAAACAGACACACACATATATATATATATATATATATATATATACACACACACCCCGGCACATGCATGGATACATACATACATAAAGGCAGCCAGACAGACAGATATATTACATATTATAGAAATAACGGGCGACACACTGACCATTAATGTTTATTTATGGGTTGGGGCGAGAGGAAAGCCAAAATTAACAGGAGAGGCTTGCCGAGCCCGTTAATTTTGGCTTTTGTCAAGCCCGCGCCCATAAATAAATAATAATGGTCAGGGAGGAGTATGTTATTTCCATTATATTATCAATGAACCCTAGAAAAACCGTCAAAATTTGCGAAAATATCCATGCAAATGACAATAATGGGCCCCAGAACTGAGCAATACGCGAAGCAGTGTCACACGAGCTTTAAAATTTGGCAAATCCGGAGATGTTTTCAGAAAAAAAGTATCTCAACTTGGTCCACAAGTGCTCCGTTTTATTCTGTTTTTGATTATGATTTACATTTCAGCTGTAAGTTACGATACTTTGAGTTGTTAATCTTATTATTCATATTCACAGGCATGTAACAAACCATTACTGTGTATTTGTGGTCAGTCACGTGGTTCAGCTCGACCAATCAAACAAAATGCGACAGCTAGGGCATTGTAATATAATAGACATTTTTACACCATATAACCACCCAGTTGCCATATATATATGGCAACTGGGAGCAAAAAATTACAAGTACATGAACTTGTCTTATTCAGCTAAATCATAAGTCTGGTAATTTGAGATTCTGTGTACATGTGAGAAAGTCATCAAAAAATTTTGCAACAAATTTTGGCTTGTAATTGACTAATACAGCACAAAGGCCAGCATTAGGGCACAGTACGGCTGAGTAGAACTAGATGTTCCAAAACTGGTATTAATATAAGATCAAAAAGGCCCAAAACAGCTTGAGAAGGTACTGCCTTCAAAGCTGAATGTTGAAATAGGTAAATGTAAGTTGCAACATCAGACTCTCCCTTAACTTTTGAAACAACTTTGGGTTCCTTATATATACTGACCCAAAGAAGCTATCTAGTATTAAAGTAAGCTTCACTAAGAATGATAGGCACAAAAATCAATAAAGTGCACGGAAGTACTGTATATAACTGATAATGAAATGTGTGTAGAAAAGGCCTCATGCAACTATACTACTGAGTCTACTCTTAGTTAAATGCTTCATGTATGTCACCAATGGTGAGAGTGGGTGAACTTAAAATAATCTAACATTTTTGCACATACTTGGGTCACTTCTTGATCCACGCTGATGGGTACTAGGCTACCACAACCACAACACAAATGCAATATTATAAATCTACTGTATGTGTGTTGTACATTCACTTTCAGTTTGTAATATCAATTAAAATTTAGTGCAGATTTAAGAATTGTTTGACATTACCCTCCGCTCCACCATGAATGTTTGTCTTGTGATGGATGTCTTCCACGTCACAACATCTGTTGCACCAGTTGTCACTGATCTACCAATGGTGAAAGTGAGTCGACGATCAAAGGCAATCTTCAACAGTTTCAAGACTTCCTGACCTTCAGGATTATTAGGTAGGTATGCAATACGAGTTGTACCTGTGTACCTCCTTCCAGGGTTGGATGCTCGTCCTGCAATAGAGTGTAAAATGTTCTGTCTGTAAAAGGTAAAATGCACCCCAGGGACAGATATTCAGATTCTAAAACTTTCAAACTTCTGTTTTGGGCTATCACTTGTGAGGGCTTACTGTGAAGGTCTTGGAGAAAGTAAAGTTTTGGCAAGCTTAGTTTTGTGTGAATCTGGAATTTTACTTTTCCCATAGAGATAACACAGAGATGGCAGCCATTTTGAATATCAAATACCAGTAAATATTGGGTGAAATTTGCTTGAGAAAAATTGGGCAAAAGTTTAAGTCTTTTAGTTTTGAGGAGTGAACTACCATAATTTTCTTTCTATGATTATTTGCAAATTTGAAGTGTTGAAATGCAATTCATCATTGATGACAAACTCACTGCCATAATAAAATCAGTGCCACAGCCATCTATGCAAAAACCGTTCTCGTCTCAAACCACGGGCACTCTGTTGTTCTGAATTGATAGTCTGAATAAACTAAGCTGCTTATATGTAAATACGAACTTTGATGATAACTGTGTAAGAAATTTATAACAGAATGCCGTTCAGATTGAAATGCCTACTTAGCTACAAAACCAGATCAAGGTCGGACGTGTCTATGTGAACGTCACAAGCGACCACATCGACCGCATTCTTTTGATGCTAAACGCCGCGGCGGAACGACGCACGCATATATACGCGTACTATACGTACGCTCGCGCGACCTGCGCTGTGTCGTTTCACGTAATGATATATATACACAGGGGTATGCAAATCATTTCTGGACGACATTATTTACCGACGATATGAGTCGAATCCCGTCGCGAAAACGACGTATGAAATTTGAAATGGCATTGTAGCACACATCAAGTTATGAAAATGACAGACATGTAGTAGATATTCGAAATATGACCGAGAATAAATGCATCGCTAATCCTGACTATGTGCGTTACAAATTGCCGTTATCCGGTAGCGATTTTGGATGTTCGAACGTCGCAAAATACGCTAATATAGCAAATGCCGTTCTGTGGTTTCGTCATGCGCAGAAGAAAGGACATATTTTTTATTTCTCTTTTAGTAGTAAAAACCTTCCAATATAATATTCCAAAGAAGAACATTTAATTTTTTTTCAGTTTTAGTGAAAGCCTTTCGATAGAACCCGAAGATTATTTCAAATGTGCATTTCTTTTCACTTAGTCTGTTTGGGTCGAACGGAACGTGAACAAGCCTGGCAGGTCAAGGGTTACATTTTCACATTTTTTTCTTGTTTTCATTCTGTATTTTACTTTCTATCATCAGTGAGTTACATTTTAAAAATAAAAAAAGTTGTTTACCTTTTGCGGACGTTTTAGAGGGTAATAGCATCTGTCCCCCCTGTCCCCCCTTTTTTTGTAACGCACATCGTCAGGTTCCATGTTCATATGAGCATACCCTTGTATATATACATCTCTGAGGCCGGGACAGCAGACGACAGTTCAGAGGCGCTCGCGTGCATAGCTGTCGTCGCGTGCACGTTCCATTCCAGCTGCCGCGCTCATGTACACGGCAGTCATAGCAACGTACCATCGTCATTCTACGCGCTTCATGATTGCGGTAAATACGCGCTGGTAAGAACTCTGCCGTGCATGCCGCGGTGCAGAGAGACCGGGCGTGAGAAAGAATAATCAGTTAGGTGAACAAGCAGAATGCGACTGTTTCTTTTGTATTAATAATACCTCATTTTTTTAGGCTTTTATTTTTTTAAAATCACGATGTAAGTTCTCCAGCGGCAAACAGAAACTAAAATACGAAATCATGTTTACACCCTTATACACCATCGTTTAAGAACAACAGATGCCCGTGCTCAAACTAGTAAATTTGTCTCCAGCTAGTAAATTTAACTGGCACGAAAAATTGAATTTTAAGCAGTGATTATTAGTATGTACGTTCTATACACAGGTTTAAACCAGAAATCAGCAAAAACCAGACAAACTTACAGAGTTCTCACCATTTACCATTTATGATTGTCAAAATGTTACTATTACTCATTTTATTAAACTTTAATAGACATATGTAACAAGTCAATGTTGATGACATGGTCCCCACTTGGTAATGGGTATCTTGATTACAAGTTCTTGGAGAGGATAGTCCTGTTCATTAATTGGGTCTGTGATTAAGAATGCGTTCCATGATGGTGAAAACGTAAAAACCGATGCGGGCTTCCATCCTCATTACAAAGGTCATTTAACAATCAAGTAGTAATTAATTGACAGGATGTTGCCATAGATTTTTGCATTCTATTATAACACTGACAGATTATCACCTGTACCATATTTCAAGATCAATGCCACTAAGTGTCAATGAATTGTACTACAGCACCATGAGATCAAAATCTGTACAAAGTATCATCAAATTTGATAATATTTCTGGACATACATGTATCACTCTAATTAGGAAACTTCCTTAAATACACTGCAGGCCAAAAGTATGCCTGTGTGTATGGTATTCCGTGAAGCATATTTCCTACCTCACAGCACTTTCATCCAGTTGCTATTGACGACAGCAAACATTATATCAATTTATTTTCTATTAGTCAGGTGGCTTAACAAAAATATTGTTACACAGATGACAAAAGTGCTAAATTGGTACAGAGGTTCGAATATATGTTTAGATCAAAATGAGCTATTGCTCCAAAAATTAGGGCCAGCGGAAAGCTTGATGACATCATAAATTCAAAATGGCCACTGTTATATTGCTTAAAAATGATAAAATACGGCTAATTCAGGCAGTTTTCAATATTTTTTGAATAAACTGACAGAAACATCTCAAATTACAAATACAACATAACATTGATGCAAATCAATTATTGTGATGACGTCATAAAGCCAAAATGGCCAACCAATTATCCCCCATAATATCGTGTGATAATGTTCAAATACTCTTAAGTCTGTGTCCAGCATTTTAGTGCCTGAGCTGAACACCTTAAATTACAGACAACACCTATAATTGATGAAAATAATTATTGTGATGATGTCATAAAACCAAAATGGCAACTGAAAATTACAAAATGGCCTATTATGACGTTCACTATGCTTAGTACAATGACCCATTTATGTGACAAAATAGTGTGACAAAGGTAATGTACAATTTGTCTTGATGATCCATGAACTCAAAATAAATGATAAATGTACCAAACCTCAGCCAATAACCTCAACATAAGTTACAAAACTATTATGAAATTATTGATTATTTAACAATGGCCTCTGTCTGAAAAACTGAATCAATGTAAAAGGAAATGAGGGCAACTTTACGCATCGGTTCTACCTTTGAAAGTGTTACAATATAGTGAGTGGATCAATTATTATAGTAGTGTGATTTCATGATAACAAAAAACATGGCGGCGGTGAATAAATCATGCCTTGACCTTGGTCATGTGACCTTGGTCCCTGAAAAAAGGTTTTATGTTTGTGATTTGGATCTTTGCTTCCTTTGTTTGAGAAGCCTTTTTCGTTTGTTGAATTTTCTGTTATTTATATCTCGATGTGTGGTGACAGATGCATAATTTTGTACTACATTATTTCTCTTTTCGGAGGATATGCTGGCCTAAAAAGACCGTTTCATCAGAGTTATATGAACAAAGAGAATACTTTTTGCCTTTTGAAGGTAGCTTACCTTGCATTTTTTGCAGCTTTTGTGAATTTTATGAAAAGCATCAATGCCTTTCGTTTTTGGCATCGTTTTGCTGTTTGGAAACCAAAAACATAAAAAACGCCAGGAAACAAAGAACATAAACAGAAATTCGAAGATTAAACAAAAACAAGAACTCAGAAAGATTCACAGATTCATAAAAAATCTTGCAAATCAAACCTTACCAAATGTTGAAATCAAAGCATATAAACAAAGGCTTGAAGTTTATTTCCATTCCAAAGTGCCTATACAGAGAAATGTCAAATCAGATATCAACAAATTTATTCGCATCATACGATTGTGCAATATCATGAGAAACAAACGATCAATCAATCAATCAGACATCTGTTCTAAGATAAGTCCAATGTTGACACTACTATCAGCAGAAAACCCAAAATTGTAAAACTGTCTCAAAGCAATTTAGATCGATAGAGGAAATGCTATTCGCAACTCATATCAGAAAGAACATAACTCTAATAGAAAAGACTGCTCTCAAGAATCTGACTGAAAACAAACAAATCGCAATAAAACCCATCAATAAAGGAAGAGGCATAGCAATTGTGAATACGACAAATGACATTAAAGAAAGTTAGGCAACACTTGGCGACATTAACTACATGTATACGTTGGATATTGTATATGAAATCATTTATCTGCGACTCGAAGATCCTTGACGAGGTGATTTACAGTTTCCCAATTCTCATAAGTAAAATAATTTGTACAACACGATGGTATCTCCTGCCAAACATACACAGAACCCAAGCAGAAGGAACAATCATCATCCAAAGTCTCAATAGAAATGGCTGCTCGAACCCAATAAACCAAATCTCGGAATTTCTAGACTTTGTCATAAAACCAATCACGCAAAGACGACTTACATACGTCAGGGACACAAAAACTTTATTAACTAGTTAGAATCAATAATTTACAAGCAAACTCTATTCTGGTAACATTAGACGTTGGATCGATGTAGAAAAACATGCCAAAAATGAAGCCATAAATGCAGCGATCATAGCATTGGACTCTGAAACAGTACCAGCCAAGTGATACGATACAAAAACCAAATAACAACGTACATGAAAGCCTTACTGCCGATTATTCTGAAACGCAACATATTTTAATTCAACTGAGAAAATTACAAACATATCTATAGATGCAGCATTGGCTCACCAGAAAAAGCTGATATCACATACCATGAAACAGAGAAAGTTATATTAAATCCCAATCCCATCAAATAATCGTATGGAAACGTTTAACGATTTCCTCAGGAACAGAACATAAACCTATAACATACAGAACATTTGTCGAGGACTGCAACACCATGTACCCTACGTTCAACTTGGGAATTAATTCATAATTGAACATTCTATTGACAAAATCTCATACCCTGACCTTGTGGTCTTCAAATGCCAGAGACGCAAATGACAGAGATTGCTCGACTGCAATACCCACACCAAACCTGACGACGATATTATCTGCCACCAATCTTCAAATGATTCATTAAAGAAAGGTGAATTACTCAGATATGTTCGCACATGCAACAACAATATGGACTTCATAAAAAAGGTCAATTTCTCAACGCAAAAACTTTAACAAGGAGATTAGAAAAACAACGAGATTACAAAAAGAAGGACATAACTTGTATCAAAAAGAAGTTAATTTTCGGTTTCTCACCATGTTTCCCTATCACGAAACCACATTGATTTACTCACTATATCGTATCATAAACAACGTTGAACCAGTGTGTGAAGTTGCCTTCATTTCCTTTTATATCGATTCTATTTTTCAAACACAGATCATTGTTTAATAATAATGATCTCATAAGAGTTTGTTACTTGAGTTGAACTTATCGGCTAAGTTTTGGTACATTTATCTTTTATTGTGAGTTTATGGAATATTAATACAAATTATACATTACCTTGAAACTATCATTTTGTCACGTAAAAAGTGGGCTATTGTACCAAGCATAGTTAACTTAATAATCGGCCATTTTATAACTTGCGGTTGCCATTTTGGTTTTATGACGTCATCACAATAATTAATTTGCATCAATTGTATGTTTTGTCTATAATTTGGGGTGTTAATATCAGTTCAGGCGATAAAATGCTGAAACAGGCTTAATTAACAGTGCTTTAACATTTTAGACAATGTACGACGGACATTTTGAATTTGGTCGGCCATTTTGGATTATGACGTCATCATAATAATTGTTTTTGCGTCAATTTAATGTTGTATAATTTAGAATATTTGTGTCAGTTTATTCAAAAAATATTGAAAATTGGCCGAATAAACCGTATTTTACCATTTTTAAGCAATGTAATGGTGGCCATTTTGAATTTATGACGTCATCAAGCCTTTCCGGTGGCCCAAATTTTTGGAGCAATAGTTAATTTTGATATACACATATATGTGAACCTCTGTACCAAATTTGGCACTTTTGTCATTTGGTACCGATCTTGCTGTTTTTTGTTGCTAAGCCACACTGATCAAAATCTGCTCACGTGCTGCCCGTGTGTTTCAGGAAAGTCATGGATATTTCCACAATAAGCTGTATATATTGACTTATAATAATACTATAACATCAACGTATCCATTGGTTTCTTGTACTCAAATTGACGACATTTTTTCAGTTTTGGTGATACTTTTACCTTTCAGTATATTTTGGCGCACTAATTGGCCTAGTTTGGCGCCATTGCTGACTGGGAATGACCCACGAGTATGCAACACAACATTGTATCAATTTCCAATAAAAGAATATCGGTCATTAACATTTACTGCACAATTACAGTGGAGACCTTGTATTCATTTACCTCCATTCTGTGTTATTTTTCCAGTTTTCTGGAATTTTATCGTTGATATTCACACAAATTTTGAGTAAATTACAATTTGACAGGTATTTGGTCTGTACAACTTAAAAGATGCTTACTCATATGCATGAAAATACATCAATTTAAGGCCCTGATTCTGCATATGTAAATGCGTCAGATTGCCATTTTATTGAGGGCAAGAGTATAATTCAGTGATCGAAATAAATACAATGCAAATAAAACAAGTTTCATCAAGAAATCCGAAACTTTAAAACCACAGGAATTTTGTATAGCAATTAAAGGATCATGTGCCACTTTTCACCATCATTGGTTCAGAATTGAGGATTTGAACCGACAAGAAGTGTGCAATCTGTTCGGTACATCAGACGCCATCGTTTTCTGTGGGAAACCTGGTTTATTTGCCACATCGTAAAATGAAAAATACATCTGAAACAAGTCATCGTTGATGACACAGTCCCCACTTGTTAATGGGTATTCAATTACAAGTCCTCGGAGAGGATAGAGACCTCTTCCCTAATTAGGTCTGTGGATAAAAATACTGCAATACAGATGGGGCTTAATGGCCAAGAATGAGTTCCATGGTGGTGAAAATGTAAAACCACTGTAGGCAGCCATCCTAATTACAAAAGGTCATTAAATGAGTCAATTTTGCTTGTTATCATAACACTGACATATTATCACTGCTACCGTATTTCATAAAGTTTGATGCAGTGCTTCTGGACATTCACCCTAAAAACAACAATTTATTATGTAAATGCAAATTAGCAATTAATTTAAATAATACTGTAAAGTGTCATTGCATTGTATTTACAACACCATGAGATCAACATCTGTACAAAGTTTCATCAAAGTATTTGTGGATATATCACTCTAAATAGGAAAGTTCATTACATATGCAATAAAAAATTAGTTAATATGACACTGATAAACATCTGTATTCACTATTAAAGAATGTCAGCTTGACACCTTAACTAAGTTTCATGAAATTTGATGAAATATTTCTTGACATATCAGCCTCGTTACGAAAATTCAATAATTGACATACATGTAATGATGTTACATGTCGTGAAACAAATTGATGTGCATATTTATGACAAATGGTCAATGTTCTTGTACCAACTTTGAATAAAATCAGTTGATACATGTCTGAGTTATGGCAGCAGACAGGAACCAGATATGAACTGAAAATGCCCACGTGTTTCATTATATATTGCAGTTATATGCAAACTGAACCCTTGCCACATTTCTGCAACTTCATTGAAAGTGTTATGATCAACATAACGAATAATATTCACCACAGATTAATTCTAAATCCAAATATATATCCCCAATCAGGAAAGTTCATTAAAATATGCAAATAAGGAATTGATTGAAATGTTCTCATTAAATATGCAAATTAGGAATAGGCTGAAGTAAAAATGTTAAATGACTTTTAATAATCTCGTATCATAGTATCTTTAATGTACAAAACAATTTGTCAGCTTTGGTCTGGTCAAGACAGGTAAATATCCTTAATTAGGAAAGTTCATTAAATTTGCAAATAAGGTATTGGCTAAAGTAAACCAGATATGAACTGAAAATGCTCACGTGTTTCATTATATATTGCATTTATGTGCAAGTTTGAACCTTTGCTACATGCTTTGCTACATTTAAAGAGTTATGATCAACACAATGAATTTCACCACAGATCAAATCTAAAGGTCATTAAGTATTCAAATATGTAATTAGCTGAAATAAAAATAATTAATTTCTTTGAGTACTGTCATTGTATCACAATATAGCATGTGTAATTACCTTTGGTCAAGTCCTTCAAGCTCTATATGCCAAACCGTGAAAGCTTGTTAGCTATTTATGCAAATTATGAATTAGCTGACATGAAAATGCAAAATGACTTTCAATACTGTTATAACCTGGTATAATGATCAATGTACACAGCATGTTTCGCCAAATTTTATCAAGTAAATGCCAGTATATATCCCTAATTTGGAAGGTTCATTAAATATGCATATTGGGAATTGGCTGAAAAAAATGTCAAATGACTTTCAATAATCTTGTATCATAGTATCTTTAATGTACATAGCAATTTTGCCAACTTTGGTCAAGTCAAAACAGATAAATATCGCTAATAAATGCGGGATATCGGACCGCAGGCGGGCGAAGATTGCATTATAAGCGCGCCAACCCAAACTCACTGCATGGACATCACATTTACGAAATCGAAGTCCAAAGTCAACTACGTCATTGTTAGAATAAGAGAGGTTTTCCATCACACGGGAGCATACCACAACAAATTTTGCACAGATGGCGTTGCACTGGCATTGAAAAAGGGTGCATGGAGCATGGGAACGCGGGCAGTTTCCCTCGCTATGGGTAGGAAATGCATTGAGCAAGACACACTTCCGGGTTCGCAAAAAAACGAGGATCCCATTTACGGGGCGCTCAAATATAACTATTTGCTGTGATACATAGCAGAGGCGTATATGTTTGTGATGCTGAGAATAACATCAGTAAATAAATGACGGGTTTTAAAAGTTGACGTTTTTTGCGATGAAACAGACTTCTGAAGGTAGCTCGCTTGGGGAACACGTCATCCCGGCCGCTGTCGCTTTGACCCCAGTAATTCACACTGGTTTTGGTCGGCCCCAGGTACCCAAGTCACTTCGACCCCGTCACACTTTTGCCTACATGTCCACGGAGACGATTCAACATATTCCACAACAAAGCCAAGACAAAAATTGAAAATATCAATAAAATGGCTTCACAAAGGCTGAAATACACGATACTCGATGAAGTATGAAGTTTATGAAATGAAATCAAAATTGACAACACAAGTGTTTGTCTCAGGTAATACCACTTGAAGTTGAACTATTCTACAGACTGTTTTTTCCATACAGTGCAGTATTTGTCAGTGACAAATTAATCTTTGCAATACATTTTTTTGCGATGAGCTGGAAATTTGATTAATATCGAGTTAATGTACATAAATATTCCGCTATTTACTGGGACACGTTTATTTTCTCGATCCGCTATCTGCGGACTACGTGCTGAAGTACATTGACTGTTCATGTCAACGATCGTTTCTCCCTCTGCAGAGTTTCTGTATCCCGTTCAACAATGCTGTACCTCGATCACACAATAGTGACGCTATGTAGCTGTTGCAGTATTGAATCATAAAATGGCCACCTCGTCTAACAGTAACACGTATTGTCGGGATTATCGTACGGAAAAAAGACTGCAAAAGTAAGACTTATGAATCTTCATCAGAATTGAACACATCATGATTGTACACGAGTATCAACCGTGAATGCACGTTGAGCTCGGCAGTTACACAAGCATGGTACGCTACATGCGTAGCCCTACGAGTATGGCGACAGTGTCCGGCTTTGGCTACGCCGGGGGCTACGCCGCCTGCCGGAGGTGGGAGGCGGCGTAGCCAAAGCCGGACACTCTCGCCATACTCGTAGGGCTAGCTACATGCACTGCCGCGATGCCGATCGTATGCATTCCAAGGCCTATCCCGGAATTTGTTTCACAAACAACCTCAAAGGAGAGCAAACATACTTCTATGGACAATGACGAATACGTTTCTTGGCGAAGCAAAATCAAAACAGTGCAGAAGTACATGAAGTAGGTCATGGCCTTGGACTCTGTGCACGAACCTGATTGGACACTTCAATACCTTTGACCCAAAGTAATATTATATCATCAGCACTTCCATGCCATGAGGCTAGGTAGAGAACGTATTAGCCCTGCGTACGATGCTGTGTGTTCCGCTACAGCTAATAATAGCCCCGCTCACCACAGCCCTGCAAAGACCCGTACGTAGAGTTGGTGACTTCAAATCCATTTTTGGACTTGACGTAAAAAGCCAATCGATGTCGGCAACTCTCTCGCTAGCCCTGCGTACGTACGCAGTGTACGCTGTGTGTTAGGAACGCACACAGGGAATGCACAGCGTACACTGCGTACGTACGCAGGGCTAGCGAGAGAGTTGCCGACATCGACGGCTATTTACGAAAAAAGAATAAAAGACTGGCATTTTTGGAAGCGATCGAGTAGCTGAGGTAGGCAGGGATACGACTTGGGCCCAAGAACGCTGAATTTCGGCAGTAATTTGGCTTTTTACGTCAAGTCCAAAATGGATTTGAAGTCACCAACTCTACGTACGGGCCTTTGCAGGGCTGTGGTGAGCGGGGCTATTAGCTGTAGCGGAACACACAGCATCGTACGCAGGGCTAAGAACGTATGTACTCATTTCTGGCGATCGAGCAGGGAGGGAAACAATCAATTACCAAGGATAAAGCTAATTTGCTAAACGATATTTTATCTTGAATAGTGAGTTGAATGAGTAATAAAATATCATATTTTAATGTTCAATACGAGGTTGAAACACGGAGGGACCGTGGTTGAAACCAGAGCTATCCAGCTGCAGCTGTAGCCAACCTGGACAAGCACATTTCACAGCGCCCTCAAACAGTCGATTGTTTTCACTTGTCATACGCGGCGTAACAGAAAAATTAAAACTTTCATAACTTCATTAATATCCAAGCCACGCCCACCAAAACCTTTTCAGTTCTAGCCATTTGAATTCTGAAGATGTCTACCAAATTTGACTGAAAATACGTTCAGCCGTTTTTTGAGAAAATGGACCAACAGACAGACAGACAGACACACAGACAGACATCGCTGCGACATATGCCCACGTGTTCACACGTGGGCAAAAAATCGTAACATAATGGCTGCCACGAAGACATATCTGATCTTATCGTCTAAAAAATCAACATGCAACATCGGCTTCCTTCTCAAGCTATAATTTACATTTCTCCGCCTGGGCAAATTTCTACTGAAAACCCTGAATAAATGTTGTTTCTATCTGTTCAGTGCAGGAAATTCTACATTGATGTTATGACAATGATTTCTGCTCAGTACAACCAGAAAAACAACAAGAAATATTTAAACAAGAAAAACAAGAATGACAAAAGTAAATGAGGTCTGAAACTTTAGGTACAGGAGGTCAACTTTAGATACATGCATAGCAGAAACAGCTAGTCCCTCTTAGTTCGCACAGGTCTGTTAATATGTAACACAGTTCATAAACAATAACAGGAAATGACTCAAGGTCAGCGGAACCTGTTTCAGTCATTGGCATGCCACCACTCCTGACATTTGCAGGATTTCCCCTTTTTCATACCTCATTTGCCTATTTTTGACACTGACATGTTCATTTGAACGTCACATCTCAACCCCTGGGTCTACTTGTACACTAAATACTGTGATGGTAGGTGTGGTGGTTTGAGAGCTTTTGCGTGTGACGGACATACATTCACATATACATACATACATACAGACATATAGATGCAACCAACTCACCATATAAGCTTTTTTGGTATTTATATACATACCCAATTGAAACCACCGTATATACATACCAAATATGAGCTTAAAATTGCCCAAAATTACAAACATGTTAATATCAATAGAATTTGTACAAACTTGACTGAGGTCATCCTGAGATACATGACTATTACCTTTCAGAATGAGCAGACAAGCGATTTCAGAGAGCACAATTTTTTGACCAAAAATGGAAAAAATACCCTAAAAAATACAAACATGCAAATTTCACCCCAATTTGTGCACTCATAATTTAGGATACCTAAAGGAATCTGCATACTAAGTTTCAACCCAATCTGACCAATGCTTACTGAGTTCTAGCCAGTTGCAGGATTTTTCCTTTTTTCTCCATTTGCATATTTTAGCACTGACATGTTCTTTTGAACAAATTCACATCTCCACCCCTAGGTGCACCTGTACACCAAATACTAAGACGGCAGCCATTGCTGTTTAGTAGTTTTTGATCTTGACGGACTAACAGACATACATACATACATACATACTGGCACACACAGACACCATTTTGACGCCTTATAAGAATAACTCCCATTTACATATATACATATGCATATATGGGAGCTAAAAATAATTAACATGACACTGCTTAGTGTCTTTATTCAATGTTAAAGCAAAGTGAGCTCAACATCTGTACCAAGTTTCATGAAATTTGATGAATCGTTTCTCGCCATATCAGCCAAATTACGAAAATTCATTAAATATGCAAATCAGCAGTTAACTGACATGATACTACTACTTATCTTTGCATGCCATAACACTACTGGAAGATCAACATCTGTACCACGTTTCATCAAATTTGATACAGCATTTCTAGACATATCACACTAATTATAAAAGTTCATCAAATATGCAAATTAGCAATCAATTGACATGATACTACTTAATGTCTTTGCACAGTATTACAGTACTGAAAGATCAACATCTGTACCAAGTTTCATCAAATTTGATGCAGTATTTCTGGACATAGCCCCCTAATTAGGAAAGTTCATTAAATATGTAAATTAACAATTAATTTGAATGACACTGATGTCTTCTTTCAAATGTTAAAGCAATGTGAGCTAAACCTCTCTACCAAGTTTCATGAAATTTGATGAACCATTTCTTTACATATCAGTCTAATTACGAGATTTATTAATATGCAAACCGGCAGTTAATTAACATGATACTACTACATATCTATGCACACCATTATATTACCAAAAGATCAACATCTGTACCATGTTTCCTCAAATTTGATGCAGCATTTCTAGACATATGACAATAATAATAAAAGTTCATCAAATATGCAAATAATTGACATGATACTGCTTAATGTCTTCATTCAGTATTACAGTACTGTGAAATCCACATCTGTATTACGTTTCATCAAATTTGATACAGTGTTTCTGGAGATAGCTCACTAATTAGAAAAGTTCATTAAATATGCAAATTAGCAATTAATTCCCATGACACTGCTAAGTGTCTTTGTACACTAATATGAGACTGTGTGCTAAAGATCTGAACTAAGTTTCATCAAATTTGCTGCAGTATTTCTAGACTTATCACCCTAATTACAAAAATTCATCAAATATGCAAATTAGCAATTAATTGATGCAATACTGACTGTGTGCTATCAGAGCTCTGTGTGACAAACATCTTTACAAAGTTTCATCAAATTTAGTGAAGTCGCTTTAGAAATAGAACATTATTACAATGGGACACACAGATTAATGATCATGCTAACATTGATATAGCCATCACTGGTGATTTTACCCCATCACTCAAATCCTGCATCCAGTGGATGGCCATTTACAACATGCAAGCTTTGTTAAATTGCCAATATAAGTAATAGTTACTGATCAATTCATTTAAGCACTGTGAATATGATAATAGTACTTCTATGGCAAGAGTATGCAAACAATGGTCAAAACTTACTGTTTGATATCCTGATGGAAAGTTATAGGTGATTGTTATACGACCACATTTAGGAAATCCTGGAAGTTTTCGATAGTCGTCAGTACTGTAAGTCATTTTACCGTTTGGCATGTCTCCTGTTACAACACCAAAAGTCTGTTTGCAGATTGGGCAGATTGGACCTCGGACTTTCTCAGATTGATCAATACAAGCTGTGCAGTATTTATGATTGCAGGGCAATTTCTTTGGTTCTTCAATATCATCAAGGCAGATGGAACATGTGTTTTCAGTTGCACCCTTACTTCTGTCATCAGTAGTGCTGCTCCCCCTTGAACTTGATTTTGGGATAGCTCCACGTTGACTTGATGTTGGACTGCCTTTCAAAGGGTCATCAGATACTCCTCTTGTGGCTTCAGAGTAAAGCTTTACTCTTTCCATCACCTGACCTTCAGTCAATTGTTTCATGTCAAGCTCATTCAAACCAGTGTTTGTACCTTTCGTATTAAACGGAGGTCCATAGCCATAAATCATGGTGTCATAACCATGTCTGCTGGACTCATATAGAAACTGCCATCCTTTTCAAGCTTTGCTTGGAAAATTCGTGTGAAAGCTTTAGTAGTCTCTCTGTCAATATCAATGAAGTGTATTTCATCTAATATACCTTTGTTATGCTGACTTTCAAGATATGTGACTACGGCATGATACATCACTTCTGCACACACATGGTTGGTACTCCATAAATACCTAAGGGAAAACCATACACAAATTTAGCAATGATTGTAGGTTGCTGAATACACAGTAATGAACGCAGATTAACTGAGACAACATATTGCTTGACCCCATCTTTCTATCAGCTGCATAATCCAAAATGAACCTGGGGAAAATGACTATTGAAACAGTTTTATCATGTAGCCGTAAACAGAAAAGTTGAAAAAGTAAGAATAAAATACGTTTTAATATCAACATAAAAGTATTTAAATAATAGTCATCATTGATGACACAGTTCCCGCTTTTTAATGAGTACTTGATGGCCAGTCTTTGGAGAGGATAGAGTCCTGTTCATTAATTGGGCCTGTGATTAACAAGTCATCGTGGATGACACAGTCCCCACTTGTTAAAGGGTATTTTAATTAATTAATTTAATTAATTACAAGTCCTGGGAGAGGATCCAGTCCTCTTCATCAATTAGGTGGGTGATTAAAAATACTGCGATAGGGCTTCAATGGCCGACAATGAGTTCCATGGTGGTGAAAACATAAAACAAATGTAGGCCACCATCCTATTACAAAAGGTCATTAAATGAGTCAATAAGTAATAAATTGACAGGATGTTGCCAAACATTTTTGCATTCTATCATAACACTGACAGATTATCATCGCTTCCATATTTCATAAAATTTGTTGCAATGTTTCTGGACATTCACCTTAACAACAAAAATTCATCATGTAAATGCTAATTAGCAATTAATTTAAATGATACCTCTAAGTGTCATTGAATTGTATTTACAACACTATGAGATCAACATCTGTACCAAGTTTTATCAAATTTGATGCAGTATTTGTGGGTATATCACTCTAATTAGGAAAGTTCATTACATATGCAATTACAAATTGATTAACATGACACTGATAAATGTCTTTATTCACTGTTAAAGCAATATGAGCTCAACACCTGTACCAAGTTTCATGAAATGTTATGCAGTATTTCTTGACATATCAGCCTAATTACGAAAAATCAATAATTGACATGATACTATTTGCTAAATGTCGTGAAACAAATTGATATGCTCATGTATGACATTGGTCAATGTCCTTATACCAATTTTGAATGATATTGTTGAAAATATGTCTAAGTTATGGCTCTGTACATGAAAAACACATAACAAAATGGCCACCAGGCACCCATTTGCATTGATTTGTGAAACCAATAGACAGCATACTGATGACATAGGTCAATGTCCTTGTACTAACTTTGAATAAGATCGGGTGATACATGTCTGAGTTATGGTTGCGGACATGAACAAATCATAACAAATGGCCACCAGGCAGCCATATTGCAGTGGATTGTGAAACCATTAATAGACACGCATATTTACGACATAGATCAATGTCCTTGTACCAATTTGAATAAAATCGGTTGAGACTTGCCTGAGTTATGGCTCTCAACATGAAAAAACATAACATAATGGCCGCCACGAGGCCATATTGAATCATATAATGAAATATATCCATGTGCATATGTATGACATAGGTCAATGTCCTTGTACTAACTTTGAACCAGAAAAACAAGAATGACAAAAGCAAATAAGTCTGCAACATGGGTACCGGAGGTCATCTTTAGGAACATGCATATCAACTTCTATAGCAATGGGACTCAGGACAAGCAGATCCTACATACATAAGGAAATGTACACAAGCGACCTAACAGCCGATATAGCTCCGCTGTGTTTATGTAGACAATAACTATTTTTGACACATGTTGATGAGAAGGAGGAAATCTTTGATAGCTCATTTCAATGGCCAGAAAAAATGCTAAGTGGCTAAAATAGCTGCAAAAATACACAATTGAAGATTTCATCATAATTTGAATATATCACATTGTATCATTCCTGAGAACATGTCAACCAAAGCTATCTGACAATTAGTTTTTTGAGAATGAAATTTTCTGACCAAAAATGGCAAAAATTGCCCCCAAAATAAAAAGTGCAGACTTCACCATAATATCAATATATCATATATCAAAATAATCCCTTGGAATTTGTATACCAAATATCAAAGCTATCGTTTTGCAGATTTTGAGAAACAAATCATTTGACCAAAAATGGCAAAAATTGCTCTCAAAATACTAAATTGCAGATTTCACCATAATTTCAATGTATATCACATTTACATTCCATTAAGTTCATCTGTCGCAACCTGCATATCGAATTCAAAGCTATCAGACCAGTACATTTTAAGAAATACATTTTTTGACCAAAAATGGAAAAAATTGCCCAAAAAATACAAAATCGTAGATTTCATCATTATGTCAATAAATATTATTAAGATCATCTGTAGGAACCTGTATACCAAATTTCAAAGCTATCAGATGAGTAGTTTTGGAAATACACATTTTTTGACCAAAAATGGCAAAAATTGCCCCAAAAATACAAAATTACAGATATCATCAGAAACTCAATATATATTACTAAGTTCATCTATAGAAACCCGTATACCAAATTTCAAAGCTATCAGACCAGTACTTTTTGAGAAACACATTTTTTGACCAAAAATGGCAAAAATTGCCCCAAATATACAAAATTGTAGATTTCATCATAATTTCAATAAATATCATTTAGTTCATCTATAGGAACCTGTATACCAAATTTCAAAGCTATCAGATGAGTAGTTTTGGAAATACACATTTTTTGACCAAAAATGGCAAAAATTGCCCCAAAAATACAGATTTACAGAATTCATCACAAATTCAATATATATTACTTAGTTCATCTATAGAAACCTGTATACCAAATTTCAAAGCTATCAGACCAGTACTTTTTGAAAAACATTTTTTTAACAAAAATAGCAAAAATTGCCTTAAAAATGCAAATTTGCATATTTCTGCACAGTTTGAACAAATCTGAAATAGATCATCTCTAGGTACCTATGTATCAAATATCAAAGCTATCTGACTAGTAGTTTTGAAGAAGAAGATTTTTAAAGATATTTTACCAAAATGGACAAAAATTGCCTTAAAAATACAAATATGCAACTTTCAACAAGACAATTTGAACAAATCTAACTGAGGTCACCGTAAATAAACTGCATATCAAATTTCAAAGCAATCGGACAAGCGGTTTCAGAGAAGACTTTTTTACCAAAAACAGCAAAAATGCCCCCAAAATACAAATATGCAAATTTCACCACGATTTGAACAAACTTAAGTGAGGTCACCCAAAGTGAACTGCATATAAAATTTCAAAGCAATCGGACTTGCGCTTTCAGAGTAGAAGGCAATTGTTGACGGACAACGGACAACGACGGAAAATCAACCTATTTGATAAGCTAAGCGTCACTGACAGCGGAGCTTACGAAAAAATTAGCCAAAGAAGGCTTGACAAGAAGAAAAGGTTGGAAGAGTGGGGAAAAAATAAAGATTGGGAAAAAATGTACAAGGGATCTGGTAAAAAGTAATGCTACCTCATCAATCTTCTAGACCCTACCCCCTCCTGAATATCAAATGTTCCAACCCTTGGTTGACCATGTTTACATAAGGCTAGATGGCAGGAAATGTATTTACAACCTTGGGGATATTTTAATTAATGCTATGAGTGCTATCATGTGAATGTATAAACATTACTTAAATTAGTTACAGATAGTGAAATGCCTTCCACCGTGGGGGGTGATTACAACATCTGGAATTATCCTGGATCCAAATTTCTCATCAATTCTGGTGTGTCTTACATGGAAAAGTTCCAAAAATTTGTCCGCAATGAAACAATTTACCTCAGCTTTGTTTTCTGGATCAAATTTTACTACAAATTGATACCAAATATTATGTCACAGCCTTTGAAACTGTCTCACAACATATCCTGGGATGGTGTAGGTCATTTAAGGTCACAAACTGAAATTACCTGAAATATAAAATTTGGGGGTTTCCCAACACCTTGAGCAGAAAATTTATCTAATGACATCCCTGGGGACTTTTGTACCAAATTACAAAGCTATCAGACAAGTAATTTGGAGAACAAGTTTTCTTGACCAAAAATGATAAAATTGTCTTAAAACTACAAGATTGTATATTTCAGGACAACTTCCACATATCTAACTATTGTCATCCCTGGACATCTGTACACCAAATATACAAGCTGTCTGTCCAGGGGCTTAAAAGAAAATATTTATAAGATTTTGACCAAAAGTGACAAAATTGCCCCAAAAGAGGAATATTTCCAATTTTGTCATAATTTTCACAAATTAGAAGGGTAACACCGTTGCAAACATCAAATCCAAATTTGAGAGCAATTGGGCTAGCGGTTTCAGGGAAGAAAAAATTTTACTTAAAATGTGAGTAACCAAAAAATTCAGCAAAATACAAAATTCAAGATATCTTCACGCTATTCAAAACTGTATAAGGTTCACCAAAGATACTTGCACACAAATTTTCAAAGCAATCAAAACAGCGGTTCTTTAGTTATTAATTCTCGACCATTTTCACATGTTTTAAGCTCATTTGCATAATTTTGGCATTGCAAATTTTATTTGAACAAAATCCTATCTATAGTCCAGGATGCATCAACACACCAAATACCAAGCTGAAAAATGCAGCGGTTTGCGAGTTTTTGATGTTGACGGACATACTGTACATACATACATACATACATACATACATACATACATACATACACACATACATGCAGATGCCACCAACTTCATCTTATACGGTAACCTCACATTGGTATACGAAATGTGAGCTAATAAAATCAGATGAGATGTGCTTGAGTTATAGCTCTAGACATGAAACAATTGCACAAAATGGCCGCCATGTGGCCCTATTGGATCATATTGTGAAACAAATCGACTTATATATATTTGAAATAAGTCAATATCATTGTACCAACTTGGAATAAAATCATTTGAGACATGCCTGAGTTATGGCTCTGGACATGAAAAAATTGTACAAAATGTCCAACACGCAGCAATATTAGATCATATTGTGAAACAAGTTGACATACATATGTATGACATATGTCAATGTCCTTGTACCAACTTTGAATAAAATTGGTTGATACATCTGAGCTATGCTTCCAAAGATGTACATAATTGTAACAAAATGGCCGCCATGCACGCAGCCATATTCAACCTTATTGTAAAACAAATCAACTTCCATATGTATGACATAGGTCAATGTCCTTGTACAAACTTTGAACAAGTCATCGTTGATGACACAGTCCCCACTTGTTAATGGGTACTTTGATTACAGGATAGAGTCCTCTTCATTAATTAGGTCTGTGATAAAAATGCTTTGATACAGATGGTTCTCAATGGCCAAGAATGAGTTCCATGGTGATGAAAACATAAAATCAATGTAGGCCACCATCCTAAAGTTCATAAAATAGCGTCAAGGACACTGAAGCCTCCTCAAGTGTGAGGCCAGTTGAAGTAGTTGGTTGTTGGTAAGCAGTAATTGACTGGAGGCATGGGGTTTGGATACGGGATACACAAGATTTGTTAGATACATTTAATTGTATATATGGCATGATTCGGCGCATTAATATAAAAATAAATTGCATACATTAACACCAATCTATCCTGATGGAGTATGTGGCAGTTTATTATTAGGCAACTAGTAAAGTGAGTAAGCGCCATTTACTGCATTGGAATGCAGGAGAGCCACCGTAGTTTCTCTGTCACCACTCTAGTGAAAATTGCTTCAATGTGTTTTTCAACATTTAAATTTGTAGTATGCAAGTGAATTGCATTTCACATTGATCTGCTTGACCAGAAAATTTATCAGCCTTTTGCTTAAGTAGGTTTATATCTTCTTGTGTACATTGGCCAACTCTGAGTCGATTAAGAAATTCTGGAAAATGTTTACCATCTTTCTGTCTGCACAGGCGCAATAGAGAAATAAATATGCAAAAAAGATGAAAGGCTACAGTAGTATTTGTGAAATCGAGCTCAAAGGTCATCGAAGTCATCGAATTGTATCCCATAGTTATCCCTATATACCGAAAATCAGACTTCCAGCTCTATTGACTGGCCCAAAATTAGACATGCATAATTAATGAGGTACAGGATGCGTCATTATTAGGTGTCCCATCATACCAAATATGAAGGGTGTAGCCCTTGTGATTACTGAGTTATGAAGAAATATCTATATTTGAGGTCTAAGGTAATTGAGGTCACGTGACATTTTGTAAAAAAAAAATTGTATCCCATAGTTATCCCTATATACCAAAAATCAGACCTCCAGCTCTATTGGCTTGTCCGAAATTAGATACATGCATAATTATTGAGGTACAGGATGCGTCATCATTAGGTGTCCCATCATACCAAATATGAAGGGTGTAGCTCTTGTGGTTACTGAGTTATGGACATATATGTATATTTGGGGTCAAAGGTCATCAAGGTCACGTGATATTTTGTCAAAAAATGTTTATCCATAGTTATCCCTACATACCAAAAATCATAACTATAGCTCTATTATTAAGCCCAGAATTAGGTATGTGCATAATTAACACAGGAAGTGGCTGGTTATGTGACATTTTGTCATAAAACTTTGCTCCCATAGTTTTCTATATGTACCAAAAACACATTGAAGTTGACAGCCAGTTAGAGTGAAATCAGATCAAGCTGCAAAACTTGATTAGCCAAGGTATTGTGTATCAGCGATTTTTACGACATAACAGCTGGGCTTGATGTGGTCTTGTTTATATCTTTAATCAGCTACACCTCTCAGTTACACATCACACCAGGGCCACTCCACTGTGCGCCAGACAGAGAAACATAAACAAATCACTACACTTTGCAATGTCGTGAATCTTTCTTTTTTATTTGTGATGAACAAATGAGCTTGAAAGTTCAGGAAGGTTTTGAAATTTTCGCTTGTCCAGTCTCAGTGAATCTACATATTAAACAATTTTGGGAATTCCTGACAATTGGACACAATGATAAGGTATCTGTTGCTTACAACGGTCTAATCATTGCAATCCTAGTTCTGACAAATGAATTGAATCATGAAATACTGTGAGGGAACATTCTCATCACAGTATACCTCAAAAATACCGCAATTATACGGTGTCGCTCAAATTTGATCAGAATTGGTACATACCAGTATGGGTTAACAAAGATCAACAATAAATGTTGTTTCTCTCTGTTCAGCGCAGGAAAATTCTACGTTGATGTTATGACAATGATTTCTGCACAGTACAACCAGAAAAACAACAAGAAATATTTAATCCAGAAAAAACAAGAATGACAAAAGTAATTAAGGTCTGAAATTTTAGGTACTGGAGGTCAACTTTAGCAACATGCATAGCTGAAAGGCAGCTAGCCCCTCTTAGTTTGACCATAGACGCTCTTCCTCCCCTCTACTGTCTATGGTTTGGGCAGTTCTGTTAATATGTAACAGTTCATAAACAACTCCCCTCTACTGACGGTCTTCCTCCCCTCTACTGTCTATGGTTTGGGCAGTTCTGTTAATATGTAACAGTTCATAAACGATGACAGGAAATGACTCAAGATAAGTGGAGTTTGCCTGTCACTCCTGCACACATGCAGAAATTCCCTTTTTCTTACCTCATTTGCACATTTTTGACACTGATATGTTCATTTGAACAAATTCACATCTCAACCCCTACATCTACCTGTACACCAAATACTGAGATGGTAGCTTTGGCGGTATGGGAGCCTTTGTGTGTGACGGACATACATCCGCACATACCCACAAATATACAGACATCAGACTCATCATATAAGCTCTTTTTGGTATATTTATATTTAAAACCAAATATGAGCTAAAAACAGAACGAAAGAGAAAGTACTACAGCTGTGACAACTTTAAAACTAACTTAAGCTAAAAATAGAAATAATAGTGAAAAATTTGTCTAAATGGTATAAATGAAATGAGCTACAAGTAATAGAACACATCATAATCATGTTTGCAAGTGTTTCAGTGAAAAGGATGCCTTGTAACAAACTGTCTTTTTTTAAGTTTTATTACAATCCTATGTTGAAAAGGTTCTTGCAGTGCACCATTGAGTCCAATCAGGAACTCCACGAACACATTTACAAATGTATTTTGAACATGTAAGTTTATATGATGCTGGTCTAGCTAGTCAATTCCCAAAGCTACCTGAACTTTCACGCTCACTTGTTATCACAAATAAAAATGATAGATACATGACATTGCAAAGTGTGGTGATTTGTTTATGTTTCTCTGTCTGACATTCATGGACGTGGCCCTGGTGTGTTGTGTAACTCAGAAGAGCATGTAGCTGATTAAAGATGTAAACAAGACCACATCAAGCCCTGCTGTGTTAATGTCATAAAAATTGCTGATACACATCTATTAAAACAACACCTTGGTTAATGAAGTTCTGCAGCTTGATCAAATTTCACTGTAATTGGCCACCACCAGTTTATCACATGACACATGGACACACAGACGGAAATTAATTGGCCAAATCTTGACAGAAGGAAGCAAAAGTTGACGCCAAATCTTGACAGAAGGAAGTTGACACAAATCTTGACAGCAGGAAGTAAAAGTTGACGCCGCCATCCTGGTTTTCAATTCTAATAGCTCCTCAGTATATAAAATGGAGGAGCTAAAAATGAGTCAACTAGTAATTAACCAACAGGATGTTGCAAAACATTTTTGCATACAATCCTAACACTTAACAGATTATCACTGGTACCATATTTCATAAAGTTTGATGCAGTATTTACAACACTATGAGATCAACATCTGTATCAAGTTTCATCAAATTTGACGTTGTATTAATTTGTGGCTATATCACTCTAATTAGGAAAGTTCATTACTTATGCAATTACAAATTAATTAAAATGACACTGATAAATGTCTTTTTCAATGTTAAAGCAATGTGAGCTTAACATCTGTATAAAGTTTCATGAATTTGATGCAGTATTTCTTGACATATCAGCCTACTTACGAAACTTTAATAATGACGTGTTACTGCTACATGACATGAAACAAATTGACGAGCATATGTATGAAATAGGTCAATGTCCTTGTACCAACTTTGAATGATACTGGTGGAAATATGTCTGAGTTATGGCTCTGTACATTAGAAAATTGTACACAATCACCGCCATGCAGCGATATTTGATCTTACTGTTTAATAAATCAACACATATATGTATGACATAAGTCAATGTCCATGTACCAACTTTGGATAAGATCAGTTGAGACTTGCCAGAGTTATGCGGCTCTCGACATGAAACAGAAAATATGAAAATTGCTACCATGTGGCCATATTGGACCATCTCGGCAAACCAATTGACATACATATGTATAAATAAGTCAATGTCCTTGTACCAACTTTGAATAAATTCCCTTGATGCATGTTTGAGTTATGGTTCCGGAAATGAAAAAATCGGAAAAAATGGCCACACGGCGGCCATATTGGATTGTATCACAAAACAAATCAATGTGCATATGTATGACATAGGTCAATGTCCTTGTACTAAGTTTGAATAAAATCGTGAATAAAATCAGTTGAGACGTGCCCAAGTTTTGGCAAAGGACATGAAAAAATTGGAACAAAATGGCTACCATGCAGCCATATTGGATCAATATCATGAAACAAATTGACCTACATATGTATGACATAGGTTAATGTCCTTGTACCAACTTTCAATAAAATCGGTTCAGATATGCCTGAGTATCATGGCTCTGTTCATGAAAAAACCGTAACAAAAACGCAGCACAGCAGCCATATTGGATCATATCACATAACAAATTGACATGCATATGCAAGACATTAGTCAATCTCCTTGTACCAACTTTGAATAAATTCGCTTGATACATGTACATGTCTGTCAGTATTATGGCTCTGTACATGAAAACATAGTAATAAAATGGCTGCCTTGCGGGCATATTGGATCGTATCACAAAACAAATCAACGTGCATATCTATGACATTGGTCAATGTCCTTGTACCAGCTTTGAATAAAATCGGTTGAAACATGTCTGAGTTATGGCTCTGTACATGAAAAAATTGTAGTAAAATGGCCGCCTGACAACCATATTGGATCGTATCACAAAAAATTTACATGCATATCTATGACATATGAAGTAATCCTTGTACCAAGTTTGAATGAAATCGCTCCTTGCATCTCTGAGATATCTGTGTGAATAGACAGATGGATGCACGCACGCACGGACGCACAGACATGACCAAACCTATACGGACGCACAGACATGACCAAACCTATATGTCCCCCTGGACAGTGTCAGTGGGAACTTAGAATAACATCAGTTGAGATGTGCCTGAAAGGCTCTGTACCTGAAAAAATCCTAACTGTACAGTACTTCACTAACAAAATGGCCACATGGTGGCATGTTGGATTGTATCACAAAAAAAATTGACGTGCATATATATGCATGACATATCCTTGTACCAAGTTTGAATGAAATCACCCCAGGTACATGTATCTCTGAGCTATCTGTGTTAACAGACAGACAGGCGGATACATGCATGCACAAACATGACCAAACCTACCGGTACAAGTCCCCCCCCGGACACTGTCTGTGGGGACTAAAAACTACCGCGGTACAGATGAGGCGTAGTGGATCATATTGTGAAACAAATTGATGTGCATATGTATTTCTACATAAGTCAATGTCCTTGTACGAACTTAGAAAGGGGTTAACATATGTCAGAGAAATGCTTGGTGACAGAGACAGGGATGAACGGACAGATGTGATCAAAACCATAAGTTCCTTTAGACTATGTCCATTCCCCCTGACTATAGCCTAGATTCTATTTGTCCGCTTGCCTCCGTACTCTGACCCACTCCCGTCTAGTCTAGTGAGCAGTATTTCGAGCTAGAGTTGTAAAAACTGCTAATTTGAATGTCAATGGTCACCAACTGAGACCGTGACTTCACTAGCATCCCTTTCAAAGTCAATCACTGAAATGACCCTCTCATGATTGGCCTATGACTTGGTTGGGCAGAGCTGCAGTGTCAACATAGTGAACATATTTGACGTCATATTAAAATTAGCTCTGTCCAACCAAGACATAGGCCAATCAAGAGAGGGTCATTTTCAGTGATTGACTTTGAAAGGGATGCTAGTGACGTCATGGTCTCAGTTAGTGACCATTGACGTTCAAATGAGCAGTTTTTACGACTCCAGCTCGAAATACTGCTCACGAGACCAGACGGGAGTGGGTTGGAGGTACGGAGGCAAGCGGACGAATAGAATCTATAGGCTACCCTGACTACGTCCTGTAGTGAATAAAAAGAATCAGAAGTGAAATCATACCTGTACCAATAGCTGGTATGGCGACAGACTTGGCTCCTAAACCTTCAGCCATTGTCAAAAGATTGATACAACAGTACTGTAAAATTCTTTCACTTTGTCTGTATTTCTCTCATTCCACACTGGACCAACTACATGGAGAACCCATTTGCACGGTAAATTTCCTGCCTTGGTGTAAACCACTTCTGCCTTGTTGATGTATCTTCCCTCTCTTTGTATGATATCATGACTCTCTTTTTGAATGCTGTATCCTCCTGCCTTCAAAATAGCACCAGCGACACCTCCAGCATGGTCAAGCCTCTCATTTGCAGCATTTGAAATAGCATCCACTCGCTCCTTGGTGATATCTCCCTGACACACTGATACTTTTGTTCTCTTTGGTTTTCCTACCTCAAATTCTAATAAAACTTTCCTTTCTTGGTCTGTCTTGTCATCTGAACTGTTACTTCTCTGCATGTTTGAAGGCCCCCCTCTTCTCCGCCCCCCATGACGAGATTGGGGAATACTTACACCAAGGTGATTACAGAATGTATCTGTGGCAAGCTTAACCTCACTTGCCTCACCTAATATTCTGATTTGCTCATTACTCTCAATTACACGGATTTTGTCATGTGCAGCATGGGTCACTCTTATAGCTTGCCTAATTCTGGTATCTGATAAACCTTTTCCCTTCAAGTCAATCTCCTTGGATATCATCTTGGTATGCAGGGTTGAACAAATGAAACAAACTTTCATATGCATCTTCTAAATTTGCTCAGTGCATTTGCCATTATCCTTAGCTGGTTTTATGACAACATCATGACCTTCAGTCCACTCAAACTTTACACCGTTGTTGTTTGAAATACTATCCAGTGTGTCTGTATAAACATGAAAAATAAAAGATAACATATCTTCCCCTGCTGTAGCCTTTTTGGTTAATCTATTTGATTCATCTGTTGGACTTTCAGACAATTTTGCATTTACTTCTGACTGCACTTTGTCCTTATTGCTACCCGCTACATGAGGTATCTGAGATGATAGCTCCAAAGATGTCAGAACCACATTTTTTGCTTTACGCAGTAATTGTTTATTGTCACTGTACAGGACAAATCTTTGCTTTGGTATGAAATCAAAAGACACACTGTGTTTGTAAATTTCTAGCATCCCTTGAGCGTTTTGCACATTTTGTTTAGTTACTTCTGAGTTGTTACTGAAATCAATGACCTCCTTTTCAAGTGAGTTAAGTACTGCCTGCAAAAGAGTTTTTAATTTTTCTTTTGTCAATTCTAAAGACTGAGCAACACACTCATCACCTGGAACAATGCATAAAGCTCCTGCATCAATTGATGGGTCAAATTTGATATGAACATTGTACAGCTTTGAAAGTTGTGTGATCTCATATTTGCATGTATTATAGAAGATTTGTAATAGGTAGGGACATTCTTTCATTGTAAGAGTCTTAGACTTCGAAGCATATCAATCTCTTTGCCACTAGGATTATTTGAACTTTTAGATTTCTCTCTGGTATTCATGTCACTTTCCTTGACCTTTTCAGATATATGGGTATTTTTGGTAGCATTGCCATCTGACTCTTTGGAAGTTTTCATGGACTGAGCTGACTGATGATCTTTAGTGTGTGTGTCTTTTATGAATTTGCTGTCTCCTTTTGGAGGTGTAATATCTAAAGCTTTGCAAGCCTTTTTTACAATGTCATCTAACATCTTTTCATTTTCACTGTATAGTTTGACAACATCTTCGTTAGCAGGTTCAACACGACAGACCTTATTCTGTCTTTCTTTTTCAACAATGATTTTCTTGGCTTTTTCCTTTTTTTGAGAATCAATACTCCTTCCTCTTAAATCAATTATTCTACATCTTAGATTTTTCTTGACACATTGCAACAATTTGATGAAGTCGTCTCTAGCTTTATCTGCATCCTCATTTGTGCAGGATTTCTTGAGAACAACATATACTTTAGTATCATTTTTATCTTTAAAATCAATCGAAGCTCCATGCTTCACCTTCAGTTCGTTAATCGCTTGTGAACGCATGAGAAATATGAAATGTAATAATTGGGGATCATCCTGTACTACACGTATGTGGTTACTGTGGCCCCGTTTTTCTGCAGAAGATAGTGAGTGAACTAGAGTTTTAGCTCCTTTGGTAGACCTTTCAGTTGGAAATTCACTATCTGCCCTTTTGTCATCTGGTTGATGCCCACTCATGCCAAAACTACCTCCATCTCTCTGATCTGAATCTTGTACAGAGTTTTCAGTATTTTCATGTTTTTCTTCTTCTCTTCCAGAACTTGAAAGAGAACTGGAACCATTTCTAGCTGGTCAGGGTGAACATTTAAGTCATTAAGGTGAGGATCGATGGTGTGGGCTTGTGATTGTGACATTATCATACTATTATTCCTGTTTTTTACAACATCAATTTGCCTGCCCTCTTCTCTTCTAGTTCAGATGCTGATGTTTTTTTGAATTCTGTTCAAATGTAATCTTCTTTTGCTGAGAGGATTGAACTGTCACAAGATCTGGCGCACTTAAGTCAGTAGATTTTCCAGCCCCTTTCAAAGTTTGACCAAGGTCTTTCTTTTCCTTACCATTATTTGTGGTGATTCAGGTTTACAATCACATGAACTATGACTGTTACTATCAGCATTGATTTCTGGCTGATCAGAGGTGGCTGTTGAAAAAACTTTACCCTTCTCTGCACCTTTTTCCCCCATTGTAGTTGTTGTGTTTGCTGAACAATGATTAATATCGGAACCATTCTGAAAGTTCCTATTTTTGGTTGTATCATGGGATAAAACAGAGGTGTTTGTAATTTCAACTTTTGGATTGCTGTGTGATTTATTGTCTAAACCTTTTAACTTCTCAGCATTACCTTGAACTGAATGGAACATGTCGTCAGATGAGTATCAATGCTATGATCATTAGTTTGTGGTTTAAATTTTGATTTAGTTAGTAAACTGACATCTTTTATAGGTTTCTCAGTTATGCTCTTATTTGCCCTTCCTTTTTCAGGAGGAGGAGATTTTGTTACACTCTTATGCTGTTCATCATCATATTGCTGGGGTCCCAATATTTATCCTGTTCTCCTACTTCGTGGGCATTATGTTGTGGTATTTGAGCCACAGCATCATTTGAATCTGCACTTGTTGCATCTTTTGATGAAGAATCAATCTTTCTAATACTACCTCCTGAATTGCTGCCACTGCCCTTTGTCATATCACATTTTGTTTTGCTTGTTCTCAATAACCCTGTTTTCTGACAACTAATATCAGTGGCTTCATTTGCATGCATCTCATCTCTACCAGTCTCATTTTGACCAAGATTTTCTTCAGTATTTTTCTCATATTCCATTCCATGCTCTAAAGAGTGTGAATGTCTTGACGACACTTTGCTACTAATAGTTGCTGATACATTCTGTAATCTATCGTGGTGTAAGCCAGACACACTAGTTTTGACATCTGACAGACAGCCCCAAGTAGCCTTATTTGAATTTGGGATCTCTTCATCATTACTGTCATTTCTTAAATTGGCTGAAATGGCACAAGCCACTGGATCTTTCACTAACATTGCTACCAAATAATCATTGACTTGAATAAGTTGATGTAAATGTCCTTTTACTCTTAACAACACTTTGCCTTCATGCTCTTTCAAACTCCACTTGCATCTGCTGCTGTTCAGGCTGGTTATTACTGCACTGATTGGTAGTGGCAGCTGATCAAGTCTTATTTGGCCTACTAATTTCATAAATTCCTGTAAAGTCAGAAAGAAAAGTCTTACTCAAGTTGAATGCTGACACATCAATAACACTCAAGCAATCAATCCAACCACACAGAAGTATACAAGATTTTAGGATACTTTTCATTATTACATTATGTACCACACTTGCACCGGAGCATACTTATACCAACATAATTTGAACTGTAGTACAATACAAAACATAACACTTGGCTCACATTGGTTTGGTGCGGCAGACCAGAGTGAGTTATGCAACATAGCTTCTACCCGGTATGGGCCTTAGCTTGTAATAATCATAATGTCAAGTGCATTTGAGCACATTTAGATGCATAGTCCATCAATACCAATGCAAAGTATTTAAGCTTGGCAAATGTTGCAATGAACACACACATATACAACACCATGCAGCCTGGTACAACAAAATTAGTGGTATAAGCTACCAAACCAAGGTAAAAAGATGTCCTCTTGTAATATTTAACTACATGGAATTAATGTTGACAATATTTGGTAATTTGTCAAATAGTAATAGTTAAGATAATTATTATAATATGCTTAACTAAAAATCTGGCAATCTGATTGGCTGGAGCCGGGGTTTATATTCTCAAAAAGAAGACCTGCCCACTGCTTAACATTTTTAAGCTCACACAAACCTGAACTCCAGCTTGAGAACTCAACAAGCCATAATGTTGAACAAGTCAACAGTTTGATATTGATTTTGATTGTTAAATTTTAGTCTGGTGCAAGTTGATGAACCCACAATTGAAGATTTGTATAGGCAGCAACGGCCATGTAACAAAGGCATAAATTTTTAAAGTTCTTTTTGAGCGTTTTCTCAAGTAAAATTCTTCAAGTTCGATGTGCAATCAAGATATGAATGTGTTGCATTACCCTATTGTATGGAATCAACTGTGCAAACGCACGTGTTCTGAAATGTTCTTTTCAGAGTCTGTGTTGAGGGTGGGCTCTGAAACCTCATTCCAACTTCTGTCGTAAATAACCACATTGTCCATTTGTATTTAACTTTTGTATATTATAATGAGGTTTAACATTGCACTTTGGTATTTGGTTGTGGATATAAGACCTCTGAGGTGAAAATTAGAATATTTAGATGAAATGATCACCTTGTTTCACTCAGTAATTATTTCCCGGCAAATATGCTAATTTTCACACCAGAGGTCTTATATCCGCAACCAAATACCCTCACTTGCCGTTTATAACCTCTAAAAACAACTTACTATTGGCTTGGAGGTCTTTGATTAATAATATTACCAAATGGGAATATATAATACCGGTATTCTGACTCTCAGTTATGGACATTTTCACACAGTTTACACTTTTGCTGCTCATAATCTTTTCGTAGCATACTTTTTGCCCATGATAACTTCATTCAAACAAATTCCTATTTACAGTTAAGCATGCACATACACAACTAAAAACAAAGGTGTAATGTGCAGCAAATCTCAAGTGTTTGCAAATTTGACCAGAGATTTCAAGAACGAGATATTTGGCATTTTTTTGGACGAAAAACCGCAAAATTGTCACAAAAATACAATATTGCACGTTTTGTCACACTTTGAACAAACTCAACTAAGTTTACTCATGGGAACATGCATACCAAGTTTCAAAGCAATCCAACACGCAATTTAAGAGAACATAGGGCCAATGTCCCTGAAGCCACTATAGACGTGGACAGTACCGGTATATGGTAGGGGACATACATAGCATACGATACCGATATACATATACCTAAACATCACAAAGCGTCGTGTCAATCATTAATTACATGTAAGTTCTGTAAGGAAAAGTGTTCTAGACAGGCAGGAAATTCACATGTAAACACCATACAGTTACATCTATTTGTTATGATTGCATGTCACTAGGGTACTGTTTGTCGAGCCTTGGAATACACTTAGTCTGTAGTAAAAGAGTCTTTTCTATGAACATAAAGTCTTTATGCTGCTAATTAACTGAAGGTACATCACAGCAGGGAACTTGCTCATGTCCCCAGCATTGCACGGTGGGGCAAATTAACATAACAGAGATGTTGATGCTGAAGACCCCCAGCTTATTGTTTTTAGGTAACAGGGCATGCGCATAAAGGAAAATTTAACCCCCAGTTTCTATAGAAAAGACTCATAGATCTACAGACTCTGCGGTACTTCATTGAAAGATACTCATTTTTGACATATTTTGCACAAATAACATCGTAGAACCATAGACAGTAGAAGCGAGACTGTCAATGGTAGAAGGAAGTGAACGAACGTTACAAAGTTTGAAGTTGCAAGTCTGTCAATTGTTTGACTGTCTGAGTGGCCAGTGAGTGAATCAATTCACCATTTTGCCGTCTGGCGAGCGGTAGTGCGAACAGTGAAGGTCTGCTACAGGTTGTTCCAAGACCATCATGATGCTCTGTTCAGGACAACTTTGTTGGTGAATGGAGTGAATTGGATTCAAGAGTTTGTTGCATAATCAAATCATCGATCAACAACATGAGTGCTCATTCCTGAACACTATGTGATTCATGATATACCGGTATACTGGGATTCACTTTCAACTGTCTAGTAACTGACCTATTGAGGGACACCCCCTATCAGTACAGATAAAGTATGGCATAAACCTTCGCCTCAGATCACCTCTGCATCACCGCTAGATCGCCTCCGTATCGTTTCCGACATCGCTGTCGCCTCAGTTTGTTTATTTTCTATATTGTTTCATTACCGCCTCCGTATCAGCCTTGCATCGCTGCCGCATCGTATCAGCCTTACATCGCCGCTGCATCATATCAAGTCCACGGCATATTCACTCAAAAATGCAACAGCAAAGTTGCTGTCTTCGGAAATTTCGCCGCCTGGCATTGCCGATGTTTTTGAGAGAAAAGGTATACAAAATGAAAGATCAAATACATGTGTCCGACATTGTCCATTCATGAAATGTTGCTTCAACACAAAAAAATGGGAACAAAGTTGAAACATATTGTGATGATAATTCGCTACTTTTGCAAATTGCTTTTATTTGATATGAAGTTTGTATACCGTTTTATTTGCGAACATTTTTGTAACAAGATAGCACTCTATCAGGACAGACATTAACGGTTGCAAGTGAAAGTCACGTTGGGGCAACTGCAACTGAAACACCATTTACGGTTGCCCGATGAGACAAGTGTCAAAAATGATGTGGGACAACTTTTCCGCTGACTAGAAACCCAGAAATTTGCGGTACTGTATGCGGATGACCATTTTATATGACTGAAATTAGTATTTTTACGCGTAAATACATGTACGTCTGTGAAAGCACACAAGAAAAACCTGGCCGTAAAAAGTAAGGAGAATTGCTAAAATAATACCTGCAGTGTATCATATACTAGGTTAACACATATGGTGATGCCGCCATGAATTCTCCTAACACTTTACACAGTGACCTTTAAACCCGATTGACGTGAATAAATTATGACGTAGAGGAAGTCCGTGACCTTTAGTCACAACACATTGATAACAGTTTGATAGCGGGAACTTCCAAGTGTTTCAATAATTGCTATGCAATTCATAATTACACTCCGCAACCAATTATCAATCAAAAATAAAATTAATTTTAGGCAAACTATCGCACCGTGCGAATACGGTATAAATCTGAGTAGGCCTACATATGTCACGCCGCGCCGATCACTCTAAATCACGTACCCCCATCGTCCGAGACGTTCGAATTCATGATTATTAACCAATCATTTACCTTCAACTAGATGAAATCTTGTCTATGTTCTCAATTTTCGCTGACTTTTGACGAAATGACATCGATTTTTCACGCTCATATCCGATGTCTTTGAGTTCCGTGCAGCCACGCAGAAATTGAGTCGATCGACATGGCTGCGACCTCATGTCGACCCCAAGTGAAAATGTGCTCTGATTTCTTTTTTTCAGAACTTTCGACAAAACCATTGCTTCTATTACATCTTACAAAAATACCGCAATTATACGGTGTCGCTCAAATTTGATCAGAATTGGTATATACCAGTATGGGTTACCAATGATCAACAATAAATGTTGTTTCTATCTGTTCAGTGGAGGAAAATTCTACGTTGATGTTATGGCAATGATTTCTGCACAGTACAACCAGAAAAACAACAAGAAATATTTAAACCAGAAAAACAAGAATGACAAAAGTAATTAAGGTCTAACTTTAGGTACTGGAGGTCAACTTTAGCAACATGCATAGCAGAAACAAGCCCCTCTTAGTTTAGTATAAATGGTCTTCCCCCATCTACTGTCTATGGTTGCAGCTGGTCTGTTAATATGTAACAGTTCATAAACAATGACAGGAAATGAGTCAAGATCAGTGGAGTTTGCCTGTTTCTCACTGGCATGCCTCCTGCACATTTGCAGGATTTCACTTTCTCTTACCTCATTTGCATATTTTTGACACTGATGTGTTCATCTGAACAAATTCACATCTCAACCCCTGCATCTACCTGTACATCAAATACTGAGATGGTAGCTTTGGCGATATGGGAGCCTTTGTGTGTGACGGACATACATCCGCACATACCCACAAATATACAGACATACAGACATGCAAATCAGATGCAAATTAACTGATTCAGCTTATACGATAACCTCACATTGGTACACCAAATGTGAGCTAAAAATGCGCTGCGCCCTGTCTCCGCGTTTCTAAATATCGTTGTTGAGATAAGAACATGACACAGCAGGCCTCAGCTCAGCTGTTGATAGAGGTCATGGCAAAAGGTCATGGCAAAAACAAATCGTTCGCGTATCGTTCTTTTTATTGTTCGACGCGATGCAAGTTTAAAATGAAAGGACACACCTTTTATGGGCGGGAATGAGGTGATGCACTAGTGAAACGATACGGAAACGATGTGGAAACGATACGAAACAAGTCATCATTGATGACACAGTCCCCACTTGTTAATGGATACTTGATTACAGGTCCTCAGAGAGGATAGAGTCCTCTTCATTAGGTCTGTGATAAAAATACTTTTGAATAAATTCGCTTGATACATGTCTGAGTTGTAGTTCAAGACATGAAAAAATCGTAATAAAATTGCCACACGGTGGCCATATTGGATCGTATCCCAAACAAATCAATGTGCATATGTATGACATAGGTGAATGTCCTTGTACCAACTTGGATTAAAATCGGTTGAGATATGCCTGAGTTATGGCTTTGTACATGAAAAAAATCATAACAAAATGGCCGCACAGCAGCCATATTGGATTGTATCACAAAACAAATTAAGATGCATATATATGACATTGGTCAATGTCCTTGCACCAACTTTGAATAAATTCGCTTGATACATGTCTGAGTTATGGTTCTGGACATGAAAAAACGTAATAAAATGGCCACACAGCAGCCATATTGGATTGTATCACAAAACAAATTAAGGTGCATATATATGACATTGGTCAATGTCCTTGTACCAACTTTGAATAAATTCGCTTGATACATGTCTGAGTTATGGTTCTGGACATGAAAAAACGTAATAAAATGGCCACACAGCTGCCATATTGGATCGTATCACAAAGCAAATCAATGTGCATAGCTATGACATTGGTCAATGTCCTTGTACCAACTTTGAATAAAATCTTTGAAACATGCCTGAGTAATGATTCTGTACATGAAAAAATCATAATAAAATGGCTGCCTGGCGGCCATATTGGATTTTATCACAAAACAAATTGACGTGCATATGTATGACATACGTCAATGTCCTTGTACCAAGTTTGAATAAAATCGGTTGAGATATGCCTGAGTTATGGCTCTGTACATGAAAAAATCGTAACAAAATGGCCGCACGGCGGCCATATTGGATCATATCACAAAAAAAATTGACATGCATATCTATGACATTGGTCAATGTCCTTGTACCAACTTTGAATAAAATCAGTTGAAACATGCCTGAGTTATGGCTCTGTACATGAAAAAATCGTAATAAAATGGCCGCCTGGCAGCCATATTGGATCGTACCACAAAACAAATCGACGTGCATCTGTATGACATATGAAGTAATCCTTGTACCAAGTTTGAATGAAATCGCTCCAGGCATCTCTGAGATATCTGCGTGAACGGACGGACGGACGCACGGACGCACGCACGCACGCACGGACATGACCAAACCTATAAGTCCCCCCGGACGGTGTCCGTGGGGACTAACAACCGATTGAGCAATGTTGGTTTGGGGGTTGGGCGATGCGGAAACGATACAGAAATGATACCAAAAACGATGAGGCTAAAAAAGTGAAGCTTTGAGCGATACTTTATCTGTATGCTCTGGTATGGATGCAGATTTCATGTAAGGAGAGATGTCGGTGATGAGAGATCTGCTAATCAGTACAGAAAGTACATGTAAACATCCATGCAAAATTTGGCATAAAGTTGGCCATTACTGAAACTCCTAGATACTCTGTACCAGTATTACATACAGAGTGTGCAGGAGTTTTAGTAATGGCTGAGTTTATGCCAAATTTTGTATCAGGTTGCAGTTTTAGATTGAAACAGAGTGCAGGAAAAAGGTAATACAATTATTCTTTTAAACTTCTGGTACTAGACCTTGGTCAAGTGATAACTTTTACTTATTAGACATGGGGATTTTCACTCTACCGTGACCATGGGCCAGCAGAAATTTATCCCCTGTAGTATAAAGTTCTATAATATACATGTAGGCTTACAAAATTTGTGTTCAACATTGCATGGACACTGCTTTGTCAAGTGGTACATTTAAAGCAAAATCAGTACTTAATCAGGTTCAAGACAGATTATCCAGTCTGCAATCTTCTTCTGAGAATGAGAATAAATGATGCAGTTTACGCATTGTCAGACCTGCAATTCATAATAACCATCTCACAAGCTATGAAATTTTGACTTACATCCGACATATCTACTTCTGTTGGGTCTTGCATCATCATTGATATTGCTTCTTTGATAATCACTTCAAATTTTGCCAAGTCTCCCTTGATAACTACAACATCACCTACAACATCATATCCAACATTAGTCTCATTGAGTAGTATATTAAATGCTCCTGTATTTCCTTTGGAATTTGTAATGATCTGTCCGAACTTCTTCATACACACTTGTCATTCTATCAACAACAGCTTCAGGCTGCAAAACAACAGCTTCAGTCTGCAAACAACAGAAGTGTATGATGGTCAGTGAGATACTTTCACTTGTTATTTGAGTATTCTTTTTGCTGAATAATTTGGAGATCAAACATATACACAGTAGGAGATTTGGATTAAATCTAAATTTTACTATAACCCAAATGGGATTCGAACCCCCACACACTCACGGCAACATCGCCTAGCTGATAGGCCTCACACAAAACCAGTCGGCCACTGCTTCCAACCCAAAAGAGTGGTCACAGTAACCGACTTAGATGTTGCAATTCTGTGCGCGACCGAGCAACACGGTGTGCGTGGAGCAGACAACACACAGACACAGTACACACACACAGTACACACATATAGTAATCGGAAAAGCACAAAGCTTTTTACTGAGCTATCAGACAGACTCGGGGACAGTAAATATCCACCAGCAATACTGTCCACTCAGGTTAAAGAAATCTAAATTTTACTATAACCCAAATGGGATTCGAACCCCCACACACTCACGGCAACATCGCCTAGCTGATAGGCCTCACACAAAACCAGTCGGCCACTGCTTCCAACCCAAAAGAGTTGGTCACAGTAACTGACTTAGATGTTGCAATTCTGTGCGCGACCGAGCAACACGGTGTGCGTGGAGCAGACGACACACAGACACAGTACACACACACATAGTACACACATATAGTAATCGGAAAAGCACAAAGCTTTTTTGACTGAGCTATCAGACAGACTCGGGGACGAGACAGTAAATATCCACCAGCAATACTGTCCACTCAGGTTAAAGAAATCTAAATTTTACTATAACCCAAACGGGATTCGAACCCCCACACACTCACGGCAACATTGCCTAGCTGATAGGCCTCACACAAAACCAGTCGGCCACTGCTTCCAACCCAAAAGAGTTGGTCACAGTAACCGACTTAGATGTTGCAATTCTGTGCGCGACTGATACAAATTAAGTATTTCCTGACTGTATGAAATTATCTCACTAAGGTCATCACAGGGACCCGTATACCAAATATTAAAGCTGTCTGACCAGTGGTTTTGCAAAAAGAGTGACCTAACAGTCGACAGAGCTCTGCTATGTTATGTACCGGTATATACCTCCCCGGTAGAGAATAACTTTTGTGATACATGTGTTGATGAGGAAGGTGGATATCTTTGATAGCTCATTTCAGGATGGCCTCACCAAAATGGCAAATAGGATAAAAAATAGGTAAAACAGGAATGGTGAACTTATATAATAATGCAGAACGGGAGAAAAATTTAGCAGCACAGTACCATAAGTGAACAATGGCTATAATCTTAACCAAATTACTTAAACTGGATTGTTGGCATTGATTACACATGTACCTACATGTATTGTCAATCAAATAGAAAATAAATTTGGGCCATTGATTAAAAAACATTTGCTTGTTACACTCACCACACCATCATGTGAAATCAACCATGCATCTTAACATGTCATCTATGAGACTAAATAAGTTTACACCATACGCAAAAACCAAATTCACTTTTGAATTACGTAATGAATAGAGCAAATGATATGGAAATGTTGTGAGACAGTCATAAGTATTGGTGTGTGTGTAAGAGACAAATGTTAAAATTGGACAGCATCATCCTGACCACAGTTTCTCTGACCATAGAGTCTAGCTCCATGCTCTGACTGGTTTGTTTCCTTCTGATTTTCTGATAGTGATACAGTGGTAGGTACAAAATATTTATAATATGCTGCTATTCACGATAGTTATTTAACATAGCTTGCATTCGTTCACAGTAGAACTCAGTTTTACATGTGAGATAAATTTCTCGTAAACTGTAAATTCTGGCTTCGGGCAGCTCAAACGTTGCAATACGAAAATGTTTTGATTATAATATGGGGTGACTTGCACATGTACATATATGTGCACTCTGCAGTTGATGTAATAAGAGTCAACTACATTCAAGCATAGTGATGTTGACAATTACATGCATGCAAGTGCACGATTTCAAGTAGCCACGAGGAAATTCTGATGGTATTTTCGTGGAAATATATGTAACAACAGTGTAACAAGCAACATTACTTATCGCATGGAGCTAGAAACAGACCGTGATCGTGCTAAATGCAATCTCGATCATGTACGATCATGCCATGTCGGATTATGCCATGAGTCTTAAATGCACAACTGTACTGCTTAAAGGCAGGGGGAGCCTATAAATACCCCCTATCTCCCTGAGCATTCATAATCCAACATGAGTGGCACATGGTAGCAGCGTCAACGAATGCTCCGAAAATCTGGATCCTTCAAGAACCATGGTGTAAATAAAGCACTGTCCCAACATATTACGTTTTGTGAATACTTGTGGAATCACCTTGTCGGAGAAATTCTCTCATTTTTTCTATTTTAAGTTGCTTTTTGATGCCAAAACTGCTTCGATGCTGTGTTGAAGCGTACAAAGAACAATTGATGAAAGCGTTCAAACAGCTGCCAATCACGAGGGGACGCGCAAAGGTGCAAACGATCAAACATTTGTTGTGTACATCGGATCGATTACGATGTCAACAATGAATGAACGATTCTTACTATCTACTGAGCAAAATACTCGACCAACGGTTACATGGACAAAACCGGCGACATGCGGACCCATTTGGACCGAGCACGAAAAACTACTTTTCTAACTACTTTCAGCCGAAATCAACTCGATTCCGATCTGTGCCTATATACACAAACATCTAAACCGCTCACAGAAGGCGAAAAATTGCTCTCGTGACGTCCAAAACCGTTGTTTGCTGGCGATGCACGGTCAAAGGCCAATGCAGTGGCCGGCCATTGGATACGTTCATGCAACGATTATACAGGTGCCCATGAGCTGCATTATTTCCTGTCGGGTCGGGGCGATGAAACTAAATCGCGATCCATTCATCTCTGTTGGAGTTGTCCAAAAAGAGACACTTGCCATAGACTATAGCATCAAATGTTGACCGTTCAGACTGAAACATGATGAAAGGTCTGAAGATCGCCGTGATGTCGTTCTTCTCTGTACGTTTTTCTGAGCTTTGTTTTTTACTAACTTGCTCTAATATTATCTGACTTTTCTGTTCTTCCTCGATTGTCTGTAACTGACTTTTCTATCCCGATATCGATATTGCGTTCGCAATCACGTGTCTTGAAACTAACGTCATTCCCTGAAAAAGTTTTCGGACAAACTCAAGAAATTTGACAATTCCTAACGAATAGTCGGCAAAATTTACAGAAATTAGCAACAATAATTACATGTATGGTAATTTTACCGTCTTTAGCCTAAGCGGTTCGCTTGGCAGAATCAGTAGCCTATATAACGATCTGAGTTCCCATTTTTACCCTACAGTGTGAGTGTAGTATTCGAACAACTCAGATCATAATCTTACGCTGTTCCGAGTAGCCTGGGCATTTTTTATAATATACAATAAATTTAGCCTATCAAAATTACTCGTTTTTACATTGCTGGATATCGATATTTTTTCTATATTTTTTTACTTTTGATTTGAAGTCTTTTGATTCTCCATTGGCGGCAGCACATGTACGGTTACAACCGTCATGTGATCACCGGAGTGTGCTTGTAAAGTTGTCGGGAAGTTGTTCGGAAGAAAAAGCATTTTGTAGTTAGCGGCTGCAGCTCGGGATTTTTCAAGATAACAACCCATTATACATTTCTTACATCTTTGAAAGGGGGATTACGGTAATCTTTCCTGTGATGAAAATTTTGTGAACGTCTTTGCAATGTGTTTCCACGATGAGTGTAAACTGATTCTCTGTTAGTAAAAAATCGTCAGAAATGGTCCAGTAACCATGGTAAAATAGACACAGATGAAAAAAATCATTGCGAGGAAGATAGTAAGAAATTCACATTGCGATATTTGCTGTCGTATTTCTCAACAGGAATAACCATTTTTACGCATTGTGTATAGGAAGAGCAAGGTGTTCGGCAGTGAATTGCTTCTATCATAATAATCTTGATCACAGCTATTAGGCGAGAAGACAGCGGGCTCTTATAATCGTGCAAAATTATTGATATTATGTCTTTGTGTTGAAAATTTTCGATCGAAGGCAGCAGCTCAACTTCAACAGCCGTGGTATATTGGGAATCGTGTTATCACTGGACGCGCAGAACTACCATGCTATCAACATTACGTTCTATACCAATGTACGCCCTGAAAGTTATAGAGTCAGCTGTGGCATCGGCAGTTTCACATTGGTCGTAATCTTTTCTTATTCTGCCCCGTCTTTTGTACCGTCTAGACATTTCAAAGCTAGAATTTTTACAGAGTGACCTTGCACACAAATGATCATTCCACTGTTTCTGTTGGGGTTTGTTGGTTTTATGATTTGCCCCGTGGCCCCGGTAAATCATTTCATACGATACACAGTTGAATTTTTTAAAGGTAAATTAAGTATATTCCCAGTTTGTTGGGTAAAGTTGTCTAGAGAGAAAGGTTGAGTTGACGCTGATAGAGAAGACGTCGGGCCGGCACAGTTGACTGAGGTCCGGTCGGTTTGGGGTCGTTCAGTCCAGAAACCTGCAAAGTTCTGTATCATGATCGTTCGGCATTTGGGTATTTTAACTCAATTTTTTTGGACAAAGTAATTCAGTAATAATGTATGCCAGATTCCTTGTGTTGTTTTGCCACCGTCATACGCGTATACGGACGGCTTGAGATTAAAAACGGTAAAAATATTCAGTGCTCGTAAATGCGTGCAAAGTTTATTTAGTGACTGTTTACGCAGTATAGTCATCAATACGACAAGGATTTGCCACCACGTAACGACTGTAATCCTGCATCAATAGTCCATACGAAAATTTTGTGCTGAATCGAAGGAGGTAAAAATTACGGTAGGAAACGTCGGTCCATTTTCCGTCAAAGTTGTTGATCTGCAAAATCTTCAATGTGCACAAACTACATAAGTGGCTGTTATAGGTCTACACGTCCCACGTGCTTTCCACTGTTCATTACGAGCTATGTTCAAAGTGCGGAGTTATAGACATTGGTGAAGTACGGGTACATTGATTGTGTTCAAAACCTCTACCTGTTTGCTCCTCATGTTTTTTGTGTCCCTAACGTCGACTGGCTCTATGCTCTATGTTGCGTACACACATAGCTGTCAGGATTAAGATTTTCTGGGTAAATAGATACACTCAATAGTTTATTCCGCCTCTGATGCAAAGATACACACTGTTTTACATGTGCCACTCCTAGGCCCTGGGATCGATTGCCATACCTTAAGTAAGTCGATCAACATATAAGCACACACTGTCTTTAGCGATCGAAGTCAACAATGATGTCAAAATCAACACACAACTGACGAAATTACCCAAAGTATAAGCAACAGAAAATGCAAAAGTTATCGTTGTGTCAAGAGGACGGCATATCTTTAACTCCACAATGACGCCAACTAGTTATATGCACATGCGTGTGACCTTGCTCTGGACCCAGCTCCATACTACATGTACTACGGGCCGGTGGATTGCCTTCCTCGGTAGAAATTACAGGTTTGCCGGCAACGAAATCAATTTTTGCCTGTACTGGTTGAGTACCCCAGAGGCCTACGGAGGCCATAATTCTTCAGTCAATCGAATGAGCCTTTTGCGCCAAAAAATACGCGACAGCGAAAAAAGTGCAATCACTGTCAACTTCGTATCCAGAGACATCATCAAATACACGCTAAAAAGTTAAATCATAAAAAATCGCAGAAGACTGAGAAACAAATGGCGCCGTTTGTATCCGCAGTCCTTGCAAACCAATATAAGGCTAACTTGTTATATGCGCATGCCCATACTAAGTGTAGCCAAACCTACAACGGGCCAGTGGTTGCCTTCCACAGTAAGACTGATACATCTGCAGCCAATAACAGATTTGCCGGTACCAGTTGATTATTGCCTACGGAGACCATCATTGTTCAGTCAATCAAAGGCACCTTTCGAACCAAAAAATACACGACGTCGGCAAAAGTACCATCACTGTGTTGGTAAAGGAGGCAAGTCCGGTAGTCTACGGTTAAGTCTTTATCAAAAATACCGTCACATGACGCTGTACCTTCTCTAATGTGTGGCCAGGTCAGGTAATTGGTTGTTGGCATGGAGTTGTTGGTAAATAGTTGATGATGTAGGGGCATGAGGTGGGATATGGACCAAAGAACCCAAAAGATGATTAAATACATCAATCAAAAAAATTCTAAGCTACAGTATAAACTGCCTAAAGATAGTTCAATGTGGAAAAAAGTTAAACAATTCAGAAATAAGAATTAACAGTCCAAAATAGTAATGACGCACTTCCTTACTGACCTGAGTGCATGTGAAATACACAACCTGGCATCTGTAAATTAAATGTATACCAAGTGATCATTTCAGTTACTTTTAACTGTTTTTAATGGATTTTCCAAAGAGTCCTGTGGAAATGATGAAAAACGCTTATCTGGTCTTGTGTTTGTATAAACCTCATGGCTGATAATTGTCATAGTATTGAAAAAAAATTGAAAGTGAAGAAATTACTGTTTTTAATAGGCATATTTTCCTTGAAATACATGACCGTGTAAAGAATATATGCTGAAAGTGTTTAAGAGTAAATTTCTTTTCAAAAAATAATTTAATCTGTGACCAAAGGATTTTTATTCTTTGAGTTTACAAATTCAAACATTGCAATTTGTTCAATCATCTTGTTCAGTGCAAAATTTATAAAATGACTGAAAAATAAAAAACATAGGGCCAAAGTCCCTGAAGCTACTATAGACATGGATACAAAATTAAGTATTTCCTTACTGTATGAAATTATCTCACTAAGGTCATCCTACGGACAAGTAAACTAAATATTAAAGCTGTCTGACCAGCGGTTTTGAAAGAACAAGCAACTCAACAGTTGACAGAGCTCTGTTGAGTTATGTAGAGAATAACCTATTGTGACACATGTATTGATGAAGAAGGTGGATATCTTTGATTAACATTGTGAGTTCTGTTTAATAAGTTGAGACTGTACATACTCAGAGAAAGCACACTGAAGAGACAACAAAGGTTTGAAACTTAAGAAGTTCAAGGTCATCAAAGCATTATAAGGAATCATGTTACACTTTCATTGCACTGTTTACACAGATTGCATAATTGCTATAAATAGCACATGAGGAATCTTTATACAGCCCAGCTTTACCATAAAAACCCTATCACTTTGACCACTCTTTTAATTGACCACTCTATTTTTTTCCTCAAACAGTAATTTTATTTTATCCTTACCAAGTCAACCGTAAATGGAAATTAGAACTTTCTCTATCTCTATCTCTATCTCTATTGACTATTTTGAGCAATTTCTTTTAGATAACATACAGGGCACAATAAATGACGGTTCAGAATATGTCAAAGTTGGGATTCAGGAAAGTTGCCTTTACATGTTTTAATCCTCCAAGATGGTAAGCATTTCACTATGAACTGTCAAAAAAAGTTGAACTTTCTGATAATTCTACACTAAAATTATTTTGGCTTTGATGATTTCCTAATTAATTCAATTATTTAAAATCATATTAATTATTTTTTTCTGGGTGAATTGATAGGGTTTATACAGTACAAGAATAACATACAATGTAAGTCAAATTTTGACCAAAAATGACAAAAAAATTCCTTAAAAATACAGATTTGCATATTTCATCACAATTTGAACAAATCTAAGTTGGGTTATCCCTAGGGACCTGTATACCAAATAACAAAGCTGTCTGACCAGCGGTTATGAAGAAGAAGATTTTTTACCAAAAACACCTTTTTTGGCATTAATTTGCCTATTTTCAACAATATCAAAAAATTAAAAAAAATAGTTTCTCAAAATCATATTTTTCATCTACACAACAAATATCAAATCAGTAAGTACTGCGGTTCTCAAGATATTTGAGTGGACGGACGCCTCACAAACGGACATACATACATACAGACTGACGACGGACGCCGGACGGATACCCATCCCAATAGCTTCTATAGACTATAGTCTATAGTAGCTAAAAAATTGGCAGAATTACAGTCTTTGTGATGTAAAATTATGGGTTGACATCACGATAATTGTTAATCTGTTCAAAGTACTACTATACTATAATTTAAAAAAGAAAAGTTCATGCAGAAACGGTAACATATATTGTCCGCAATGTAGTGTTTATTTTGACTTTACATCAAAATATGCCTTTGCTGGATACCAAATATATAGGGCGAAATATTAAAATCAGCCATGTTCAGCAAAATCCACACAACAGCATTGATCCTTTTCTAATTTGATTTGCTTTGCTTATGTTATCCTTGTATGACAGTCAGTACAATATGGAACTTGAACACAACACAGTGAATAAGTATGCTGTAAATGAAATGGTGTGGCTGCATCCACATGCAGCAATAGGAGTGCCTTTGTCTCTCACCCCTAATTTCCAACCTGTCCCATCCCTGAAAAAATAGTTTGGTCTTATATTTATAATATTAATAATTTCTGTATTTGTTAAAATGTGCGCATCTCAAAAACTTTTGATCATAAACATTTTCATTGTTTTTTATAGCTGACCAGTCAGTTAACCTGTTTATTTTGAATATTTGCGCATTTTTCCTCAGTATTTGACATTTTCAGAATACCTTCATATTCAATTTGTCATTTTCTAAAAGTTGCTCCTTTGTGTGGTCAAGCTTTCCACAAGCATCAAATGTGGTACTTCATATAGGAAGGTCTGCCTCTAGAGGGCGGGCATCATGAACAGTGTTTGTTAGTTATTTCCTCCACATAAACTTCTGATTGTACTGTAAACATTGAACATGGCCGACGTCCGATTTTCCTGTCTAAAACTTTCACTCATTTTCGTTCATATGACTCTGAAACTCCAGGAAATGATTGGGAAGAAAGAGTTATCTTGAAATATTGAGGTACTCGCCGATATTTTGCAAAATTTAATGAGAAAAAATGCAAGGAAAATGCCGACAGGCTTTCACAATGACCGTTTTCAGACTCAGAGGCATATGATCATCTGCAGATTATGCAACAGGCCCATATCACGTGAGGCCATGAGGGGATATCCATGCAACTCAGTACCAAACACTAGCGCACACAGAGTGAGCAAACACAAAGTGAGTACCCCTAACGTCAGCTCAGTAGTCTGTAATAGATCGTAGTCAACTAAGAACCTTGGAGAAAGGCTTAACACTGTGGCTATGCCGCTAAGTCCCTTTTGATTTTTGTCACAGCTCAAAATCGTTCTCCTGCACCTCAACCTGAACCATGAACACCCCACATAGTTTATGATATGACCCATCACAATAGCATGACGTCAACGGATCTTGACAGACGGAAGTCTGACAGACGGAAGTAGTTGACACCAGCATACTGGTCTTCAACTCTAATACCTTCTCTGTCTATAAATAGACACGAGAAGGTAAAAAATAATGACAACATCACTGTTCGCTCCATATAGTTATCAAAACAAGTCAACAATTGTATGAAACATGGACATACCGGTACATATACATGTACAGACAGACTGACATACCGGTACACAGACTGGCACAGAGGGATATATAACAAACAGCTGAATGTAATGATAAAATAGTTAAGTATTGGCCTATACAGGCACTGAGAGTGAATATGTTACAGCAATTTGATTAGTTTCTTTTCCTTTTCTACTTCTGTGATAATCTTTAAGACAATCAATCTGCAAGGCAGTTTATGTATTGACAAATATGTTATCTTTTACAAGCACACAGTAAACTGTTCTTGATTTTTCATTTACAATATTTGACATAGACTGAAATACATAACATGCAACCAATGTTTACACTTTGCCCATACACCAGATACATGGAGAAATTTCAACATAAAATCATTACTCAGAAAACCCTATACAGGGAAAAGTAAACATTGTTTTCTTCCAGAACAGCTGGTGCATCCACATCTGGAACAACTTACAAACTTAACCAAGTACACAAGGATGATGACACAAGAGATAAAGTTAAACTGTGGTGAACTTGACTGTTCCTTTCAAATCCTTATCTAACTTGACATCTTAAAAAAATACACTGCATGGTTAACAAGTCATCGTTGATGACACAGTCCCCACTTGTTAATGGGTATTTTGATTACAGGTCATCAGAGAGGATAGAGTCCTCTCATTAGGTCTGTGATAATCATACTTTTGAATGAATTCGCTTGATACATGTCTGAGTTATGGTTCAGGACATGAAAAAATTGTAAAAAATGGTCGCACAGTGGCCATATTGGATCGCATCACAAAACAAATTGATGTGCATAGCTGTGACATTGGTCGATGTCCTTGTACCAACTTTGAATAAAATCAGTTGAAACATGCGGATATGCCTGAGAAATGGCTCTGTACATGAAAAAAATCGTAATAAAATGGCCGCCTGGCGGCCATATTGGATTGTATCACAAAACAGATTGACGTGCATATGTATGACATAGGTCAATGTCCTTGTACCAACTTTGAATAAAATCGGTTGAGATATGCCCGAGTTATGGCTCTGTACATGAAAAAATCGTAAAAAATGGTCGCACAGTGGCCATATTGGATCGTATCACAAAACAAATTGACGTGCACAGCTATGACATTTGTCAATAACCTTGTACCAACTTTGAATAAAATCAGTTGAAACGTGCCTGAGTAATGGCTCTGTACATGAAAAAAATTGTAATAAAATGGCTGCCTGGCGGCCATATTGGATCGTATCACAAAACAAATTGACGTGCATATCTATGACATAGGTCAATGTCCTTGTACCAACTTTGAATAAAATCGGTTGGAACATGCCTGAGTAATGGCTCTGTACATGAAAAAATTGTAATAAAATGGCCGCCTGGCGGCCATATTGGATCGTATCACAAAACAAATTGACGTGCATATCTATGACATTGGTCAATGTCCTTGTACCAACTTTGAATAAAATCGGTTCAACATGCCTGAGTTATGGCTCTGTACATGAAAAAATCGTAATAAAATGGCCGCCTGGCGGCCATATTGGATTGCATCACAAAACAAATTGACGTGCATCTGTATGACATATGAAGTATCCTTGTACCAAGTTTGAATGAAATCGCTTCTTGCATCTCTGAGATATCTGCGTGAACGGACGCACGGACGCACGGACGCACGCACACGCACGCACGCACGACGCACACACGCACGGACATGACCAAACCTATAAGTCCCCCCGGACGGTGTCCGTGGGGACTAAATACACTGCATGGTTAATTGTGCACAAAAATACATCGGGTTGGACCATTTGATAAGGGATGGTGTCTGGAAGATCGATGAGGTACATTATCTTTTATCCGATCCATTGTACATTCTTTTTCCCCACTCACCCACCTTTTCTTTTATCAAACCTTCTCTGGCTGAATTTTTTATTGGCATTTGTTTGGAATTTTTTCAAAATCTGCCAGGATTTTTTTACCGCATTTCAACACCAAATAAAGTTAACCATATCAAATGCTTACTAAATCACCACATTATATACTCTTAGTTCCAGTAGGTATAAAATTACCAAAAAAATCTTAAAAATACAAAATGAAAGATATCCCAGTAAAACTGACAGTTTCGCAAAGTTGCCCCAAAAATTCAAAATTCCGGATTTCAACTTAATTTCAATATATCTTATTAACAAAAACCCTAAGAACCGGTTTACTAAATATCAAAGCAATCAGACTGGTAAATTTTGAGAAACAAATTTTTTGACCAAAAATGAGAAAAATTGCCCCCCAAAATACAAAATTGCAGATTTCATCCTAATTTACAATATATCTAATTAACATAAACCTAGGAACCTGTACACTAGATATCAAAGCTACCAAATCACAAGTTTTAGGAGAAAAATTTTTTGACCAAAAAGGCAAAAATTGCCCCAAAATAAAAAAATTGCCAGTTTCAACATATCTTCAATACACTATATTGGGATTAATCTAAGATACCTGTATACCAAATATCAAAGCTATCAAATCAGTAGTTTTTGGATAAAATTTTTTTTATCAAAATTGGGAAATTGCCCCAAAATTACAAATATGACAATATCAATACAATTTGCACAAGCATGACTGAGGTCATTCTGAGGAACATGAATATGAAGTTTCATAGCAATCAGACGAGCGATTTCAGAGAACAAGATTTTTTGACTAAAGTCTGAAAAAATACCCTAAAAATACAAACATGCAAATTTCATCCCAATTTTTGCACACATACTTAGAATACCTAAAGAAATCTGCAACCAAGTTTCAACCAAATCTGACCACAGCTTACTGAGTTTTAGCCATTTGCAGGATTTTTCCTTTTTTCCCCCTCATTTGCATATTTTTGGCACTGACATGTTCATTTGAACAAATTCACATCTCCACCCTTAGGTGCACCTGTACAAAATACTAAGACAGTAGGTGCTACGGTTTAGGAGTTTTTGATGTGGACGGACATACATACATACATACATACATACATACATACATACAGACGACATTTTTCCACCTTATACGAATACCTCCCATTTGCATATATACATATGCACATTATATGGGAGCTAAAAATGGAAAAGCAGCTGGCCAGATTGTCTCTTGGGGGAATTCTTTAAATCCACTAGCAACTTTTTGTTTACTTATCTCAGTGTCCTTTTTAACAGGCTTTTTGAATCTGGTACTTTTCTAGAGGATTGGTTCAGAGCTATTATCATTCCATTACAAAGAGTGGTTCATTTAATAATCCTGAAAACTTTAGGGGAATAGACCTTATTCTTAAATGGCGGACGAGATCTCGTTTAGCCCGAGAAAGCGCGTGAGTTTTGCTTTGGGGGCAACTTTACTTCCAGGAAGCCATGCGTGCGCGTACAGTGCATATGGAAGTCATGGGTGGACACGATTCCCGTAGTGCATATGACTATTTTAAAAGAAGAGATTAGTCTTATATGTCATTTCACCGATTCATAAACTTTTTGATATTCTGAAAAACAACCCGCCCACAACCAACTCACCCAATTCCAACTCGCCCGATACCCGGGCCCGATACCAACTCGCCCGATGCCAACTCGCCCGATACTATTTTGCAATGTTTTGAGTACCTTTTATTTCTGTCAACAAATATTGCTAACATGGAGAACCTCAGGTGCTGGCTTGAAATATGTGCCAACACGGACAAGTTTTTATTGCGAATTTCACGTTTTACAAATCTCTTGAAAGAATAAATTTCGTTTGACTTCTTTACGTATAGGGATAGTTACTGCAGTTACTGGCTCACGTCTTTGGACAGCAGGACAGTCTTTCACGTCTTTTACGTCTGGCCCGGCATGAAAATAGCTGGCCTCGGGCCAAAGGGTTAGCGTACATGGAATCTACAACTACACCCCATCTCAAACAACGGGCGAGTTGGCTTCGGGCGAGTTGGTTCTGGGTGGGTTGGAAAAGGTACGTTTTGACTGTAGGCCTAATGCCTGAAAATCATACGTCAACATAAAATAAAAATATCACTATGGTGTAGATTCAGAAACGATATTTCCTGATCTTCATTGGAACAGAACACGAACTCCACGAATTCATAACACTAATTAACAAAATGCATCTACTTTCAAATTTTCATATGAAAGTTCTTCACACAAAATAACACATCTTGATCTAGTCATTTACAACAACAAAAACATACTGGACACGAGAACACACACAAAACCAACAGATACATTTAAGTTCTTACAGAGAAAATCATGTCATCCAAAATCAACCTTCAAGGGCCTGATCATGAGGACATGTTACAATGAAGAGGACTTTAACAACAAAGTCAAAACATTTAATGAAAAGTTAATACAACGAGAATATTCACAACAAGAAATATCAAACATAAATGCGGAAACAAATTACGCAACACTACCGACACATAAATGCACAAATACACAGCTTGCGAAATTCACGCCAACCCGATGGCCCGAGACCAGCTATTTTCATGCCGGACCAGTGACTCCTGAGGGATGTCCTGCTGTTCTAAAGACAATGGCCAGTAACTTTCGCTATATGGAAAGAAGTTCACCCAAACGTTTTGCTAAGCTAAATACATCATGACAAAATTATTCAAGACACGAAATTTATTTTTTAAAGAGATTTGCAAAATATGAAATTCGCAAATAAAAACTGAACAGACTGATCGGCCCTACTGCATCTAGGCGAAAGACCTTACCTCATTTTTTTTTCGCAAGAGTAGAGACGCTATTCAATATGTTCCCCATTTCTGAAGCATGTGTGAGATCTTGTTGTGGTCATAAAAGAGTCCTTGTTTAGCGTATCGACCGTGTCGAGGTAAACTGGATTTCCAGGACACAGCGACATTGTCCTGTAATATTATATCGTATACTGACAGCAACTAGACAACACACGGAATTGTTTGGTCAGATATGTGGGTTGGTGAAATTTCCAATATAGGATAACAGTTTTAGACAAGTCTAGTATCGTATAGTCGGACTACGGAAATCGGGCTCGGCCAGACCGCCGGGCTAGATCTGTAATGTAGTGAAATCCCAGATATACATCGAATATTTACCCGCAATTTGACAAGTATAGTATCGTCTAGTATCGAAGTTAGAGTCGAATTGAGGAAGTCGGGCTTGTCAAGATCTGTGAGATGGTAAAATCTCATATATATTATTGGATATTTACCCGCGATATGAAAGTCTAGAATCAACTAGTATCGATATTAGAGTTCTGAATATTTATCGGCAATTTACATAGACCAGACGTGCCGGAGACACAAGGCAAGTCATTCTAGTATCGATATTAGAGTCCCAATTGCCGATAAAGATGAAGTAAATATCTGTGATTTCACAGATCGGGTGTGTCTAGACGCAAGGCAAAGTCATTTTGGAATTGTCTAGTATAGATTATTAGAGTCCCAGTCTGAGGTAAAATATCAGTAATTTCGCGAATCTGGCGAGCCACGACACAAAGCAAGTCTTTTCTGTGTTATCTAGTATTAATATTATACCCGATATATAGATTGTTATGTATGACAGAAATATTTGGTTTCGAAACGTAGCGTCAAATGATCACACTGTCATTCGACAGCCCGATTACGGCTACATCTAGCCATGGCTTATATCTACACCAATAGCCGAACACACAAAATCAAACATGAAAACAGAGAACATAAAAATAGTGTAGGCGATGTGGGGAGCCGCTTTCCCTTTATTACATTCAAAATCTAGTTTGATTGTTAGCTTCTATGTTTTGTACGTAGCCTGCATGGAACAGTCGATAGGATCGCAGAGTTTCGTATTGCCGCATGGAGTCACCATTCTTTCATTTTCTCCATGCCAAAACCACTACGAATAGCCTACATTTAAGCTTAAGGTCTCTCGTCCAGTCATCTTGAAATTGATCGAACCGTATAGAGAGATATATATTGCGATCCTTTAGAAATGCTTTCAGCTCAGACGCCTTCCACCGTTTCAGTAATTTGTAGGTCAGAGTACTTTTAGGAAGATCGGCTGTGTTCTACTCATCACTGTCGTACGCCATGCATGACTTGTAAACCATGCCGGGAAACCATGCTAGTATTCACGAACCGGAAGTAAGTTGCCCCCCAAAACACAACTCACGCGCTTCTCGGGTTAAACGAGATCTCGTCCGCCATTTAAGAATAAGGTCTATTTCTTTGCTTAGCATTTTCAGTAAAATTTTTACTTTCATTTTAAATAGTCGTTTGACTTTCTGGTCAGAAGCACTTGGAAAAATTCACGAAGCACAGGCAGGTTTTCATGGTGGTTATTCGACTGTTGACAATATTTTTATTCTTCAGTCCATCGTCCAAAAGTATTTATCACGTAAAAGAGGCAAATTTACTGTGCTTTTGTCGATTTTTCCAAGGCATTTGATTCAGTGGAGCACAAGCGACTTTCGTATATCCTCTTACGAGGTGGAATCAAAGGCAAAATGTTTAAGATTCTATATGCAATGTACCAAAATGTGAAATCATGTGTACGGGTAAAACATTAAGATACAGGTTGCTTTGATAGCCCTATTGGCGTACGCCAAGGTTGTATGTTAAGTCCTTTTCTGTTCTCCTTTTTTATAAACGAATTTATTAGTGAAATACAAAATAGAGGTTATCGCGGCATCAAACTTTTTCCAGATTTAATAGAAATTTTTTGTTTGCTATTTGCAGACGATGTTGTAGTATTTTCAGATACGATTGTTGGCTTACAACGTCTACTTTATTGTCTAGAGTCACATTGTAAAACATGGAAATTGTCAGTGAACCTAGCTAAGACAAAATTAAAGCAGGTGGTTTTCTTTCAAAGCTGAGAAATGGTTTTTCAATGGGAAAGAGTACAGTTGTTTCTTATTATAATATTTAGGTATTATGTTTTCATGTAGATTGATATGGTCGATGGCAACTAAAACGTTAGCACAGCAATCACGTAAAGCTTTCATGGGTATTGTAAGGTTAGCAGAAAAATTGGTATGCTTCCTTATAATACATTCTTTAAACTATTCGACACTAAGATTTTACCTATTTTGACATATGGGTCAGAGGTTTGGGGTTTTGAAAGACATGGCAGTCTAGAGAGAATTCACTATGCCTGTCGTTATTTTTAGGAGTTGCTGGAAATGCACCAAATGTCGTAGTTTTAGGAGAAGTGGTAGACATCAAATCTTTTTATATACGGCAAAACGTTGCATTGAATATTGGACAAAACTTCTGAAAATGCCTTCAAGTAGATACCCAAAGAAATGCTACAACATGCTTTATACCATTGAACAATCAGTTGTTAGATCCAAACCAACATGGTACAGCATATTAAAACATTTTTGCAGTTATGTAATTTACATGATGTATGGAAAACAAGAAATAGATGATGTAAATTCTTTTATGCAGACTTTTGTTGAGAGAATTAAAAATTACCTGTATGAAAAGTGGTATAGTGAAGTCTGTTTACTCGAAAAGTTGACATGGTACAGACAATTTAAATCATCCATGGAGCTGGAAAAGTATCTTTTTTCTGTGAAAATCCTCGCACATGCGCGAATGCTTGCAAGGTTTCGCACCTCTTCCCATTCTTTACAGATTGAGGTGGATCGTAAATTCGGAATAGACCGAGATTTAAGATTTTGCTTACTATGTGATAGAACAGAAATTGAGGACGAATACCACTTCCTTTGATATGTCCTTTTTTTGAAAATCAGAGAAGTAAATACATTCCTGTAAGATATTTTAATCCACCTTCTGAAAGGAAATTTATTCAATTGATGACGGATGATGATATAGCTACTCTGCAATGTTTATCTGCATAAGTTTTTCATACAATGCGACTGAGAAATGAGTTGAATGATATGTAAAAAATGTTATAGTGTGTGATATTCTACTTTCCTGTCATTTATTTCATTTGAATACTATGTAAAGTATGATGGGCCGAAGGCCTTTGCACAACATTAGGAGAGTGATAGTTTCACACGGTGACGATATTACTGAATAAAACCTTGACTAACTGACAGACATCCATACATACATACATGTATACATACATACAGACAGACATATACAGACTTTTTCAACCTTATAAACTCCCAATTGCCATATATGTATGGCAAATTGGAGCTAAAAACAGGAAAGATAAAAAATAGCGTCAATTACACTGTAGCTCCCATCCTGGACTATCTAGTGTTTGTTCTATGGTCAGATATTTGAACATGTGTGAAAGGGATAAAGTGTATGAAGTGAAAATACTTAAATGTAATGTACTGGAGACAGCGAAATATGTTTAATGTATTTATTCAGAATATAAAATGGAAAAAAAATACAGAATTAGAAATACCAAATACTGTGATACAACCATTAACTCAACAAGTCATTGACAATGACATAGTCCCCACTTGTAATAGGAGTATTAGTCTTGATGGGGCAGGGAAATGTGGTCATTAAGATGTATCACTGGAGTGTATATGTTGAGATCTATGGGCACATAGGTCTATGTTGTTGTTCCCAATTTGAAACACATGAGGCATGTCTAAGTTATGGTTCTAAATCGGGAAAAAAGATCAGACCTCTAGCTGTATTGGCCAGCCAAGAAATACATATGCGCATAATAAATGAGGTACAAGATGTGACATCTTAGGTCTAATATCCTATCAAAATTGGAGGGTATAGAACTTGTGGTTACTGAGATATGCATATATATGTATAAAGGTCAAAGGTCATCGAGGTCACATGAAATTTGTGAAAAAAAATTATATTGCTAATTAATCCTTATTTGCCAAAAAATCAGACCTCTAGCTCTATTCGCTTGCCAAGAATTAGATGTGTGCATAATTAATGAGGTAAAGCATGTGTTGTCATAAGGTCTCCCATCCTACGAACTACAAAGGACATACCACTTGTGGTTACTTATTTATTAACATAAACATATATTTCAGGTGAAAGGTCATCGAGGTCACGTGACATTTTGTATTGCTAAGTCATCCCTATAGACCAAAAATCAGACACTCTAGCTCTATTGGCTCGCTCAAAATTAGATATGCGCATAATTAATGAGGTACAATATGTGGCGTCATAAGGTGTGCCATCATACCATATATGAAGGGTGTAGCACTTGTGGTTACTGAGTTATGGACAAATATGTATATTTGAGGTCAAAGGTCACCGAGGTCACGTGACATTTTGTCAAAATATCTGAGATATCTGCGTGAACGGATGGAGTCACGGATGGACTAACGGACGGACATGACCCAATCTATAAGCCCACTGGACTTCATCCATGGGGACTAAAAATTGTGTTACTGCATCCTTTTTGCAATATGAATACGATGAGAAACTAAATTTTTATTTTTCGTGGCTTTATACATGGGAGTCTATGGAGATCTGCCTATACATGGGAGTCTATGGACGTGTAAACTAAAATATGCAAATTTCACCACGATTTGCCCAAATTTGGGAAAGGTCACTCCTATGCACTTCCATACCAAGTTTCAAATCAATCAGACTTGTGGTTTCAGAGAAGAAGATTTTTTGATCAAAAATGGGAGAAAATTACAAAAAAATTCATGAAAAATAGCAAATCCAAGATACTGACCCAAGATGTGCACAATCATTTCAGGTCAGCCCAAAGTACTTACATGCTAATTTTTCATGTAATCTGCTCAGTGGTTATTGAGTTTTTCAATTTTGACTGTTTTTACATTTTTTCACTTAATTTGCATATTTTTGGCAATGACAACTTCATTTGAACAAAATCTCATCTACAGCTCATCATCCATGTACACACCAAATATCAAGATGAAATGTGCAGCGGTTTTGGAGTTTTTGATGTTGACGGACAGACATACAGACATACAGACACACAGACATACATACATACAGACAGTTCCCTAGCCTATAAGAATAGCTTCCATTGCCATATATACATATGGCTATGGGAGCTAAAAATGTCCCAAACGTAAATATAAAATTTCACCATGATTTGAATAAAGCTGACTTAGGTCACCTCTTGGAACCTGTATATAAATTTCAAAGAAAGAGGATGAGCAATTTCTTAGAGGAAGATTTTGGACTTAAAATGGGCAATGGTAATAACAAATTTCCACATGATTTTAACAAAGGTCACCTGAAGGAACCTGCATACCAAATTTTAAAGCAATACAAGGAGCACCTTTTGAGAGCCAGATATGAGCTGAAAATACTCCTGTATTTCAGTACATATTGCAGTTGTCTGTAAATTGAAACTTTTGCAACATGTTTGAAACTTCATTAACATCATGAACAACATTCACCACAGATTAATTCCAAAGTTGTTAAGCATATAAATATGTAAATAGTTGAAATAAAAATACTTAATTTCTTTTACTGCTGTCATTGTATCACCACTTCATTTGGTCAAGTCTTTCAAGCTTTTATACATAATATGAACTGATAAAAACTTCATGGTTCACATGCCCTGGGGTTGGTTCATTGCCTAAATATCAAACTAAGATGCACAAAGCCACAACCTGTTGAAAAATGCTATGTCATCATGGCAGAACTAGCTACCATAATATTTCACAGGGATGATCAAATGGAATATTTATTCCAATATGAATGCTAAATCATAACATTGGACTAACATTTTGGCAGGTGCTTGATACAAGATGATACAAATGTACTTTGTGAACTTGGTCGTGAATAGTATTTCTTTTATAATTATCAAGAAAGATATGGTACCTTGCATGTAAGAGTGACAGGCTTTTCCATAGGCTTTATAACACACTCAAACTTGCCTTTACTTCGTATTCGTTCTGCATCTGAAATAAGAAACCAAATTATCTACTTATTGATTTACATGTATATCCTGAATATCCTGAAGAGAACTTTGGCAACATGAGATAATGGGATGACTACATCAAGATGGGCAATTTATCTGGGCCCTGGTATATGCTATGCAATGAATGTAAGTGATACCATTTTTTGCTCACGTGTTGACACACGTGAGCATATGTCGCAGCGATGTCTGTCTGTCTGTGTGTGTGTGTGTGTGTGTGTGTGTGTGTCTGTCTGTCTGTCTGTCTGTGGGTCTGTCTGTCTGTGGGCTCAATATCTCAAAAACGGCTCATCAGATCAGAATCAAATCTGGTACATAGATTTAGTTTGCAAATGGTAAGAACTGATTAGTTTTTGGTGGGTGTGGCTTGCTTACTTTTTGCTCATTTGCATAATTAATGATTTTAGAAAAAACGGATATACATTGAGAACGATTGCACACAATTTGATGAGATTTGCTACAAATGTTGATCACATCAAGATATATCAGCTATGAAAGTAATTAAAGGGCTGATGTGAAAGATAATTACTAATTTGCATATTTAATGAAATTTCCTAATTAGGCATATATATCTGAATTTACTCGATCAAAATTGACGAAACTTGGTATGCATATTGAGGATACTATGATTTAACATTATTGAAAGTCATTAAGAATTTTTACTTCATCCAAATCCTAATTTGCATATTTAATGACCTTTTGAAAGTAAGGATATATATTTGAATTTACAAGACCAAAATTGATGAAACTTGCTATGTACATTAAAGATACTATGATAGAACATTGTTAAATATCATTAAGCATTTTTACTTCAGCCAATGCCTAATTTGCATATTTTATGAACTTTCCTAATTGGGGGTATTTATCTGAATTGACGAGACCAAAGTTGACGAAACTGGCTATGTACATTAAAGATACTATGATAGAACATTATTGAAATTAAGCATTTCAACTTTAGCCAATTCCTTATTGGCATATTTAATGAACTTTCATAGTCAGAGATATTTATCTGTATTGACTTGACCAAAGTTGACGAAACTTGCTATGTACATTAAAGATACTATGATACGACGTTACTGAAAGTCATTAAGCATTTTACTTCATCCAGCTCCTAATTTGAATATTTAATGAATTTTTGAAATTAGGGATATATATTTGAATTTACATGACCAAAATTGATGAAACTTTCTATGTACATTAAAGATACCATTATGTAGGCTAACATTATTGATAGGCGTTAAGCATTTTTGCTTCAGCCAATTCCTAATTTGTGTATTTAATGAACTTTCCTAATTAGGGATATATACTTGGATTTATTTGATCAAAGTTGGCATAACATGCTATGTATATTGATGATTATACCAGGTTATACCAATATTGAAAGTCATTTCGCACTTAAGTTTTCATGTCAGCTAATTAATAGTTTGCATATGTAATGAGCTTTCAAAGTTTGAAATATATAGTTTGAAGGACTTGACCAAAGGCAATTACACTTGCTATATAAAGTGGTGATACAATGACAGCAGTCAAAGAAATTAATTATTCTATTTCAGCTAATTGCGTATTTTAATACTTAATGACCTATAGAGTTTAATCTGTGGTGAATATTGTTCATTATGTTGATCATAATACTTTCAATGAAGTTGCAAACATGTGGCAAAGGTTCAAATTTACACATAACTGCAATATACAATGAAACATGTGAGCATTTACAGTTCATATCTGGTATAAACATGCTGTTGGTACAAGTACAAGCGTCCAGCAGCTGATATAGCTCTGATGTGATTTTTCTTTTTCTGCTGAATACAACCATAGACCCTCGAGGGTTAATGATAAAACTTATATGATTGGAATAATTGACAGGCTTAGTGAGGTCAGCTCCAGATATGCATGCTATAATGTGATTAAATACTCCTAATTGATGGGGTGTGAATAAGTATTATCGGGGGAAACAAAATTTCATCATCGGCTTTACTATACAAAGCAAATTACATTGCTATTCAGTTGACGAAGACCTGATGATAAAAACAATTCTGAAACATAGGGCCAAAGTCCCTGAAGCTACTATAGACATGGATACAAAATTAAGTATTTCCTGACTGTATGAAATTATCCTCACTAAGGTCATCCTAGGGACATGTTAACCAAATATTAAAGCTGTCTGACCAGCGGTTTTGAAAAACAAGCGACTCAACAGTTGACAGAGCTCTGCTATGTTATGTAGAGAATAACTTTTTGTGACACATGTATTGATGAAGAAGGTGGATATCTTTGATAGCTCATTTCAGGATGGCCTGACCAAAATGGAAAAAAAATTCCGTAATACAGATTTGCATATTTCATCAGACTATATTAGTCTATAATAGCAAATAAACGAGAGTTAATTACATTCTAATTAAAGTAAACAAGACTTGCTTAAATCAAGATTTACGTCATAAAAAACAGCATATCTGTCAGGTTATAAAGAATCTTGAGCTGGTTATCTTTTAATATCAGTATTTTATCCTATTAACCAAGCACATTTTAACTTTCAAATTAACATTGTAAGTAAGTTCTGTTGAATAAGTTGAGACTGTACGTACTCAGAGGAAGCACACTGAAGAGACAAATGTTTGAAACTTAAGATAAGGAATCATGTTACACTTTCATTGCACTGTTAACACAGATTGCATAATTGCTATAAATAGCACATGAGGAATCTTACAGCCAGCTTTACCATAAACATAGGGCCAAAGTCCCTGAAGCTACAATAGACATGGATACAAAATTAAGTATTTCCTAACTGTATGATATTATCTCTCACTTAGGTCATCCTAGGGACATGTAAACCAAATATTAAAGCTGTCTGACCAGCGGTTTTGAAAGAACAAGCAACTCAACAGTTGACAGAGCTCTGCTGTGTTATGTAGAGAATAACCTTTTGTGACACATGTATTGATAAAGAAGGTGGATATCTTTGATTAACATTGTAAGTGAGTTCTGTTGAATAAGTTGAGACTGTACATACTCAGAGAAAGCACACTGAAGAGACAAATGTTTGAACTTAAGAAGTTCAAGGTCATCAAAAGCATTATAAGGAATCATGTAACTTTCATTGCACTGTTTACACAGATTGCATAATTGCTATAAATAGCACATGAGGAATCTTACAGCCTAGCTTTACCATAAAACCCTATCACTTTGACCACTCTTTTAATTGACCACTCTATTTTTTCCTCAAAAAGTAATTTTATTTTATCCTTACCAAGTCAACCATGAATGGAAATTAGAACTTTCTCTATCTCTATCCCTATCTCTGTCTCTATTGACTATTTTGAGCAATTTCTTTTAGATAACATACAGGGCACAATAAATGACGGTTCAGAATATGTCAAAGTTGGGATTCAGGAAAGTTGCCTTTACATGTTTTAATCCTCCAAGATGGTAAGCATTTCACTATGAACTGTCAAAAAAAGTTGAACTTCCTGATAATTCTACACTAAAATTATTTTGGCTTTGATGATTTCCTAATTAATTCAATTATTTAAAATCATATTAATTATTTTTTTCTGGGTGAATTGATAGGGTTTATACAGTACAAGAATTACATACAATGTAAGTCAAATTTTGACCAAAAATGACAAAAAAATTCCTTAAAAATACACATTTGCATATTTCATCACAATTTGAACAAATCTAAGTTGGGTTACCCCTAGGGACCTGTATACCAAATAACAAAGCTGTCTGACCAGCGGTTATGAAGAAGAAAATTTTTTACCAAAAACACCTTTTTTAGCATTAATTTGCCTATTTTCAACAATATCAAAAAATTAAAAAAAATAGTTTCTCAAAATCATATTTTTCATCTACACAACAAATATCAAATCAGTAAGTACTGCGGTTCTCAAGATATTTGAGTGGACGGACGCCTCACAAACGGACATACATACATACATACATACATACATACATACATACATACATACAGACTGACGACGGACGCCGGACGGATACCCATCCCAATAGCTTCTATAGACTATAGTCTATAGTAGCTAAAAACCCTATCACTTTGACCACTCTTTTAATTGACCACTCTATTTTTTTCCTCAAAAAGTAATCTTATTTTATCCTTACCAAGTCAACCATAAATGGAAATTAGAACTTTCTCTATCTCTATTTATTTGACCACCCTATCATGACAAACTATTATGAGCAATTTCTTTTAGTTAACATAAATGGTGGTTCAGAATATATCAAAGTTGGGATTCAGGAAAGTTGCCTTTACATGTTTTAATCCTCAATTCACTATGAACTGTCAAAAAAAAGTTGAACTTTCTGATAATTCCACACTAAATTATTTGGCTTTGATGATTTCCTAATTGATTCAATTATTTAAAATCATATTAATTATTTTTTTCTGGGTGAATTGATAGGGTTTGTACAGTACAAGAATTACACACAATGTAAGTCAAACTTTGACCAAAAATGACAAAAAAATTCCGTAACCAGATATGAACTGTAAATGCTCACGTGTTTCATTATATATTGAGGTTATGTGTAAATTTGAACCTTTGCCACATGTTTGAAACTTCATTGAAATTATTATGATCAACACAATGAACAATAATCACCGCCGATTAATTCTAAAAGGTCATGAAGTATACAAATATGAAATTAGCTGAAATAAAATATTAAAGTTATTGACTGCGTTTATTGTACCACCAATTTATATAGAAAGTGTAATTACCGTTGGCCAAGTCCTTCAAGCCATATATGCCGAGCTGTGAGATATGCAAATTATAAATTAGCTGACATAAAAATGTGAAAGACTTTCGATATTGTTTTTAACCTAGTACCTGGTATAATCATCACTGTACATAGCATATTTTGCCAACTTTGATCAAGTAAATCCCGGTATATATCCATAATAAGCAAAGTTCATTAAATATGTAAATTAGGAATTGGCTTAAGTAAAAATGCTTAATGATTGTCAATAATGTTGTATCATGGTATCTGTAATATGTGTAGCAAATTTTGTCAACTTTGGTCAAGTCAATTCAGATATATATCTCTAATTAGGAAAGATCATTAAATATGCAAATTAGGAATTGGCTGAAGAGAAAATGCTTAATGACTTTCAATAATGTTGTATTATAGTGTCTTTAGTGTATATAGCAAGTTTCATCAATTTTGATCTAGTCAATTCAGATAAATATCCCTAATTATGAAAATTCATTTAATATTCAAATTAGGAATTGGCTGAAGTAAAAATGTCTTTTGACTTTCAATAATGTTATATCACAGTACATGTATCTTTGATGTATATAGCAAGTTTCAACAACTACAATCAGACTGACGCCGGACGCTGGACGGATACCCATCCCAATAGCTTCTATAGACTATAGTCTATAGTAGCTAAAAAACAAATTCTGAAATATTTAAATATGCAAATGTTATACCAGTATTAATTTACATATAACTCAATAACGGTATTTCCAAAGGCTGCATAACAAATTTGAAAGCAATCTGACCAGTGGTAATTGAAAAATTGTTTGAAAAAATACATGAAAATTATAGCCCAAAAATCTATTATGCAAATTTCATCTTCATTTGAACAAAATACAATGAGGTCATCAGACCTACAAAGGAAATATGATTGCTTATCGATTAGTAGTTTGAGTAAAGAAGATTTTAGAAAACAAGTCATCGTTTATGACACAGTCCCCACTTGTTAATGGGCAATTTGATTGTAAGTCCTCAGAGAGGATAGGGTCCTCTTCAGTAATTAGGTCTGTGATTAAAATACTGTGATACAGATGGGACTTAATGGCCGAGAATGATTTCTATGGTGGTGAAAACATAAAACCAATGTAGGCCGCCATCCTAATTACAAAAGGTCATTCAGTGTTCTCCCCAGGCCATTTTAGCGTAGCGGTCCCGCTACGCTTTCGCCTCTCCCGCTACGCTTTGATTCTCCCCGCTACGCTTTGATTCTCCCGCTATGCTTTAAAATATTCCCGCCATCCTTTAGTTCACACGCTAGCGCTCTGCGTAGCTACCAGCTGTTGCATGCATCGTCTACACATTGGCGCTCACTGCAACTTTCAACTTGGTGAAAGAGTGGAAGGTGTGAAGTATGGTATGCGTCCGATAACGTGTCCGTAAGTGTTGAGAGGAACGTTAAAACAATAGAAGAATCGGCTGGGTTGTTCACAAGTTTTCATTCTACAACGACTATTTATACGACCAACAAAGACCTTTAGTCGGTATACATCGAGGACAAGTATTCACAGAGTTAGGCGGTGTAGCACTAGCGGGGCCTGTGATCACATTCCCATGCTTTGATCAACGAAATGGACCGCAAAAGAAACAAAAGAAGCAGTTGACTAGTGAGGTTGATTATGATTTTACAACGATAATCTTTTTTTTTGTCCGAGTACGATCACGATCGCGATCGAGTTCACATTGCATAAATTCCAATATGGCGGCGGCCATGTTGGCCGACGTGTTTATAACGTGTTGACATTGATCCTGGCGTCGCGTGTGGTTCCACTCTGACACGTTCTCTGAAAGATTTTACACCTGATTTTCGAGTGATTCTAGTCGTACTTAGTTCATGTCTTGTGATCATCTTGGTGGTATTTTTAAAATCAAGAATCGAACGACGATGTTCAGTGGCACTGGTAGTTACGCGGGGGGGCTGGTTGAAATTGATCCCCGTGATGAAACATTATTCGCGGTGTTTGTCGTTCAAAAATGATATAAAACTCAATTACATTTCTTGTGTAAAGCTTAAACTTATGAATTTTCCTCTTTGTTGGCAATTTTTGACAATTTTATTAGCATATATGTATTAATGAAACTCCAAACAGAGTCTGACGAACCATTTCTTGCTTTCAATCTGAACTTGCTGTTACTGTTTGAATCTTCGATTTTATTTGCAATTGTACTATACTGTGATGATTTATTTAAGTGTAATAAAGAGTTTCCATGATGTTCAAATTGCATACTTGTATGTTACCATTGCATTTTGTTGTGAGTGTACATGAATGCGTGGGTGCATATGTGCAAGCTTACATCCATATGCAAATATAAGTTAATGATATGCAAATGATTATGCAAATTAGCCGCTACGCTTTTGCTTGATCCTAGGGAGAACACTGTCATTAAATGAGTCAATTAGTAACTAATCGACAGGATGTTGCCAAACATTTTTGCATCCTATCATAACACTGACAGATTATCACCGGTACCATATTTCATAAAGTTTGATGCAGTGCTTCTGGACATTCACCCTAAACAATAAAATTAATCACGTAATGTAAATTAGCAACTAATTAAAACAATACATTGAATTGTATTACAACACTATAGATCAACATCTGTACCAAGTTTCATCAAATTTGATGCAGTATTTGTGGACATATCACTCTAATTAGGAAAGTTCATTACATATGCAATTACAAATTCATTAACATGACACTGATAAATGTCTTTATTCACTGTTAAAGCAATGTGAGCTTAACATCTGTACCAAGTTTCATGAAATTTGATGCAGCATTTTTTGACATATCAGCCTAATTACGAAAATTCAATAATTGACATGATACTGCTACATGTCATGAAACAAATTGATGTGCATATGTATGACATAGGTCAATGTCCTTGTACCAACTTTGAATAATATTGGTGCAAATATGTCTGAGTTATGGCTCTGTACATGAAAAAACGTATCAAAATGGCCACCAGGCAGCCATTTTGCATTGGATTTTGAAACCAATAGACATGCATACTTATGATATAGGTCAATGTCCTTGTACCAACTTTGAATAAAATCGGTTGATAAATGTCTGAGTTATGGCTCTGGACATGAAAATATCATAACAAAATGGCCACCAGGCAGCCATATTGCATTTGATTATGAAACTATGGCATGTAATTAATGCCAATATTCAAACTCAACATTTTGGATTTGTACTCCCTATTTTGGATTCGTATATCACATTTTCATCTATCGAGCTCAACATTTTGGATCATATATCCCATTCTCATCTTTCGAACTCAACATTTTGGATTCGTACTCCCATTTTGCTGTGCTCTTGCTGTCGCTCGTAACGTTCGTAAATTACGAACAAAAATCAAAATTTAAGAAAAAAAAATGCCTGATCTGCCATTTACGAATAATTTTGTTATTTTTGAAGCCTGATTTTCGGTTAAGATTATGAATTCCGGGGAAATACTGTAATATCTCGTCTTTCAAAAACTACTCTGCCCTATCATTGGCGCATCGACATATTATGGTGATAGCTTTGGACTTTGACCTGTGCCAACATGAGCATGCATGCGCGAAAAGGTTTCAAGATCCCGGGTCGTGTACTCAGATACTGGTGTGACATGGATTGCGGTAATTTCGAGACACCCAAACACTCACACACTGTCAACTTTCCGAATGGATGGTTGAAGCGGATTGAGGGAAGCGGGCAGTTACAAATGCTTTAGATGGATAGTATCCTCAGCTGGGAAAGAAAGTTAAGGATAAAAATGGCAACTGATGTGAAAAAATCGGAAACAATGAACCGCCGAGAGGAGATCAAGAACAGTCAGCCTGAAAGACAGTCGAACTGCAGTCCATACCGCGCATGGTTGAACGACGTACCGCAAAGTGTTTGTCTGTGCATGGAGCCACTAAAGCGAGCCGGAAATCTTAGCCCGAAATCTCAGTTGTCATAGATTTGTCATTGATGATATGCAGATTGAATTTTTCTGTGAACTTTCAAATTTTAATAGGTTTCCTGCAAAATATTTTACAAGAAACTATCTCAGCAAATGTTTTGAATACTGATAGTTTTCTCTGATGCTCCAGAGCCAATGCTGTGCACAGTCGCACGACGAAAGTTTATCCAGACAAAAAAAAATGACGATCATCTGCAGCATTTAAAAATAAGACTGTCTCTGTGAAAACATTAGCAGGATCACCATTTTCAGTTTGCGCACTTAAATTTGCAGTTATAACGAGACAAAATTTGTGCGAAACCACAGACTGCCAAATGTTCTGATCAGTGGTTGTCTTAAAAGAATTTTAGAGCTGAACATGGCATAATGACTGCAGCTTATACAGACATTTATTGAGACAAGGAAGAAATTTCAATGTTACAAGCATTTATGACCCATGATGTACTGTTTTATGCGATGGACCTTTTGAAAATGCCTATCAAAATATGAGTGCTAATTGTCAAAAAAAACTAAAAAGGAATTTTTCGTTTGCCTTTGTCTCTCATGAAATTATTCATCATTTCTATCCCCTTAAAATATTCATTGGGTACCGGAAGTGCTTCTTCAAAATTGGCGGGCTCAGAATTACATAATTTGTGCTTACTAATATTTTTTGAACCGAATTCGTATATTTACTAAACAATTTTGAAAGGCCAGGGAGAGCACAGTTTTGGATTTGTAAATGGAATATTCAACTTTCAAAATCCCCGTTTTGGATTCGTATATCCCATTTTCATCTTTCGAACTCAACATTTTGGATTTGTACCACCATTTTGGATTCGTAAATGCAATATTCAACTTTCGAAATCCCTATTTTGGAGTCGTATATCCCATTTTCATCTTTCGAAATCTCATTTTTGACAACTCCCATTTTTGACTAACTCATAGAGGTCCCATAGGACACTAGCAAGTAAACACAAGTTTACGAATAGTCAAATGCCTTTACGAATAGTCAAACTCAAATGCCACTTTCAAAAATCGAAGGTGTCATTTTTGCTCACGTGTTGACACACGTGAGCATATATGTTCGCAGCGATGTCTGTCTGTCTGTCTGCGGGCTCAATATCTCAAAAACGGCTCATCAGATCAGAATCAAATCTGGTACATAGATTCAGTTTGCAAATGGCAAGAACTGATTAGTTTTTGGTAGGTCTGGCTTGCATACTTTTTGCTCATTTGCATAATGAATGATTTTAGAAACATGGGGCCCGGGGGCACCGACGTCCTTTGTACCTCCTTACTGTTTATTAATTGCCATAAATGTGAAATTTGGCAAAAAGTCAAATTGTTTGGACATAAATGAAAGTTATTTGAACTGGTTGGTTACTGCTCCAGCATAAGTTCAAGTGTGGATTCTAAGTATCAACAACCTTGATATGTGTGAAAGTGAATTAAGAATAAGAGATGGGACTCAATAGGATCAACAATATCTAAAACAGGAAACGGTGAACTTATATAATACAGAAGGGGAGAAAATTTAGCCACAAACTATTGTAATATAATGGACAATGGCTTATCTAAACCAAATTACTTAAACTGGATTGTTGGCATTGATTACACATGTATTTATTGTCCATCAAATAGAAAATAAATTTGGGCCATTGACTAACAAGTCATCGTTGATGACACAGTCCCCACTTGTTAATGGGTGCTTTGATTACAGGTCCTCAGAGAGGATAGAGTCCTCTTCATTAGGTCTGTGATAAAAATACTTTTGAATAAATTCGCTAGATACATGTCTGAGTTGTAGTTCAGGAGATGAAAAAATCGTAATAAAATGGCCACATGGTGGCCATAATGGATCGAATCACAAACAAATCAATGTGCATATGTATGATATACGGTAGGTCAATGTCCTTGTACCAACTTTGATTAAAATTGGTTGAAATGTGCCTGAGTTATGGCTTTGTACATGAAAAAATCATAACAAAATGGCCGCACAGCAGCCATATTGGATCGTATATCAAAACAAATTAACATGCATATGTATGACATTGGTCAATCTCCTTGTACCAACTTTGAATAAATTTGCTTGATACATGTCTGAGTTATGGTTCTGGACATGAAAAATCGTAATAAAATGGCCACACGGCGGCCATATTGGATCGTATCACAAAACAAGTCAATGTGCATGTGTATGACATAGGTTGATGTCCTTGTACCAACTTTGAATAAAATTGGTTGAGATATGCCTGAGTTATGGCTCTGTACATGAAAAAATCGTAACAAAATGGCCGCATGGCGGCCATATTGGATCGTATCACAAAAAAATTGATGTGCATAGCTATGACATTGGTCAATGTCCTTGTACCAACTTTGAATAAAATCTGTAGAAACATGCCTGAGTTATGGCTCTGTACATGAAAAATCGTAATAAAATGGCCGCCTGGCGGCCATATTGGATCGTATCACAAAACAAATTGATGTGCATATGTATGACATAGGTCAATGTCCTTGTACCAAGTTTGAATATAATCGGTTGAGATATGCCTGAGTTATGGCTCTGTACATGAAAAAATCGTAACAAAATGGCCGCACGGCGGCCATATTGGATCGTATCACAAAAAGAATTGACGTGCATATCTATGACACTGGTCAATGTCCTTGTACCAACTTTGAATAAAATCATTTGAAACATGCCTGAATTATGGCTCTGTACATGAAAAAAATCGTAATAAAATGGCCGCCTGGCAGCCATATTGGATCGTATCACAAAACAAATCGACGTGCATCTGTATGACATATGAAGTAATCCTTGTACCAAGTTTGAATGAAATCGCTTCGGGCATCTCTGAGATATCTGCGTGAACGGACGGACGGACGCACGGACGGACGGACGCACGCACGCACACACGCACGGACACGACCAAACCTATAAGTCCCCCCGGACGGTGTCCGTGGGGACTAAAAAACATTTGCTTGTTACACTCACCACACTTGTACTTAGTATTTGGAGTGTACACCTATCTACAATACAATGGTAAAAACTTTGGACTCTGTAGGTCAACAGTGCATCTTTAATGTATGAGACTAAATAAGCTTATCCTCAAGTATGTATGGGCCAAAAACAATATTTAATTTTGAATTATGTGGTGCAGGCAAGGACATACAATATGGTGAAAAGCAAACTAAATATAACAAGTCATCGTTGATGACACAGTCCCCACTTGTTAATGGGTACTTTGATTACAGGTCCTCAGAGAGGATAGAGTCCTCTTCATTAGGTCTGTGATAAAAATACTTTTGAATAAATTCGCTTGATACATGTCTGAGCTGTAGTTCAGGACATGAAAAAAATCGTAATAAAATGGCCACATGGCGGCCTATTGAATAATCACAAAACAAATCAATGTGCATATGTATGACATAGGTCAATGTCCTCTCGAGTATGTTAAGGCACGGCTCCCGCAAGGGCGCCCTCTATCGACGAGTGCGTTTTGGTTTTACTGGCTAAATCGGCACATCCTTCCGTATTAGTCAAACTTTGTATATGTATTTTATAAAAAACGACTCCGCAAAATAGTATTATGTTGATAAAATCCCCGAAATAATAATTAATTTCACTAAATAACGTATTTTGGTTCGAAAATGGTATTGTCTGTTCGAGCACAGAATCCAGCCAGTAGACTCCCCCATATCCTGAAAATAACCACACTGTCCGCGTTGAACCCTCTTTCCATAACTAGTGCGACCTATACTGTAAGAAATTTCGCCCCCGTATTAATGACTCCCACAAAATATCAGCTGACCCTTGATGGACGACCTCCAGTACGAGCGTAATTGGGGTCAAACTGTGCCTGCACTTGCTTTCTGGGATAAAGAATTGCCAGCATGATTTGACAAACATGTCAAGTATAATATTCAAATCAGCGATTTTAAAAAAATAACAAGTTTAGCAGCTGGATTTTGGCATTTTTCTTGTCGTAATTTGGGACTCTAGCCGGCCCGGGGAATCCCTATGCAGGCCCCTGGGGAAGCCCATCCAGGGACCACATACAATGCTTTATGGGTAGAGACAGCTGACTGTATCCTAGTAACGAGGCGGTCGCGTCCATTTCAGCACGCATTCAGCGATCGCGTCAGTGCGAGAGCAGTTCTGGAGATCGATAAAATACTCAACCTCGCTTTTGTTTCTGACGTTTTTTTTGTACATGTCGTGAGTAGTGACAACCAGTTGTTGCAAAACACCCCTGTCTGTCCTTGATGAATGATGGCGAAAACAAGTGGCGGGCCACATCAGGGATCAACATGTGCTGATATCAGTGATATGGCGGCAACCCCGGGCGGCAACCATGATGGCGTAGCCACAATATCCTTCGTCAAACTGCGTTCATTTCGATATGTATAAGTCTTCGTTGGCTCTTGATATGCTAAAGACCGAAACGGTGAAGTTGGCTGACATAAATAGCCGTTCCAAATCTCCCGTTTGGGTCTTTTGCCCACATGAGCTGAAGCCTCGAAGGCTACACTCGCGAGTACTCGCACACCATACACGTCCGCGACCCGGTTGAATCAAGCTGAGCGCGCGCGCTCAGGGAAACATGAATATTTATTAGTGCAAATTTGCATATTCATAAGAAATTTCTCGAGCCTCGCCTTAACGTACTCGAGCTTGTACCAACTTTGAATAAAATCTGTTGAAACATGCCTGAGTAATGGCTCCGTACATGAAAAAATCGTACTAAAATGGGCGCCTAGCAGCCATATTGGATTGTATCACAAACAAATTGACGTGCATATGTATGACATAGGTCAATGTCCTTGTACCAACTTTGAATAAAATCGGTTGAGATTTGCCTGAGTTATGGCTCTGTACATGAAAAAAATTTAAAAAAAATGGCCGTAAGGCAGCTACATTGGATTGCATCACAAAACAAATTGGTGTGCATATCTATGTCATTGGCATATGTCCTTATACCAACTTTGAGTAAAATCGGTTGAAACATGCCTGAGTAATGGCTCTATACATGAAAAAATCGTAATAAAATGGCCACACGACAGCCATATTGGATCGTACCACAAAACAAATTGACATGCATCTGTATGACATATGAAGTAATCCTTGTGACAAGTTTGAATGAAATCGCTCCAGGCATCTCTGAGATGTCTGCGTGAACAGACGCACGCACGGACATGACCTATAAGTCCCCCCGGATGGTGTCTGTGGGGACTAAAACCATCTGCACAAAGTTTCATCAAATTTGGTACAGTTGTACCAGAAACAGCGCTCTAATCTTGAATTATGCAAATTAGACCTAATTATGCATGCCACACCAATATAAATAGACCTGCATGTGTATGCCATAGTGTAGTATCCTTGTACCAAGTTTAAAAAGAATTGGCACAGGAATATCTCAGATATCTGCATTCATGAGCCCCTATGCATAGACACAGCATTAGTATTAATTTCATCCTGGAACCCCTGTGGATCATACCTGGGGACCCTGTGGATGGATATCAAATACAGGAAAGAAAACGGCCGTCACACAGCCATTTATGATCGAATCATTACAAAAATCGGCGTGCATATATATGTGATAAGGATTAATATAGGTACCAACTTTCAATGCAATCGCGCCCGGCATCTCTGAGAAATTTACGTGAACGAACGTACAGTCGTAAAATATAGGAAACAAAATGGCCGCCACGCAGCCATTTTAGACCAGATCAAAATAAAAATCAATGTGCATATGTATAACATATAGAGTAATCTATGTACCAAGTTTGAATGGAATCGCTCTTAGAATCACTGAGAAATTTGCGTGAACATACGCACCGTCATCAAATACAGGAAACAAAATGGCTGCCAGACGGCCATTTTGAATTGGATCGTAAAACAAATCGACGTGCATATGTATGGCATAGATGATAATCCTTGTACCAAGTTTGAATCAAATCGCTCCAGGCGTCTCTGAGATATCTGCGTGAACGGACGGACGGACGCACGCACGGACGCACGCACGCACACACGCACGCACGGACATGACCAATTAACCTATAAGTCCCCCCGGACGGTGTCCGTGGGGACTAAAAACTGAATATACAATTATATGGAAATGTTGTTTCACAGTCATGAGTATCTGGTGTGTGCGAGAGACAAATATTAAAATAGGACAGTATCATCCTGACCACAGTTTGTCTGACTGGTTGTTTCCTTCTGATTTTCTGACACGGTGATAGGTACAAAATATTATGTTATTCACGATAGTTATACAACATAGCTTGCATTTGTTCAAGTAGTTTTTTTACATGTAAGATAACTTTCTCATAAACTGTAAATTCTGGCTTCTGGCAGCTCAAACATAGCAATACTACATTTTTTGATATGATATTGAGTGACTTGCACACATATGCAATATGCAGTGACAGTCGATATATTCATAGTAAGAGTCTACTACATTCAAGCATAGTGATGTTGACAACTACATGCTAGCTGTGCAAACGCAGCTATCTGTTGGCGGGGTAGCGGGAATCGCTATGCGGGTCAAAGGTCAACCCCGCCACGGATAGCTGCGGGCCAACTGCCATCGAAAGTGGGTCTATTACGACGACACAACATGTATCGGAACTTTGAACAGCAAAATAAACCAAAGTGAGCGTAATTCAATAAAATGACCTATACCTGCCTGAACTCTGATTATTGCTCATTACCTTACTCCTTTTGGTTCGTTTACGTAATTCGGCCGATTTTCCAAGGAGTACTCAAGATTTTCACTCCAGCAGCGAACTTTGACTTCTATTGATATGCTAATAAGGATCTGACCGACCGTCACGCTATTCACGTTCGAACGAGCGACATCCTTATCCGTGGCGGGGTTGACCTTTGACCCGCATAGCGAGCCCCGCTACCCTGCCAACAGATAGCTGCGTTTCCACAGCTAACTACATGCATGCCAATGCACGATTTCAAAGTAGCCAGGAGGAAATTCTAATGGTCTTTTAGTGGAAATATAGGTATTAAACGACAGTGAAACAAACAACATTAGTTATCGTGACCTTGCTTAAGTGCAATCTCGGATCATGTACGATCTGATGATCATGCCAAATTACCATGTGTCGGATTATGCCGTGATTCTGAAGTGCGCATAAATCGGTCAACATAAGCACACACTGTCTTTAGCGATCGAAGTCAAAATCAATGCACAACTGTCGAAATTACCCAAAATAGGCAACAGAAAACTAAAAGTTATCGCTATGTCGAAAGGACAGTACATCAACATAAAACGACGCTAGTTTGTTATGACATGGAGGTAGAAGGATAGAGCATTCCCTCGCTCTCACCCAGCTATTAGTACTTGTAGGGGCCGCCAGTGGGATTGCCTCGCTAAGGCAATGGATTCACTGGTACTGGGGAGTACGAGTACTGAGTACGGAGGCCATCATTGTTCAGTCTATCGAAGGAGCGTTTCGTGCCAAAAAATACATGACAGCAACAAAAGTACCATCACTGTGAACTTCATATTTACAAGATCGCCTCGGTTTGATTTTTCAAAGTCCTTGCAAAACAACGCTAACTTGTTATATGCGCATGCGCATATTAAGGGGAGACCCATTTGATTTCGGGGGGGGGGGGTATGCAGGAAGTGGGTATGGGAACTTTTTTTTGGTCAGAGAGACAGCATTTTTTTATTTCAACTGTCAGACCTGCATCAATTTTTTTTATCAAATGGAGTAGCAGTGCAATTTTTCAAATTTAAGCCAGTGTTTCACATATCACAGGATGGTTTTATATATTCATTTTACATTCCAACAAATGAAAACAAAATGGAAAGTCTAGTATATATACAACTTTAAATTATAGAACACTTTTTTGGCAAATAAACAATGATCAGTACTATACCTGCTTTTCTTTAAAACAGTCAATTCCTATTAAGTTCTCAGGGGAAATGTTATCTTTTGTGGTCAGAGAAACAAGGCTCACACATTGTATTTCATTATATTTGTTGTTCCTCATTTTTCATTGTCAACTTGTAATCTTTCTAACATATTCATATTGAGAGAATAATGTATTGGTTTTAACACTAGTTTATTGACTCCTGTCTTGTGTTTTAAATTTTCACAATTTACAGAAGTCAAATAGTCCCATATAGATATTGCCTGTACCATTGAGATATTGCAACAGAAATCCTGAAATATGATTTCTTGGGTCAGAAAAGGGAAGGAAAACATATAGTGCACTGAGGTGTAAAGTAGTGAATGCTTATATCATAAGTGCTGGAAAAAAAAACACATAAGAATTGCTTGTGGTAAAAACATTTGCGCTGCCTGTGGCAGCATGCTAGCAAACAATACATGAGAATGAAGTTTCCAAAATTTTGCTCTTTTCAACTGCATTGTGACAGTTCCTTTTTTATTTCTGTCTGTTATGAGTATTTTTTTTTTCTCAAGCCATTACAGGCTTAATTTTTTTCTTTTATTTCACCTGGTGACATTTTTTTTCTCAAAATCCTCCATACCTCCCCCCCAGAAATCAAGTGGTTCTCCCCTAAGTGAGTCCCTGACCTGTACTGGCCAGTGGATTACTTCCTCAGTAGAACTGATATGTAGAACTGAACTCAGTAGAACTGATAGTAGTGAATGCTGGGAAAAAACACATAAGAATTGCTTGTGGTAAAAACATTTGCGCTGCCTGTGGCAACATGCTAGCAAACAATACATGAGAATGAAGTTTCCAAAATTTTGCTCTTTTCAACTGCATTGTGACAGTTCCTTTTTTATTTCTGTCTGTTATGAGTATTTTTTTTTCTCAAGCCATTACAGGCTTAATTTTTTTCTTTTATTTCACCTGGTGACATTTTTTTTCTCAAAATCCTCCATACCTCCCCCCCCCTAGAAATCAAGTGGTTCTCCCCTAAGTGAGTCCCTGACCTGTACGCGCCAGTGGATTACTTCCTCAGTAGAACTGATATGCCTGCCGGTACCGGTGTTTATCGCCTACGGAGGCAATCATTCTTCAGTCGATCAAAGGCACCTTTCGTACCAAAAAATACACGACAGCCGCAAAAGTGCATCACTGTCAACTTCATAACTATAGAACATATTGAAATACACAGTGAAACGTTCACAACGTAAAAAATGTGCCAAGACCGAGAAACAAGATGGCGTCCGATTCGATCAGACTCAGATTTTGTCCTAAAGTTGTGCGCATGCGCAGACGGTACTAGCTTTAACGAAAGCGAGTCAAAATCAAGTAATATAAAATAAAAATGGATAAAAATATTGTTTAAAAATAATACAAGGCATGTATCACCAAATTTTGAACATTTCTGACGGCATTTCAACTATACGAACACCCATGCCAAACATCACAATAATCAAATCAGTGGTTTTGAGGAAAAATTGAAAATAGTGGTTTTCACAAAAAAACTAAAAAAGTGACTTTAAAATGATTCAATCAAAAAAAAAGGCCGTTTGAGATACATGCCCAAGTGACCACCAGACCAAATTTCAGAAAAAGTTACTGAGCTTTTCTGAGATACCTGCGTCCACAGCATACGGCCCACTATGTTGGGCATCACATTAGTACCTTGCCATCACATTAGTACCTTGTGCCCACAGGGCACAAAGTACTAACACATGAGCATTTTCAGTTCATATCTGGTACATCAAGTTATTCATCACTTTGTTAGGGAGTCCAAAACACGTGGTGGCACTGAAGTTATTTTGAACGTGGACGACGTCGAGTTAGTTAGTGACCACATTATTGGCAGATTGTCCAGGCTGCTACATGAACAACAGACCAGCCTGACAGATGAGCAACTGTGTTACATAGGCGTTAGAGTCTTGCTGGATGTTTGTCACAGTTAAATGCTATCGGAATGTGTGGTGAGCGTGTCGTTCAGCTCGTGCAAGTGTTTCCGGTGCAGTGCCGTTTTATGCCATGCCAATCTTATCCCCACGCATGTGTGAACGATCCAACTTGATATGAAACCTGAACCACTTTCTGTCTGAGAGCTGTTTTTTCATTCTCTTTGGTGGTTTATGATTCGCGTTTTTTATTTTACGGTCAGTTAGAATGCATCTGTATGCTACTACCTGAGATTATTCGATGCTGCCCTTCAATATTTTTTTGTAATGGAATATATATTTTGAGCAATTAAAAGTGTCTTAAACATTGATATGCGCTTAACTTTCAAAAATAAATTCAAGAAATATTTCAACCAGAAAACAAGAATGACAAAAGCAAATAAGGCCTGCAACTTAGGTACTGGAGGTCATCTTTAGGAACATGCATACCAACTTCTATAGCAATGGGAAAATACCGCAATTATACGGTATCGCTCAAATTTGATCAGAATTGGTATATACCAGTATGGGTTACCAATAATTAACAATAAATGTTGTTTCTATCTGTTCAGTGGAGGAAAATTCTACGTTGATGTTATGACAATGATTTCTGCACAGTACAACCAGAAAAACAACAAGAAATATTTAAACCAGAAAAACAAGAATGACAAAAGTAATTAAGGTCTGAAACTTTAGGTACTGGAGGTCAACTTAAGCAACATGCATAGTAAAGCCCCTCTTAGTTTGAGTATAGACGGTTCTTCCCCCTCTACTGTCTATGGTTTCAGCTGGTCTGTTAATATGTAACAGTTCATAAACAATGACAGGAAATGACTCAAGATCAGTGGAGTTGGCCTTTCTTACTGGCATGCCATCACTCCTGCACATTTGCAGGATTTCACTTTTTCTTACCTCATTTGCACATTTTTGACACTGATGTGTTCATTTGAACAAATTCACATCTCAACCCCTGCATCTACCTGTACACCAAATACTGAGATGGTAGCTCTGGCAGTATTGGAGCCTTTGTGTGTGACGGACATACATCCGCACATACATACCCACAAATATACAGACATACAGACGCCACCGACTCATCATATAAGCTCTTTTGGTATTTATATACAAAACCAAATATGAGCTAAAAAAAAATAGAAATCGCACACACACTTTTGAGAAGGTGCGAATTTTGATTGGAAATATCGCAAAGTTGTCAAAGGAAGCACTGAAAACTGATTTTTGAAAGGGTATTTAAATTTCTTATCATATATCCTTCTCTATAAAATGACAACGAAGTGCACTAGGGGAAAGACTGCATCAACTTGCATGGTACCTGAAACCTGAGTCCTTACCTGACCAACTTGGGTGACAAACAGAAGACTTTTAATCCCCAAAGGTGTGAATGTTCCATTGTTATGTTTATCTTATCTAGCTGGTGCCATTGTAGGAAAGGCAGGTCTGTGAAATTGATCCTCTGATAACTAAGTAGGGTATTCCTAAGTTAATGGAGCTTTCCCGTAATGGACTCCAGATGGGTTGCTAATTAGGTAGGCTTTCCACTTGTATATGGGCCGTGTCAAGCATAAACCTACTGGATGGTAATGGATACAATGTTGCACAATTTTAGTTTAAAAAATTGCTTTACGTTTGCACGACCACCGCGAACCTGTCGGCGATAAGATCATGTTCTCGTTCCTTTTCTCTAAATCCTCTTTGAATTAAAACATTTGCGGTAAGAATTATACCTAAAATGAATACTACCGAGGTGCGCTGAAATGCAGTCACTATAACATAATTTATAGAGTGATTCTATGACAATATTTGTCAGAGAATTCTTAGTAGAGGCTATTTTTTGTCCTTGAGCCTAAAACGGTGCCAAAGAGACATTTCCATGTGTTCCAAATTAAATCTGTTCAACTCAAGATCCAGATACATGTATCATGATATCATGGAGTAAGTAAATTCTCTCTAGAAATGGATAAAAAGTTCCGCCCTGTTCACATCTTGAAATTGATTACTGAGACTAAGTATACTCACCAGTTTCAGACGTAATGTAAATTCTGCATGATATTTTTCACATGGTTTATATTTCTTTTACTAAGATTCATGTTTTCTTCAGAAAGGCCTTGTTCCAATCAAATAAAAGTCTTCTAAACACTATGCTTTGCGCATTATTTTGAAAAGACGTACGGCTCTAATATTTTTCAGGAATATTTTTATATGCATTAATGTTTTGAATAGGACCGAAAATACTTCAGTTTGGTAGAAATGTACACCATCTCTCTAAACATGGACGTTTCAAATAGGATTTTACATATTTAAATAATTTGACATATACCGGTACTATGTGTCGGACACAGTGCGATAGGGTTGGAACACTGAAAATAAATCAGTCATAAAATGATAGTCACAATGGCCCCGTGAATACACAGACTTTCATATTTTTAAACCTTTTACCACTTCTTAAAACTATGGCCAAAAACAAAATGGCCACCACACAGCCATTTTAGATCAGATCAAAACACAAATCGACATGCATATTATGTATGATATAAGGAGTAATCCATGTACCAAGTTTGAATAAAATCGCTCGCAGCATCGCAGAGAAATTGGCATGAACAGATGCACCGAAATCAAATACACAAAACAAAATGGCCATCAAGCAGTCATATTGGGTTGAATCACAAACAAATCGACATGCATATGAATGACATAAGGAGTAATCCTTGTACTAAGTTTGAATGAAATCGCTGGACCGGTATGGTTAAGATATCAACATGAATGGATGCATGCATGCACACACAGATTCACGGACATGACCAATCCTACCGGTATGTCTCCCCCTGACGATGTCCGTGGGGTCTCTGACTTATTAAATTGGTATTATATAAGTATCCTAAGTGCTTGTGTACTTCACTATTTTATTATCACTCCCTACTGTTTATCATCTGATTCTAATGCTATCTTTATGAGTTTCTCATATATCAGTAGTTTCAGAGTTCTAGGCTGTTTACCATTTTCATCTTTTGCAACCTCATTTTTGGGGCTATTACTTTTATTTGAACAATGGGAGCTCTTCACATCATGGCTACAGTCCCTCTATCACATGTTGTGGCACATCCCTACACAAAATATCAAAGAGATATTCAGAATTTCAGAAGAAGCAATGGACTGACATGCACCTTTAAAGGCAGGGGGAGCCTATAAATACCCCCTTTCTCCCTGGGCATTCATAATCCAATATGAGTGGCGTATGGTAACAGCGTCAACGAATGCTCCCGAAAATCTGGAGCTTTCAACAACCATGGTGTAAATTAAAGCACTGTTCCAACATATTACGTTTTGTGAATACTTGTTGCATCACCTTGTTGGTGAAATTCTCTCATTTTTTCCATTTTAAGTTGATTTTTAATGCCAAAACTGCTTCGATGTTGTGTTCAAAGCGTCCACAGAACAATAGATGAAAGCATTCAAACAGCTGCCAATCACGAGGGGACGCGAAAAGGTGCAAACGATCAAACATTGGTTGTGTACATCGGATCGATTACGATGTCAACAATGAATAAACGATTCTTACAACCGAACAAAATACTTGACCAACGGTTACTGAACACGAGTCTCAGATGAGTTCAGACACAAACGGACTGCTTCATGGTTTCAAGCAGATTGCCTCTCCCTGTTTGTTTGTTGATCTGTGTACCTGTAGGCCTATAAATGGGTGATGTGTATGTTGACCTGCAGTACGATATTTTATGATAGATCTCTTTTGGAAGTATATAGTGGCCTAGCCCTGCGTACGATGCCGTGTGTTCCCGGCGTTATACGGCCTCCCACCACGGCTCTGCTGATTGCCATGGACAAAACCGGCAACATGCGGATCCAATTTGGACGGAGCACGAAAAACTACTTTTCTGACTGTTTTCGGCCGAAATCAACTCGAGTCCGATCCAAATCCAATTGCCTACCCAAGTGCGAAAAGAATGCTCTCGTGACGTCTAAAACCGTTGTTTGCTGGCGATGCATGGTCAATGGCCGAGGCAGTGGACGCCCATTGAATACGTTCATGCCACGATTATGCAGGTGCCCATGAGCTGCATTATTTCCTGTCGGGTCGGGGCGATGAAACTAAATCGCGATTGACTCATCTCGGTCGGATTTGACCAAAAAGAGACACTTGAAATAGATTATAGCATCAAATGTTGACATTCAGACTGAAACATGATGAAAGGCCTGAAGATCGCCGTGATGTCATTCTTCTCTACACGTTTTTCTGAGCTTGTTTTTTACTAAATTGCTCTAATATTATCTGACGTTTTTTTGATCATTTTTTCTTTCCCAACCAGGGCACAACATTACCTTTTTTACTTTCATAGTAACCTAGGATTCATTCAATTCGCAGATTACATGTAATAGACTCTTATGTTCTTCCTCGATTGTCTGTGACTGATTTTGCTTTCCCGATATCGATATTGCGTTCGCACTCACATGTCTTGAACCTTACGTCATTCACTGAAATAGTTTTCGGACAAACTCAAGAAATTTGACAACTACTAACGAATAGTCGGCAAAATTTACAGAGACTAGCAATAATAATTATGGTCATTTTACCATCTTTAGCTAAGCGGATTCGCTTGGCGGAAGCAGTATATAACGATCTGAGTTCCCAGTTTTACCCTACCGTGTGAGTATAGTATTCGAACGAGTGAGATCATAATCTTACGATGTTCCGAGTGGCCTGGAGATTTTTTATAATATACAATAAATTGACCCTATCAAAATTACTCTGTTTTACATTGCTTGGATATTGATATTTTTCTATACTTTTTGACTTTTGATTTTTTGATTCTCCATTGGCGGCAGCACATGTACGGTTACAACCGTCATGTGATGACCGGAGTGCGATTGTAAAGTTGTCGGGAACAGTTGTTGTTCAGAAGAAAAATCATTTTGTATTTAGAGGCTGCAGTTCGGGATTGTTCATGATAAACAACCAATTATACATTTCCTACATCTTTGGAACGGGGATTACGGTAATCTTTCATGTGATGAAAATTTTTTGAACGTGTTTGCAATGTGTTTCCACGATAAGTGTGAACTGATTCATTGTCAGTAAAAATCGTCAGAAATGGTCCAGTAACCATGGTAAAATAGACACAGATAAAAAATAGTGACAACATCACTGTTCGCTCCCATATAGTTATCAAAACAAGTCAACAATTGTATGAAACATGGACATACATATACAGACAGACTGACATACACAGACTGGCACAGAGTGATGAAATTGACCCCAAGTGTGCCTTGGCCCATGGAGAGTGATAAAGATATAACAAACAGCTGAATGTAATGATAAAATAGTTAAGTATAGGCCTATACAGGCACGAAGGTGAATACGTTACAGCAATTTGATTAGTTTCTTTTCCTTTTCTACTTCTGTGATAATATTTGAGACAATCAATCTGCAAGGCAGTTTATGTATTGACAAATATGTTATCTTTTACAAGCACACAGTAAACTGTTCTTGATTTTTCATTTACAATATTTGACATAGACTGAAATACATGACATGCAACCAATGTTTACACTTTGCCCATACACCAGATACATGGAGAAATTTCAACATACAATCATCAACTCAGAAACCCTACAGGAAAAAGTAAACATTGTTTTCTTCCAGAACAGCTGGTACATCCACATCTGGAACAACTTACAAACTTAACCAATTACACAAGGATGATGACACAAGAGATAAAGTTAAACTGTGGTGAACTTGACTATTCCTTTCAAATCCTTACCTAACTTGACATCTTAAACTAAAATACACTGCATGGTTAATTGTGCACAAAAATACATCGGGGTGGACCATTTGATAAGGGATGGTGTCTGGAAGATCGATGAGACCTGTACATTATCTTTTTTATCCGATCCATTGTACATTCGTTTTTCCCCACTCTCTCACCTTTTCTTTTTGTCAAACCTTCTCTGGCTGAATTTTTTTTATTGGCATTTGTTAGGAACTTTTTCAAAATCTGCCAGGATTTTTTTGCCGCATTTCAACACCTAATGCAGTTTACCATATCAAATGCCTACTAAATCACCACATTATATACTCTTAGTTCCAGTAGGTATAAAATTACCAAAAAAAATCTTAAAAATACAAAATGAAAGATATCCCAGTAAAACTGAAAGTCTCGCAAAGTTGCCCCAAAAATTCAAAATTCCGGATTTCAACTTAATTTCAATATATCTTATGAACAAAAACCTTAAGGACCGGTTTACTAAATATCAAAGCAATCAGACTGGTAAATTTTGAGAAACAAATTTTTGACCAAATATGAGAAAATTGCCCCCAAATACAAAATTGCAGATTTCATCCTAATTTTAAATATATCTAATCAACATAAACCCTAGGAACCTGTACACTAGATATCAAAGCTACCAGATCAGAAGTTTTTGGAGAAAAAATTTTTTGACCAAAAAAGGCAAAAATTGCCCCAAAAATAAAAAAAAATTGCCAGTTTCAACATACCTTCAATACATTATTTGAAATTAATCTTAGATACCAATATACCAAATACATTGTATCAAAGCTATCAAATCAGCAGTTTTTGGATTAAAAAATTTTTATCAAAAATTGAGAAAATTGCCCCAAAATTACAAATATGACAATATCAATACAATTTGTACAAGCATGACTGAAGTCATTCTGAGGAACATGAATATTAAGTTTCATAGCATTCAGACGAGCGATTTCAGAAAACAAGATTTTTTGACTAAAAACGGAAAAAATACCCTAAAAATACAAACATGCAAATTTCATCCCAATTTTCGCACACATAATTTAGAATACCTAAAGAAATCTGCATACCAAGTTTCAACCAAATCTGACCAATGCTTACTGAGTTTTAGCCATTTGTAGGATTTTTCCTTTTTCCCCCCTCATTTGCATATTTTTGGCACTGACATGTTCATTTGAACAAATTCACATCTCCACCCCTAGGTGCACCTGTACACCAAATACTAGGACAGTAGGTGCTACGGTTTAGGAGTTTTTGATTCGGACGGACTAACAGACATACATACATACTTACATACATACACACAGACGCCATTTTTCCACCTTATACGAATACCTCCCATTTGCATATATGGGAGCGTAAAAATCATTGCGAGGAAGATAGTAAGAAATTCACATTGCAATATTTGTTGTCGTATTTCTCAGCAGGAATAACCCATTTTTACACGTTGTGTATAAGAAGAGCAAGCAGGTGTTCGGCGGTCAATTGCTTCTATCATAATAATCTTGATCGCAGCTATTTGGCGAGAAGACAGCGGGTACTTATAATCTCGCAAAATTATTGACATCATGTCTTTGTATTGACAATTTTCGACCGGAGCAGTTCAAATCAACAGCCGTTGTACCATCGGCGGTAACACATAGGTCGTAATCTTGTCTAATTCTGCCCCGCCTTTTGTACTGTCCTGAAATTTCAAAGCTAGAATCTTTTTACCCTGACATATAATACAGCGACCTTGCACACTAATGATCATTCCTCTGTTTCTGTTGGGGTTTGTTGGCTATTTAATTTGCTTCCGTGGCCCCGGTAAGATTTTTTCAATTGATACACAGTTTGATTTTTTTTTCAACGTAAATTTAGTTTTTTGCCAGTTTGTTGGGTAAAGTTGTCTGGAATGAAAAGTTTGAGTTGACGCTGACAGAGTAGACGTCGAGCCCGGTACAGTTGACTGAGATCCGGTCGGTTTGGGATCCTTTAGTCCGGAAACCTGCAGAGTTCTGTATGATCATCGTTCCGAATTTAGGTGAATTGTTTGGCAAAGTAATTCAGTAACAATGTACGCCAGATTCCTTGGGTTGTTTTTGTCACGTCATACCCGTATATGGACGGTTTTCGATTAAAAACGGTAAAAATATCCAGTGCTCGTAAATGCGTGCATAGTTTATTCAGTGACTGTTTACGCAGCAGTCGTCGATTCGACTAGGATTTGCCACCACGTAACAACTGTAAACACCGCGTCAACAGTCAATACGAAAATTTTGTGCTGAATCGAGTAAGATAATAATTGGCTTGCAGTGGGAAAGGTCAGTCCATCATCCGTCAAAGTTGTTGATCCAAAAAATCTCCACTGTGCACCAACTACATGAGTGGCTGTTATAGTTGTACACGTAGTTCCATGGGCTTTCCTCTGTCCCTTGTTACGAGCTATGTTCAAAGTGCGTCAAGCTACGAATATCGGTGAAGTACCAGGTACATTGATTTTGTTCAAAGCCACTGCCTGTTTGTTCCCTGTGTTGTTTTTCGTGTCCCTAACGTTGGCTGGCTCTATATGCGTACAAACATAGCAGTCGGGATTAAGATTTCCTGGATAAATAGATACACTCATAGTTTATTCCGCCTCTGACGCAAAGATACACACTGTTTTACATGTGCCACTCCTAGGCCCTGGGATCGATTTTCATACCTTTAACAAACTTACACAATGCATACAGTGTTAGCTTCGAAATTTTAGGCCTCCCGCAAACTGTTACTGCAAATTTCCAGCAAGCTTTGCAGTAAATTTGCAGCAAACTATATGCCGCAAATATGCGGGTGGTTCATTTTTCAGATGCAAATTAGGTTTCTTGTGAACTTGCTGCAAATATGCGCAAACTCCCTGCGGCAACGTTGCTGCAAACTCTTTGCAGCAATTTGCGGCACAATCCTTGCAGCAAACTTGCGGCAAATTGATTTGAATGTTACTGAAAATTTGCCGCAAACTCCATACAGCAAATTATTTTATTTGCGCTGACCATTGTTTCTCGTGAAACTGGTATTTCAGAGTTTAGTTGGATAAAACACATCTTGTGCTGTCCACAGTCCGCCAATATATAAATATTATTTATCCAACTAAACTCTGAAATACCAGTTTCACGAGAAACAATGGTCAGCGCAAATAAAGTTATTATAAACAAAAAGATGACAGAGAAAAAAAGGTTAAATTCAATTGTGGTACAATTTATTTTATATGCCATGTTCATTTCATGCCACATAAGTGTCATGATCATGTCAAGATTTTCTTTTGACTTGAGAAGTTTCATGTAACATTTACATTACTGTCAAAGGCTGCGATTTGGCTTTCTGTTCTCTGAATTTCTTGTCCCCTTTAGTGTACCAGCAATGGATTCTGAAAAATAAATCGTTCAGGGAAGAGTGTAAGTCTTTACCGTTTGACCAAATATTGTAAATTTCATGAAAGAAATCGATAATTATTGAAAATGAGACAAAATCAAGTTGAAAAATTGAAGCAGAAAATGCATAAATATTCATGATCGAAATTAAATTAATAATGATTTAAATGTCCGACAGCGGACAACTCGCCGTATGTTGTTTACATACACGACGGCGACAATCTGCAAAAATCTCAGCACTTACTGTAAGTAACTGTTGTGAAACGAAAGTGAATTCAGTATGAATCAGTACTCAACGAAAATTTATCTTTAGGTAAAGATTGCAATACAACGATTACAGAACATAATTATAGCGATCGATGTACAGACGAACGGTACATTGACTTACATTTCTGAACGGCTCGCAGACGCTGGACGATTCCCGGTCCGGTTGCAGGTCTCACCGTGCTGTGTGTAAATACCGTACTCAGAAAATATAGTCGGCATCTTTACTGCCGCTGGCGTTCACAAATTTAGAACTCCGCCTGTCCCTGGTACTGTATACACGTTTTTGCAACTATGTGATATCATTTGGCTGGCGATTCCACAGAAAGATCACGAAATTGTCCACTAGAAAACTCCCTGCTCACAAGTACGCAGTCGACACTGGCCGATGGTACTAAAATCTAACTTCGCGCCGATCAAGCCTCATGACGATAACGGAAGTGCGATCTATAAATCATTACGCGATTGATAATGTAGTCCTGTTTTTAAATGCTGGAATTGACTCTACATCTGCACCAATCTGTTATATTTCATACTTAATATAGCATTTAATTTATTAGTTTAATGAAAATGGTTATTTTTATCATAGAAAGACTAAAAAGAGAGAAAAATTCTTTCAGCACGAAGAATCAATATCAATGCGCGAACTGACCTTGATGAACCGTGACCGGAGAGTGTAAACATGTCGGCAGCTCGCAGCTGATACACAGGACGTGTTGGACGTTGGTGAAGCGGCGCTTTGAATTTTCGTACAGCGACTCGGGATGGAGTGTAATCCTAAACCTCAAATTTGTGCTCGGCAATATAACTCTAACGCTGAAAACATGGACAAAAGCCTTTTACCTCGACCCATGTTATCAGAAGGCGAGATTTTGTCAGCGGCATCGATGGGACAGACTGTAAGCTGCAGTGCATTGTACGTACCGTATACATGTACTATATTGATGGGATGAATAGCTTGGAGCACAGCCACTACTCTGCTTGGAGGTAGTAGCGGAAACATTACTGTACAGATTTGCAGTAACAAAAGTCTGCGACGTGTCCTTACAGACCATCATCAAACGCGCATTTCGTTCGAAATTGTTTGCATTTTGGTATCATTCGCAGAAAATACAGGGTGTAACTTGCAAGACAGACAAGTCCCTGTTTCAAAAATTTGTTTCCCTAAAAATTCAGTTTTCGATCCAACCATAATTTACCCAACCGGATTGTCAAAGGGCACTTTTATTACATTATGTCACTACAGTATATACCGTACTATAGATGCACTCTATATCCATGCAATGCTTTCACCAGCATAACTGAAGCTGTTCATTATCTAGCATTACCAGTTATTATAATTTAAAAAGTGGATTGTCTGTTATGAAATAAATGAACATAAAATATAAATGAAAGATCAATTTTATGTTGCTTACACATGACTGGTCACGAAGTGCAACAGTACTCAGTGTGTAGTGTGTACTCCCTGGTAATGAAATAGTGGGAAATATGTCAATCATGTGTTGCTGCATATTTGCAGCAATAATTAGCCCTGCGTACGATGCTGTGTGTTCCGCTACAGCTAATAGCCCCGCTCACCACAGCCCTGCAAAGACCCGTACGTAGAGTTGGTGACTTCAAATCCATTTTTGGACTTGACGTAAAAAGCCAAATTACTGCCGAAATTCAGCGTTCTTGGGCCAAAGTCGTATCCCTGCCTACCTCAGCTACTCGATCGCTTCCAAAAATGCCAGTCTTTTATTCTTTTTTCGTAAATAACCGTCGATGTCGGCAACTCTCTCGCTAGCCCTGCGTACGTACGCAGTGTACGCTGTGTGTTAGGAACGCACACAGGGAATGAAGGCTGGATTTTCAAAAGTTCAATAAAAGTTACTTCAGAATTTCTTTCCATTTGTGATTGCAATGATTGTATAGCGTTACAAAGGTATCATAGGTGAACAGTTCACATCTAATAGGTACAGGGACATAAGTTACATCGAACATAACTTGGCAATTATTTATGTGTAAACATAATGCTTTCTTTCATAATCTACTGTGCACGTTATGGGCACAAACTCCACAAATGCTGACCATGATCAAATAATTACTTTCAAAACTGAGCAAGATCTTTCTCTTGAAGCTGTTGCAATTGGTGAGAAAGGGTATCATAGTATGTTGTCATGATTTTGGAGTCACTGAATGTACAAGAAAAGCGATCAAAGAAACTCATATAAGTATACTGGCTTGTCCCTCCATGAGCACTTTGTTTCTTTAGCTTTACAAATTACACATACCTTCTGTATTTGTAAATGAGACCCTTGCTCGAATGGGTTCACTAGGACTTAATATTTCCACCTTCTGAACATCACCACCACCATATTGCCGTTTTTGAAAAGCAATGGTCAATCTGTCTTTCAGAGTTCCACATAGTTCATTCCAAAGTTCTGGCGGAATATCAGACACAAGAACAGACTTGTCTCCATCTTGAAGTGAACCATTTGCCTCAGTTGAGTCTTCACTGTTACTGTCCATGACTGTTTATAAGATCTGGCAAAAGTTAACATCATATACATGTCATTTTTTGACAGCAAGTTGAAAGTACATGTACACTTTTACATCTTATGAAACTTCTCGTAAGATCATTTGGTTGTTATAGAATTTGTTTTGAGGTAGTGTACTGAGCAGTGAAAGTTAGGTACATATTATGAAACATTTTGTTTCTTTCTTCCAGAAATGAAAATTAATGTCAACGAAATTGTGCTCCAATTTGCAGTTCTAAATACTCAGTACCAGTAATACACAGTGACATTGGGCCTCTTAAGTTAGTACCACTACCTACCGTTATTTAACTTACAGATTGATATATGGCAGGTGCCACATGTAGGGCAGGATGCGCTTACTATTTCGAAACACTTATATCACTTCTTGGCCTTTTGGCCAGAGGTCCTGTATGTTTTTAAGGGTTTGCGGGGGGTCACAGCTAGCTGCAAACTTCTGCAACTCCTTCCTGCAAGCTATATGCTTGCTGCATATTTGCAGCAAACTTACGGCAAATTTGCAGTAGAAATAATTTTCGGTAAGGGTATGTTTATAACAATTGAGTGTGTAGGATGAATTTAGACCTAGTATAGGTTATAACTTAAGATTATGGATGGGTATGATATTCTATATTTATGGAAATGATATCATATCTTACTGTACTACTAGCTGTGATATTGCAGTGGTGCTGTTGTGTGCGCGTATCAATCGTGCTCTGGTCATGGGTATTGCCACAGAACTGCTGTGAGCCAACCCATAGACTTTTTTGGTAGTTTACTATGACACCGATCGGTGTCACTGATTTTGCTTGCAAAATAATGGAATAGGTTCATCTTTGAAGAGGGGAGTGATTTTCACACTTCCAAACTAAACATTACAGATTTTCTAGTTCGCCTAGTACAAGGTACCACAATGCTGTAAGGTTGCACAATGCTGTTACAGTAAATTTATGTTTCCAAACAGCCCTTTCTTCCATTTCCATACATCAAGGTGAAAGACTGACAGCGGTTCATGAACAATCATATCACATTTCAGACACAGAGGATTTATTGAAGCACGCAAACAAATTTTTGCAAAATTGACATTAAATTCCCATGCATAACTTTTTGGGACCACATCAAGTGTTAAAGCCATTGATGAAGGTAGCCAAAACAAAAGAAATTTGGGAACATTTATAGGGTCATTTGTCGTTACCTAATCAAAACAATTATCTAAATACAGATTTAGCAAGTTAGCTATTTTTTACTTTCATTTTACCCTAATTAACAGCTTATAAAGCCATATTTGGGATTCCAGGTTTTTTACTAAATATAGTTGCACGCATGCGACTTCCGACAATGCTGCCTAAAATTCGGACAAATTTTGCTGTTGTATGTCTGGCTGTTATTGAAGCTTGTAGTCATGCAGACCCATAAATTCACACAATGAATGTGTCTTTTAGTAGCCATTGTAACACTAACAGGTTTTCTTTTTGTCATTTATGCGGAAAATGCAGACAAATATGCATATTAATGAGAAAAATGATGTCATTTGCAATCAGAGCTATTGAACTTTCAGAATGAGTTTGGTCCCATTAAACCAAGGCATAGGTTTTCTGACTTTTGGTTGTTGCAGGGCAATTTATATTAAAATACAACAAGTCATCGTTGATGACACAGTCCCCACTTGTTAATGGGTACTTTGATTACAGGTCCTCAGAGAGGATAGAGTCCTCTTCATTAATTAGGTCTGTGATAAAATACTTTGATACAGATGGCGCTCATTGGCCAAGAATGAGTTCCATGGTGATGAAAACATAAAACCAATGTAGGCCACCATCCTAAAGTTCAGAAAATGTAAGTCAACTACAAATTAATCAACAGGATGTTGCAAAACATTTTTGCATACAATTCTAACACTTGACAGATTATCACTGGTACCATATTTCATAAAGTTTGATGCAGTATTTACAACACTATGAGATCAACATCTGTATCAAGTTTCATCACATTTGACGTTGTATTAATTTGTGGCTATATCACCCTAATTAGGAAAGTTCATTACTTATGCAATTACAAATTAATTAAAATGACACTGATAAATGTCTTTTTCAATGTTAAAGCAATGTGAGCTTAACATCAGTTAACATCTGTATAAAGTTTCATGAATTTGATGCAGCACGTATTTCTGGACATATCAGCCTACTTATGAAATTTCAATACTTGACATGTTACTGCTACATGACGTGAAACAAATTGACGAACATATGTATGAAATAGGTCAATGTCCTTGTACCAACTTTGAATGATACTGGTGGAAATATGTCTGAGTTATGGCTCTGTACGTTTGAAAATTGTAACAAAATCACCGCCATGCATGATATTTGATCTTACTGTTTAAAAAATCAACATGTATATGTATGACGTAAGTCAATGTACATGTACCAACTTTGAATAAGATCAGTTGAGACTTGCCAGAGTTATGGCTCTCGACATGAAACAACCATAACAAAATTGCTACCATGTGGCCATATTGGACCATCTCGTGAAACCAATCGACATACATATGTATAAATAAGTCAATTTCCTTGTACCAACTTTGTATAAATTTGCTTGATACATGTCTGAGTTATGGTTCCGGACATGAAAAAATCGGAAAAAAAATGGCCACACGGCGCCCATATTGGATTGTATCATAAAACAAATCAATGTGCATATGTATGACATAGGTCAATGTCCTTATACAATGAATAAAATCGGTGAATAAAATTAGTTGAGACATGCCCAAGTTTTGGCTAAGGACACAAAAAAATTGTAACAAAATGGCTGCCATGCAGCCATATTGGATCATATCATGAAACAAATTGACATACATATGTATGACATAGGTTAATGTCCTTGTACCAACTTTGAATAAAATCGGTTGAGATATGCCTGAGAGTATCATGGCTCTGTACATGAAAAAATCTTAACAAAATGGCTGCAATGCAGCCATATTGGATCGTATCACATAACAAATCGACGTACATATGTATGACATAGGTCAATGTCCTTGTACCAACGTTGAATAAAATTGGTTGAAACATGTCTGAGTTTTGGCTCTGTATATGAAAAAATTGTAATAAAATGGCCGCCTGGCGGCCATATTGGATCGTATCACAAAACAAATCGATGTGCATATCTATGACATTGGTCAATGTCCTTGTACCAACTTTGAATAAAGTCGGTTGAAACATGTCTGAGTTATGGCTCTGTACATGAAAAAATCATAATAAAATGGCCGCCTGACGGCCATATTGGATTGTATCACAAAACAAATCGACATGCATATCTATGACATCGGTCAATGTCCTTGTACCAACTTTGAATAAAATCGGTTGAAACATGTCTGATTTATGGCTCTGTACATGAAAAAATCGTAATAAAATGGCCGCCTGGCGGCCATATTGGATCGTATCATAAAACAAATTGACGTGCATATCTATGACATTGGTCAATGTCCTTGTACCAACTTTGAATAAAATCGGTTGAAACATGTCTGATTTATGGCTCTGTACATGAAAAAATTGTAATAAAATGGCCGCCTGGCGGCCATATTGGATCGTATCACAAAACAAATCGACGTGCATCTGTATGACATATGAAGTAATCCTTGTACCAAGTTTGAATGAAATGGCTTCTTGCATCTCTGAGATATCTGTGTGAACGGACGGACGCACGGACATGACCAAACCTATAAGTCCCCCCGGACGGTGTCCGTGGGGACTAATAATAGACTAGACCCTATTCGTCGCTTTCGGCCTTCGGAGTGTGGACGAAGGCCCAAGTGACGAATAGGGTCTATGCTACCGTCCACATACCCACAGGTTATCGTAACGTTGCTTGGATAGTCGTTCGAGGCGGGCGGCCGCAGGTCGCCGTTTCTTTTTTTTCCAAGTAAACGGCGACCTGCGGCCGCCCACCTCGAACGACTATCCAAGCAACATTACAGGTATTTCGAGGTATCAAAAACGGAGGAGTGAGGGACATAGTGCGGGACACGCAAACTGCAATTTATCGCACTCTGAGGGACGCCCCGCACTGTGTAAAATATTGGACTCTGAGGGAACGTCCCGCAGAGAGTTAAAAACTGGACTCTGAGGGACGGGGGCGCCCCAACGATGTGCATTGGTATAGCACAAAATCACGATCGGGCCCATGGAGATCGGGCTTACTAAACATTGCGCTGCAGGTCGCTGAAACTGCATGTAATACTTGAAAATTTATCGAAAGGCGTGTAGGTGAAGAGAGTTGCGTGTTCCCCATGTTGGGGCTGTATGCTATGGGCAGTCTTGAATTAATTGGAACGACGAGGATGAAATTTACGCGAGACATGTTTGCCATGTTGAGACTGCTTCAAAGCATGGACCTTGAAATTTTGTGAGGTCGACAAATTAGGTAACAAAAAACCCTCAAACGCACGTGGATGTCAAATCAGAAGTGGCCGCGATTACAGACGGAGCGATCTGTGACACTGCACCGGCCGCTCGACGGACGACGCGTAAGTTGACATCGCGTGCCAGCCCTTGGAAATATATTGTAACTCCCTGACAGGCAGATGAGATAGTCTAATGGCGTTTGATGCATTGAAAGTTTGTAAAAATAATAAAAAATGACATCACCAATCATAAGAAACGTGGTGTTGAAGATAATAGTTTTTAAGAGAAGACTATGACAACCATATTTCTGTAAGTATTCTCTAACTTTAGAAAACCAACATCTGAAGATGTACTTCAACCAACACTTTTGGATTTGTTCTACTCTTATTATAAGATTTGTCGAATTTCTGGAAAGTAGGTGTACATTTTCGATGTCTGTGTATCGTCTATACCGAAGTCATATCAGAAATTGTATAATCAGTTCGCGACAGCGTAAACCTCTCTCTCTCTCTCTCTCTCTCTCTCTCTCTCTCTGTGGCATTTTTCAAGGTTTTATATTGTCGACATTTATATATCAGTCTGAAGTCACTGCTCAATGCAAAAGTTGATGTCAATTTCCCGTATCGGGCATGGTCTCTGTCGTCACTCTAATCGTTATTTTTTTCCTGTTATATTCGATATCAGACTCAAAACACAACGTGAACAACGCTGATAATATATTGCATCTTTCGTATCGAAAACCGGTAAAGTTCGTAACTGGTGACATGTTATGGCCTGGAGAAAGTTCATCACCATCGATCGAATGTCCGTGATGCTTTTGCTTCCAAATAGACATATTGAAATGCACAGGGAACTTCGCGGTATGGTAATATTATATGAATTTTACCGTGAAGAAAGTCTTTGACTTTAAACTGGCCGTACAACCAACAAAAAACATGGCGGAGCAATGATACCGACTTCAGAGACTTCGATTTTTTTTTCATTGCGACCGCTGGTGAGAGCGAGTCGTCGAATTTTTTCCCACTGGCTATTTGGCTTTGAATTTCCAATTGCCATCATGTGCTAAGTTAAAGCTACAAACAAGACAGGCGTTCTCTGTAAATCAATAAGCCTTTTGAATATGAAAAAAATCGGACATCTGAACCTCAACACCCAGCTTGAAAGTTGTTCTCCGAATCATGACAGGGACATCGGCCCGGGACATCGGTGAGGCCGGATTTCACGTAGTAGCTATGGAAACCGACGGCTCGTTCGTTGTAAGAAAGCATGCGATGTACGTCTCATGCTCCCTTGGGCCGTGGATTTCGCCGTATCCCCTCTACAACACCGTCTGTTACCTAACCATGCTAACAATCACACGATAGTTCAGTAACATGTGTCTTCATTAATCTACCGATCATCGACCGTCGAACACTTCAAAAACAATGGTCGCGGTCACGGATTCAAAGACGTTCACAAGAAGACACTATCAATAAGTGGCGCGCAGAATTATTTTTACTGGTTTTGAAAACTTCTAAAATAACTTGTAATCTCACTTTGAACCGATATTGTATACCTCTCACCGTCGAAGTTTATGTCTTTCACTGTAGAGTTCTTTTTATCCAAAACACATATCCAGAAGAGTCCCACAGAGCAGTCAAATGAAAGGATAATTGCTTCAAACGAATGAAATTGCACGAAAGAATGAAAATCAACAGCACATCCTGGACGTGATTTAAAACAATAGCGCTTGTGAATATGACTATTCTATTTGAGTAACAGGGACGGAAAGCACAGAACTGTAAAAGTACTGGAAAAACATGCCGTTTTTCTCGCAATTTTAGCAACTGTAACGACCCTTTATTCTTTACTAATACCTTTCCATAATTGAACAATTCCCTTTTCTGACCCAAGAAATCATATTTCAGGATTTCTGTTGCAATATCTCAATGGCATAGGCAATATCAAAAGGGGACTTTTTGACTTCTGTAAATTGTGAAAATTTTAAAACACAAGACAGGAGTCAATAAACTAGAACTAGTGTTAAAATCAATATATTATTCTCTCAATTTGTCCCAAGGCATTTATTTCCATGATGAATGGAGGCAACACTGGTAAACAGATTGTACATATAGCCTACCTTTGATTAGCAAGCAGTTCTACATATTAGGGCTTACACACACAGTGTACAATGATGTACAGTACTCTGCTGGGAACGAGGTGTTTACACTATAATGGGCGCAGAAAAACAATGGTCACGTCCATAGGTTCAAGGACGTTCACGGGGAGACACGATGACAAAGAGTGTCGTAAAATTGCTTTATATACTAGTTTTAAGAACATACAATACCTGGTCATCGGTGTACCGCTACCTGTGAATCGAAACGACAAGTGTAGGCCTATAGATTCGAAAATTTATGGGAGAGACACTAAGACTGAGACCGACGTAGCACAACAAACTATTCCGAATTGTGCGTCCGTGTTTAATACAGACATCTCTGTAGGTGATTCTGGTTTCTCAATCGAATCAAAAGTCCAACATTGACAAAATTGACATAAAATATGTCCGAAAAGTTATATTTTATTCAACAAACTGATTCATCTCCTATGATATCCCCTAAGCTACATGTAAACAGTCCGGAAAGACTGACATCGATGTCTCCCGGGCCCCCATGCATACAGCATGACCGTACGTGTTCAAATATTTCTTCACAGTTTTGCAAAATATCTCGTCAACCGGGCGCATGGGCCACGTCTTTGTACGTTGGTCAACACTAATGACACTATAGGTAAGGATATAACATCGGTCAAAGTAAGATTGAAATATGCAATGGAAGACGAAAATGCTTTCATCGATTGACAAAAATGAGAAGGACCGAGTCAGTAAATATCGAACCATAAAGGGGAGATCGAGACTGCCATCATCCCCCATGATTAATCAACTGGGAACAAAATATATATTTCGATCGACAGACATACAACGCCAGAAACAGCATTTTATTCAGCTCTAAAATAATTCACTGCCTTTCCTATAATAACACCCCGTTTGCGTTTCGATCTACTCTACTCTGTTCCCGGCGTTATACGGCCTACTACATGTGAGAGGACGTATAACGCCGGGAACACACAGACCTGTACGCAAGGCTAGGACTGTGGTTGCTATGTCATAATCTGTTCACACGAGAAATTACGTCTCCAGACAGATTTTACGTAAAAGCATTTCGATAAACTTCGAGGCACGATCTGCTTGTGATATTATACCATTTCTCACCATGACAGTGGTGGCAATCCAAGCGCCACATCAGACAAAACATCATGAAGAATGGGCTACATAGAAAGTTATATTTTCTTCTTTGCTAAAAACGAAATAAACGTTAGAAGCGATTTCCTGGCGTAGCTGCATCTTTCTTTTCGAGTTCTGTTGGCAGGATTCAAAATGTCGACGACGCTGTTGGCGATCCATTGCAAACTGAAAAGTAACGTGTCAGTGCGTAATGGACCAATGCACATCGTAGTGGGCGCCCCCCGGTCCCTCAGAGTCTAGTTTTTAACTCTCTGCGGGACGTTCCCTCAGAGTCCCATATTTTACACAGTGCGGGACGTCCCTCAGAGTGCCAAAAATTACAGTTTGCGTGTCCCGCACTTTGTCCCTCACTCCTCCGTTTTTGATACCTCGAAATACCTCAACATTACGATAACCTGTGCACATACCCAGGCAAAACCTGGAGATACGTTGTTGCGCAGTTTCGCCTACAGCTCGGGCTGGTTTTCCCAGACAGACCGTAGCACTCTGTGTACCGGTACTACCTCCTGTGTATGGTTTGATTGTAAGTTTACATCAACTTCAATCTTGAACTTTCGCTAAATTTTTCAGCAAATATGCTTTCATAGGTGAATTCAAATTTGAAGCCATGATTAAGCTTTCCTCTGAGCAACACCACGATCAGTAAGGGGAGCTCTCAGTTGCAATCTATTTCACATGTATCACAGCCGGACCACGGCGATCGCCATCATCTCATCTTGTGCCTTGCTTGGCTTTTATCGTTGGCTTGCACACTCACCTTTGCGATTTCGTCCAGTTGAGGTAAAGATATCTTCGCCGATTCGTTCGGTTGATCACAACAAAGATGGTGGCAATTTTTGCTGACGAAGTATCAAATCTCGCTCAACAAGTTTAACAGCAACTTAACTGGGCCTTTCCGGAATTCCCCATGACGTAAGCCTCTATCTACCAATCATAGCGCGATGACATCATATGTTCGGGGAGGTGGATTTTATCGACCCAAGGCCCCAGCCAACGAAAATGATAGTAAAAGATGAACCAGAAGAGAAATGAATGTGAAGATTTTAAAGATAAAGACTGGTGATCTCCAAGGGTAGGAATGGACCATTCGATCTTGGGTGGGGCGGAGGGAGATTGACTGAACTAGAAAGTATTAATTGTTTACATGTATATACTTCACATGTCTGCTTGCAATATTTTCATTTCCTACCACCATCCTTCTACAAACTGGATTTTTCAAAGGCAACTTCTTGCAATCTTTTTTCCACAAAAGAATATTCTAGAACCCCCCTCCCAGGATATCGAATGGTCCATCCATCTTAAAACAATGAGCAAAGCGATCTATAATAAATGGTCTTCCTCTATATTTTTTATTTTTGAATGTTTGGGATTAGTCATAATTCTGATTCGGGAACAAGGTTTCATTTTAAAGAAGCAGATATTATCATGAAATTGTTTGGGAATTTAGTGGCTCAGAGGATTGGCAATTCCTTGTATATTGAAGCCAAAACCAAAATTGAATGCAAATTGGAAGTAATGTGATACATGATACCTACTGTTAATATAGCTAAAGTATTTTTAGGAAACTCTGTTTTTAAAAAAGTGAAGTGCCTTAAACATCCATCCTTTCCGTTATATGCAGTCTCACACTTCAATTTACCTCATATCAGAGAAAGCAATCTTTGTATTCAAGCAATCAATTCTTGGCAACTAATGAAAGGCAGACACTACAAGACAGCCAAAGTCTTGGAAAATTACAGATACCATATGTGAGCATATGTTATGCTCATTCAATTACTGTAGTTTAGAAAAATGTTGTGTTTAATTTTGAAGTAACAATTAAAGTCTCATAAACCAAAGATGGAATATTATTTCACTTATGATATGCATCTATATTGTCAACATTACTTTTCATCTTTTTGTTATAAACCTATCACTAGTGATACCACTACAATCTTTAACACTAATTTTGTTAGGCAGTTAACCTACTGTTTTCCTCATTGTCATATGACTACATACAGTATCCATGTCACCTCATCTCCATCACTTCCTTCATTGTCACCACCATGCACATCTTGTGCAAGAGCTAGCACCACTATTAAATACCAACATCAGGGCTGTCAAATGTAACATCAGATTGTGGGATATGCAATCCATATATGTGATACCACTATGAAAATGTCTGTGAAAATTTGATGCTTAGATGTACGTATAAATACCTTGCCTAGTCATCCCAGTAACAGACTACTTGATATTGTTGAGTTGAAGATACTTTACAACCAAATAATAATTTCTAAAATAGAACAAAAAGTTTTGCATTGTAAATCAATTTTCAAATGGTTTTGTGCCACCTCGATGAATGATTTTTTGGATCATTTCAATGTAGAAAATTCCATCTCCGCTAATTCTGAGCTTCAACTAGTAAATAGCATTTTGCTATAATTTAGATTTCCCTCTGATTATTAGTCCCCACGGACACCGTCCGGGGGGACTTATAGGTTTGGTCATGTCCGTCCGTGTGTGCGTCCGTCCGTGCGTCCGTCCGTTCACGCAGATATCTCAGACATGCCCAGGTCAATTTCTTTCAAACTTTGCACAAGGATAGTACCCTACCCCATACAGATGCACGTCGATTTGTTTCACAATGCGATCAAATTTGGCCGTGTTAGAGGACTTTTTAGTTTTCACCTCCATAGACTCCCATGTATAAGGCAGTCTCCATAGACTCCCATGTATAAGGCAGTCCATAGACTCCCATGTATAAGGCCAAGAAAAATAAAAATTTAGTTTCTCATCGTATTAATATTGCAAAAAGGATGCAGTGACACAGTTTTTAGTCCCTACGGATGAAGTCCAGGGGGCTTATAGATTGGGCCATGTCCGTCCGTGAGTCCATCCGTTCACGCAGATATCTCAGATATTTTGACAAAATGTCACATGACCTCAGTGACCTTTGACCTCAAATATATATATTTGTCCATAACTCAGTAACCACAAGTGCTACACCCTTCATATATGGTATGATGGGACAGCTTATGACGCCACATATTGTACCTCATTAATTATGTGCATATCTAATTGTGAGCGAGCCAATACAGCTAGATGTCTGATTTTTGGTATATAGGTATAACTTAGCAATACAATTTTTTTGACAAAATGTCACATGACCTCTGTGACCTTTGACCTCAAATATACATATTTGTCCATAACTCAGTAACCACAAGTGCTACACCCTTCATATATGGTATGATGGGAGACCTTATGATGCTTCATACTGTACCTCATTAATTATGTGTATATCTAATTCTGAGCAAACCCATAGAGCTGGATGTCTGATTTTTGGTATATAGGGATAACTATAGGATAGAAATTTTTTGACCTAATGTCATGTGACCTCGATGACCTTTGACCTGAAATATATGTTTATGTCGATAAATACGTAACTACAAGTGCTATGTCCTTTATATTTAGTAGGGTGGGAGACCTTATGACAACACACGCTTTACCTCATTAATTATGCACACATCTAATTCTGGGCAAGGGTATAGAGCTAGAGGTCTGATTTTTGGCATATAGGGATTAATTAGCAATACAATTTTTTTTCAAAATGTCACGTGACCTTATGACCTTTGACATTGATTATACATATACCAGTATATGCATAACTCGGTAACCACAAGTTCTATACCCTCCAATTCTGATAGGATATTAGACCTTAAGATGTCACATCTTGTACCTCATTATTATGCACATATGTATTTCTTGGCTAGCCAATACAGCTAGAGGTCTGATCTTTTTTCCCAATTTAGAACCATAACTTAGACATGTCTCATGTGTTTCAAATTGGGAACATCGACATAGACCTATGTGCCCATAGATTTCAACATATACACTCCAGTGATACTTCTTAATGACCACATTTCCCTGCCCCATCAAGACTAATACTCCTATTACAAGTGGGGACTATGTCATTGTCAATGACTTGTTGATATTGTTTTTCCACAGTGCCATTCATCTTTTTCACAATTTCACTTGTAATACCATAGATAAAAACAATTTTGGGCATGACAATGACCTTGCATACCTATGAGACCAGAATTGAATGTTTTAACCTGCATTATGAAAAGGAAAATTAATGGCTTGTTCTGCAAGAGACACAAACAGGTAACAAAATAAAATTACTTAATGTATAAAATTATTTCGAATGATAAACATTCCTGTTAAATTTCATGTTCAATCGCAATGTTGTAGATTATCATTGTAGAGGAGCAATATTGGCGGTCAACTCTAGAATTTAGAAATGCAGGATGACTCTACAAAATGATCCATCTGAGGTCTTGACTTAAACAGTCACATTCACTACAACTGTGGTGTGTCTTTTCAAGACTATCATGAGACATTCTTGATGGCAAATTAACACAGTTATAAGGCATATTATATTCAGAAAAAAAGCAAACTTCATGTTCTTCATTTCAGTCAACAAATTTGCATATGAGAAACAGGATGATACAGGATGTGTATGAAGGTGGTATAGTGATAATGGCTAAAGATGCAATGGAAAGACAGCAGAAAGTATTAAACATTTACATTCAAATTGGTTTCATTTTGTCGCATCAAAAATGCCTTTAATTACTGTAATAACTAGACTTTACAGTTCAATCGAATTGATGCAAAACAACATTGCCAATTTCTTGCCTTAAACCTCTCTACCCATAGTACATCAGTCTATAAAACTACAACAATACAGTGATCAGCAAACTTAAATAATGGCATTACAATTAAAAGCTGCAACTACTTTAAACTTAATTAAATGTAACAGATAAATCCTTTTCAAAGTACATGACTGATAAAAATTTCATTCTTATGTGTTTGCTAACTGGTAAATTATTACTTTAAAATATATTTTTCCAGCACCATTGCAGCAGTTAGCATTTTTCCACGAGAATAAAAGTATGTTGATATGCTGTGAATAAATATAAAACTACACTGAAAAGTTTTCCCAGTCAAACCAAATGAAATTTGCCTGTATTTTATATATGTTTGGTAAAAATGGAGAATAAATATGACATGACAGGCTATGCTGCCTCTGCGAAATCATATCACGATAAAAGGAAAACGACTTCACAACAGCTTGTACTAAATTTTGCACTTTATGGCAAGTCAAGCATCGAATTTCGAGATATGCCCATTACATGCAAATTTTACTTTTGGTACTTTGCAATTCATTTCTCTCTGTGTGGCAAACTTACATGTGTTTGACAATTGAACTTGCACATTGCTTTAATCAACTACAGTACTATATGCGCAGGCTTTTGTAACTATTTTTTATTGCGATAACTTTATATCCGGATTATGAAGTACACTATATCTGACTTAACACTGTCAAAATATCAACCCTGCACTTGACTTAACTTAATATTGTGTTTACAATAATTATCCATAACATGGTTCAAAAATCACAATTCATTACATGTATAACGTTGAAAAATTCAATTGACCTTAAATAACCCTTGAATGATCTGAAAACAATGACTTTTTGGAAAATTTTGAGAGGCATGATTGCATCACACAAGCTTTGAAACACAGTTCAGTTAAATCACTTCTTAACACCATTATACTTTGACAAATCACATAAATTGGATACTACATTGGATAATTTCATTGACATTTTGATAGGAACACAAAATCTGATTCAGACATGTATGATACCATCATACAGAGTTACAAACAGAATGGATAGGACATAAAATGGTTATAAAATTACTACACCAGAATGTGATCTACATCAACTGATAGGGGAACTTTTTAATCTTTCAGAGCTACATATCTAATGTAGAGAAAGTGAATATGTTGAGGCTAGAAAAGACCTGAAAAGTTTATAAAATGGAGGACACTACCACACAGTTGATGTGGGGTCATGGGACTAAAACTTTAAATAGACACTAAAATGAATTTTAATATTCATCTAAATTTAAATATGGAATTTGCATTTTTTATGCAAGTTCTACTTTTTTGCTGGCTTGAAAAGTTTTCTCCATTTTGATTTTCTGGCCCTTAATATGATGTCATTCAATGCCAAAATTGTCACAAAATTCTGATCTGAGAAATGATTGTGTTGTGGTACTTGTAGTATGTATCATTCTTTCTATCACACATCATTGCTGCAGGATAAACTATTCCTACCTGTCTGCAATTTGTTCAGTAACCTTTATGTTAATATGGTAGTGCAAAATCATTACCAGATATGCTCCACACTAACTAATGATGGATACACACCACATACCCATGCACTGTGTTTTAATAATAAAAATCAAACGAAAAAAATCAGAACTTGTGGTTTTCCCCGTGTAAATCATTCCTTACAGTTACTGTGTTATGTGCATATCTTATCTCTGAAAACTAAATAACTAACCCTAACACGGTGTAAAATCTCTTTACAACTAACTCTATGAAGCTGTTTTGCTGGGCGTTCAGAGTCCATAGTGGGTAAATGATTTTAGAATAATAGGCAAGATTGACGTATCGCCCACTATTTCTCTACTGTTATACCATTAGAAATTCTGGTTAAACAAGTGAAAAATCCAGTACCAGTTACTGGCTCATGGCCCTTGACGAAAACTTTGTCGAAGTTCCTATAAGATTAAATCAGGATTCTTAACAGTACAATCAATTAAGTGCTTTAACTTAAATCAAATCAACAAATCATGAGAAATTGATTTTGTCATCTCTGTACAGTAATAAATTAATGATAAACAACAATTATATTTAGCAATCTAAAAATTTTATCATCTTTTTTTTACATTGAAGTCTACGCTGAACGACACAAGCAGCGGGAATTCTCACAGATTTGTACAGATAACACTAAAACTTAATGCACTTTCAGTATCTTAAAAGTTTTCTTAAAACACCATATCATAAATACAACATACATCCAAACAGTTTATTTTTTCGCTAAAATTCCTTCAAAGCTTTCTTCCGTTTAACTTCTCAATGCACAATAATCATATCTAACGAAAACACTTTTTGACAAGAATTCAGGTCCTTTTGCTAATTTTTGTTTATAACATGCAACTAACACTGGTATTTTTACATTGTAAAACAATATTTCTGCTGAAATGGTTGGTTCTCTCATTTCTAATTGTTCTTGAAAAAATTTGTCAATATTTTTTGTTCCTTAAAATTTTTGATCAGTCTCTTAGACTTAATATGCAGATCTCGATAAGGATGATGAATAACCTCATTTATATCCACTGTATTGATGAAATATTTTTCTTACAGCACATTGCAAGCAAATCAGAAAAACAAATGACACTTAAAAACTATCATATTCATAACTTATGTTCTGTTGACGAAACTAACTGACACCGAATGATGATTCCTCATCTGAAATTAAAATCGGAATATATGAATTTCATGATAAGTACATCAAAACAAGTTGACAGCCTTCTTGATTTGCTGTTGTCGCCATTTTGGAAGTTCTTCAAAGTCTTCAACGCTCATTTGGAACGTGTTCAAGAAATCCTCTCGTGACAAGTGGTGCTTAAAGGGAAAGGGTAAAGAAAAATAAACAAATGACGCATAAATTATAAATGATTGAAAGTGAATTGTCGATTTGACTTCATGTAATGCAAAAAAAGATGATTTTAGTGATTTCAATGTGTGTGTACTGATTGATGAAGACAAACGGGGCTTAGCATGGTTAATACATGACGGATTATATATGGGAGTTTTTAACATGGAAGTTCAGTGTGCTCGGTACATAAGGTTTATGATTGTTGTTCTTTAAGAAACAAAACTAATGCCAACAGTTGAAGGAAAGTAAGATGAAAGATTGGGCTTGGCGTGTGAGCATGTTGAATGTGTGTTAGTATAAACAAGAAATCATATTGACATGAGGAATATAGGGTGAAGATTATCTAGAGAACGGTAACGGCGTTGACGACGCTGTGGGAATAGAAAGCAGAGAGAAGAGAGAGGACAGTGAGAGAGATAGAGAGTAAGTATACACTCAGCTTACACAGTAACTATTGTATAGCATGTAAGTTTGTGTGAACACTGTTGAATGGGTACATGCCCGCTCAGATTAAACACACCACAATTGTTTTCAAAAATGGATAATATTTATAGAAAAGAGAGTTATAAAGTGGGAATAAGAATGGCACATACATTCAAGAATGGGTGAAGCAAGTACAAACAATGTATTTTTGGGAGTCCTTCAATGACATATGACTCCTCAAACTATAATTGTTTGTACAATCCACTGCAAAGTAGATGCAAGATATACAACCATACTATAAAGCAATCACTTGGAATATTTGTCATCATACATGTAACTATAGAACATGACAAGGTCAATATATCAGGGTTAAACAGTATCTGGGATTGTACTAATTAACAGTAAGACTTGTCAATGTGGCTGGAAGTAATCTGTCAGAAGGATACTTGGTCCATTCACGACTGACCAAACTCTTGGCAACAGTTGGCATTCTGAGCAGCAGTGAATTTCAAAGGAGAGAGAAAGCAACAGACATTCAGGCAAAGCCCTGTCCCTGAATTAGCACAGTGAACTACAGCCCTCTGTCTGAGAAGAGTCAGAGATGGAAGAGCGAGTCAAAGATGGATAGTGAGTTATATTTGGCTGGTGCAGGGCTGCGCCTGATGTTGTTTTACAACTTCTTTGAAGTGTATTTGTTCACCACTGGCTCAGAAGTAAATTTTTCACCTCACATTTGTGCTGTTTTTAACCTTTTTTGTAAGGGTTTTATCAATCCTTCTTGGCAACACTGTTCCTTGATTAGCACAAAATTAATTTCACTTACCTCAAGGTGAGCTCTATCCACGTCTTTGGGCAGTCTGTAGTTGGTGGTGAATAGGGACTCAACTGGGTAAATCTGTCAAGAGATAAGCCAAAGACGAAATATTAATGTCAGCTACGTATATATCACACAGTGTGATATTACCCATAACCAGTAGACTGACAGCCATTGCCCTGCTTTGTGAAGACGACTGATTTCATTTTTAAAGCTTTCCAGTTTATCTGACATTGTTCATAACGAAAAACTTGGGCATACATACATAAAACTGCTGCGATTGCTTGTCTACTTGATGACATGACAGCACTTGTTACTGGTTAGTGAAATCTTGGCTACCATATACAATAGAGTTACACAGACATATCGCAAATTGCCCTACTTGTTCTTGCACAAACAACTGTAATAATATCTTAATTTTAGTATGCATGCATTTGCATGTGTATGTCATAGGCGACTACATATGCCCTTCAGAGTATGCTCTTTTCCATTTAATAAGATGACATGGTGCCTCATTGGATAAAGTGCCATTCATTCATTAAACCCAACTATGTACACTTACTATTCTACCGGATGGTGATGATGACACATTGGGCATGGAGACACCTTTGTGGTACATATTCGGCATTGACATCCCTTTTGAGTAATCTTTCTCAGTGACACTCAAACCCTTGTTGGTTTGATTTTTGCCAGCCTGGAATACAAACATGTGAAAGAAAATATCAGAGGGGCACAAATATTGGTTTGTACAAGAATTACTGTATAGGCAGCTAGCATAAACCAAAGAACTGTTATCTATACCTTGTCCATAACAGGAAGAAAAGCAAAAATCTGTTCTTGCATCATCTTTTTTAGACAATATATCAACCTACACAGACACACATGCATGCAGTGCACAGACAACAAAGTGTTGCTTATTCCAAGTGGAAGTAAAAATTTAAAAGCACTCTGGGAAATTGATAGCAAAGTTCCCAGTACAAGTATATTAAGTCATGTTGACTGTACATAGAGTAAGAAGACAAAGCAAAGAAGACTGCTATAAATTTGTATATTAACGAACAAGCTGACAGGTATTAGTTCTTAGGCCAAGAAAAAAAAAAGTTTGTTTCTCATCCTAGACATATTTCAAAAATGATGCGGTGACGCAGTTTTTTGTTCTCTCAAATTTTTTTTTATTCTTCAATCAACAAGAACGCGCAAAAAACATGAAAACAACATAGGAATGCACGCAGAGATAAATGTAATGCAGTGTTGCTTTAGTATTTTTGTATAGCAACAGTTCTGCGGTTTGACTTTTAGTGCAGCAATGCACAGTTTTGAAAGCGTAATATAGCAGTGACATATGTGTACAGTTCTGAATGGACTGTTAATGTCAATTATTTTGTTTATGGTTCTGTTTTATACAATACGGTGTTATGCACTATCATTGCGTATTTTTGTGTTTATTATTTTTTTAATTTTATTTCCTGATGGGCAAAAAAGGTTGACGTGGCGGGCCTGAATTGATGCGCGCCAGGATGAGAAACAACTTTTTATATTTCTTGGCCTTGCTATTACGGAGTCAGAACTAGATATTCCAATACTCAACAAGAAATGATTAAGTTCTCCCATTGTTTCTTAACTTGCTAATCAAATAATCAACATGCTGTTTAACAGGCTACAGTAATAATTATTCCCTGCAATACTTCTGAATAAACAATGTTTTCACTATGATATTTGGCCAATAAGCCACAAAGGGGTTGCTGTTTTAAGTTTGATTTAAGTTACAGCAGCAATATATTCACAGTACAAGTTTCCACAAAAGGAGTCAGGTCTTTGTTCAATGAAAAAAGTACCACAGTAAAAAGATTTAACACCAATTATGAAACAGAGAAACATCTTCACTGAACCTAACGATGTAAACTTAACCTGAATTTCAACAAGAAATCCTGATTTCCACTATACCAATTTATCCATTTTACAGCCTTTTTAATGTAGTTATCCATTCTTATGTTATTCATATTAATATGCCAATATATTTGACGCTGGTCTTTGCCTGGGCATTACCAAGTTGATGTGTCTAAAGTTTTATCAAAACCATAAATCAGATGAAAGTTTGCCCACATCCATTCATGAATAAGTTATCCTTCTGCACTTACACACGTTTCAATGAAATTTGTACCATAACAGTGACACCATGCAAACTGAAAATCGTTGAAAACTTAAGTTACTAACTCAAGAAGTATATTTTTCAACCTTAAACCAATACTTGAATAGACAAACATTTACCAGGTTGGCCAAATCATTACTAAATAGTGTTTTGTTTTGTCACTATAAAAAGTATGTAGCAACCTATAAACCTTTACTCTTTGGTAAACCTTCTTTTATTAACAGGTTTTATTGCAGTTCTAGTAATATTTTTTTGTTTTAAACCCTGATAGGAGACACAATTTCTACCTGTAATATTGATAGTGACCTACACTTAAGATGATTTTTTATCAATAGTAGTTTACAAGCCAGTAAAATACAAAGGTTGGAGTTTGTCCGATGGTAGATTCCATCTGATAACAGAATACATACCCTGACACTAACGAAACAAAACAAAGTCAAAAATAGAACTGAGTGTGTCATGTGATGTTATCAGACAATGCAATGTGACTTTTGTTGCGTAGACACGTAGCTATGTCCTGCAGTACCATGCAATCTGATAGCCTATTGTGCTCCACCTGCTTGTGCCAGACTAAAGTTCATAAAAAGATAAAATGAAATTCATTTCGGAAAGAGATTTTATGAAGTTACCAGTGTTGAAAGTGATAAGAAAATTATAAAATGTAGTAAAATAGTTTAAATGTTGTGAGCTGGTTTGAGTAACTTTGTTGAATTGCTTTTGTTTCTATTTCAACAAATCCAAATGAGGTCATGCCAGGGACCTACAGTGGTACGCCACTTATCAAAGCTATTTAGATCAGGTGATACTGAAAAAAAAATGCCTACAGGAAAATCTTAAGGGCTGATTTTACTCAACTTCAAAATTCAGTATAAAGTGTATTGAGAACTTGTTATCAAGAATATCCCAAATCATAATATCAAAACAATCAAGCTTGCCAGAACTGACTACAAATCTGACATTTGTGTCATATACTTTGACACAGCACTAACAAGGCATTAATTATGATGTAAAGTCATTTAAAGATCTGGTATATTCTCACCATTTCAAACTATAGAATAGGAAAACAATTTCCCCCTTAAGGCCTCTCCTTAACAAATGGATTTCAGACTTTCTGGCAAATTTTCCCCTCCCTAATAAAAATATATGTCAACATGTTCAACATGGACACTTGACTTTTTTTGACGGCAAGCAAACTGATTGGGGCTATTCAGACAGCAAGGCAGCTGTGTCCTTAGTTTGACCTCTGTCTACTAAATTACACATACCATCTATCAACCTAATATTCCTTGTCTCTATAACACTGGCTTATTTTTAGTACCAGCGTATACATGACAGGCTGTATGCAGTATAATCCGATAAGGTGACCTTCAAAATTCTACATTGTGGTCCTTCTATAATTTCTTTTTTATTTAATCTTCCATTTCAAGTACTTGATTTTCATTTGTTTTGTTTTTTTGCTGCCTAACTTTCCAATGAAGATATAATTGCAAGTGAAAATTCTAATAAATGCACAGACACATGTTGGCAATGCACAGATCAAAGTGAAACTCAAACTTTTTGTTGAGTCAGTGAACATAAATTCCTATGAAAACAATACCTTAGAGTAGATGGTTCAAAGGAATGAAAGTGGAAGTGAAAATACTGCCGAGTATTTTCATTTTTCAAAGCATCACAAAGGGTATACAGGTTTTCAACTGCAGTGCAGGGCACAGTAATTCCCTTCAAAATTATGTTGTCAAAGCCAGGATACGACAAACCCATGAGCTCATGAGAAAAATATTCACCAGTGAATTTACTAAACAGTTCCTAGGATACCTTTACACCCATCTTAAACACACTCTGTGCTCACAAATATACCAACCTGTGAATCTTACATTATATAATAGATTGAACAATTATCATATTTCTTGTGGTGTGATTTGTGTGTATCTATTATTTATAAGTTAAAAATAACTCAACATTTTAAGCATACGGTATGCAGTTTTAACCACACCAAATTTATATGACAATTTTACACGCTGTTATATGGCAGGTAAAAAGGCATACAATGCATTGTCTTGACTCAATAGAGCTGCGGCACTAATTTTACCACAAGGTGGTTTTTCTATTCAAGTTTCATTCCAAAACTACAAACCTTGGTCGTTTGCATTTTTTCAAGTGACTACAAAGTCCACATTATAACAGCAATAAGACAAAAAGGGGAAAGAAAAAAAAAAGCTATGTTAATGTGAGTGTGAGGTTATCTTGTCGGAGAAAGTGCTCATCAGAAGTTACAAATTACACATGGAAACGATAACAGGATACATGTATTTAACACAGCTAAGTTCTTAGAATATTATAGTAAAATAATAGACACAATAAGAGCTGTGGATTTGGTATGTTGAGGTGCTTATAAGCATAACAAGATATTTCCAGTCAGTAGCAGTGTTGGTAACCATTCCCGCCGACACAGAGAAAATTGTGAAATTTTGTTAAACTTAGGCCGTTGTAATGGTCGGTTCTACCAAGAACCTGGAATGACATATACCAATTGAGCAACTTTACAGCCTGTTTGTATAGTTATCCTTTTTCAATATTATTTATGTAAATCATATCCATAATTGATAAAAATATTGATCACAGTACAGTTTTCTGTATGTGTGATTCTTTTTCAAAGATATGGTTACCAGTTCTATGAAAGGATGGAACACACGGTATTCATTTCTCCCCACTTTGAGCTCTGATGCCCTGTATAATCTCAGAAGTACCAGGACACGGGTTACCAACCAAATTATACAATTTCAGGGTGTTGAATCAACATCAGAACTTTGAAGTGGATCATGAAGCTGGAATACTTCAAGGCTATTGTCATGAACCTTTAATGTTAACTGTCTTACAAATAACCTGATGAAATAGTAACATCATTTCATCTAAAAATTTTGCATGATAAAATTTTTGCAAAATTAGGAATTGATAAATGGTCAATCCTCTGCCAATTAAAAGTTTTGTAATTTGGATTTTTTTTGTACTTTCAAATATGATTCCAACTTTCAGTTGAACGAACTTTGACGGCATTCCTTCCCTTCATAGCAGCCATGCAAAAGCGCCAGATGATATCAGAGGTACATGTACATTAACATTGTTCGCAGCAAAGCATGATGGGAGAAGCCACACGCACAGTGTTACCAGTATACAGAACAATTAAAATATTTCAGTTAATTATTCATGAAGGTAGTTAGTTGCCCGGGCAATCAAGACACTCAGTGGTTGTTAAGTTGACAAAACGTATTCCAGTACCTCTACATTGGAAACCCTTGCTACGGCAAGCGTTGGCTGCATTCATCATATCAAACAGAGAGAAAAAAATAATAAATAAATAATGAAACATGAGGGGGTTGTTGATGTAAGTACACAATAATGCAACATGCACAGGCCTTTTTGGTGTACAGCATTCATACTACGATGAATTATGGTGTAATCGTTGGACTGTGCCCCGGCCTTTGCTCCAGTCACTCAATGTCTTATCTCTGATGCATACATGAAGGTGCTGTTAAAAATGGACACATGCTTGTATACCCCAATTTCTGATCAGAAATTTCAAAGTTTCAACTCTGTGCTGGTAAAGAGGATATCTTAAGAATTTTATATCCAAAGGACTTTGTGCGTTCTGCAGAATGTGAACTTTAAAAGCAACTGAAAACTGTAAATTAGAATTTGCAAATCTTTTTCAGTTGACCTACATAATTGAATCACCAGGTGTTGAAATGATCGTACCACATGGAACAATAACAATTAAGAATTTATAAGCCATTGTTCCTTTTCAGCAACTATGGCAATGACAACAGTCAAAGTCTTAAGGTCAAAACTAGTGCCTGTCAAATTTGTGGAGATGATTTACTATGAATGCCATCTAATCATGTATTTCTTGCACAAAGTTGAAATGCACTTTGTATTCATAATCTTTGAAACATGTAAGCACCAAAATGGAAGAAACAAGAAAGTGAGATTGATCTATTCCAAACTACTCGGCTACACATACTATACTACGTATATGTAGCCGTGTACACTTTAACAATTATTTGCTGAGATTTCAAATTATTTTACTTTCAGTCAAATAATAAATACAATTAAATTTCTGAGATTTCGATGACAAACAGAGAATGAATATGTACTCAATAACGGGACTTTTATGTTTCATGGAGTACAGTGCTCAGAAAAGATAAATTGTAAATTATCACTGAAGGTTACTCAAACTTCCATATAAAACATGAATACAAAAATACATTTGTATTTCAACAATTTTTGTGTTGAATTACCTTATGTGCTGATGGGATGTACGGCAATGATCTTCCTTTAGCAATCCTGGCTTGTCTCAGTTCATAGTCTGACATGGAACTTTTCCTGTGTTCATAGGAATCATCCGGGGAAATCGGTGAAATCGGGGAAATCGGGTATCTGTTGTTATAGTCAGAATTGTAGGCAGAATCTGCAATACAGACAGACAAGAACTTCTTAAAGCCATTTTGAAATTGGAAGACTTTATGCTTGATTTCAGAGTGAGAGACAGTGAGATTAATAGTTTTCCCAACGGCAAAGTGATATCAAACAACTGAAGCAAAGTGATGACCCACCCCCCCACAGTGGAGGCATTACCTCAGCTGAGCTTTCCAAGGAACGAATATCGGCCAGTAACAGCCTATATCGTGCATGTGATGCTGTAAAGTAACAACCGACATTATCCATATCACGACAAACATGATGTGTTATATGCGATGCGGTGAAGTTTTGAATCAATCCAGCTATGCAGAAAGGAAGTATGATTTGAGTGAAGTAGCAGTCAAAACTACACGTAAATGTACCCGCGGAAATTATTTTGACCTGTACTGACTGTACAATATGACTATAAGCATTTGCATGGCAGTAGAAGTGACTTTGCCAAATTAAACTACCAGCCAAGCGGTATAAAACTAGAAAAGTTCATTCCACAGACAATAGATTTCAAGACAGGTTGCAGAGTAAAAGTTATCAGAAACAGAATCTTATTCTTTTTTCTCTCTAATAAAACAGATTTCGACCCGATCTGCCATCACCAATGCTGGTGATATGTGTGCATTGCATTGCCAATGAAGTGAGTGAGGTGCATTTTACCAGGCTCATCATGGTAACTTCTGGGTCTAGGTCTACCTGGACTTGTAGGCTGCAGACTGTCGAACATGGCGTCGTTGTCGTTGAAGTCCGTCGACTTGCTGAAGTACGAGAAGTTGTAGGAATTGTTCTGGAAGTCAATGACAGTATTAAAAGTCAGTTAGTGCAAAAAAAATTTGACTCAGAGATTATAAATAAATGTCAAAAGTAAAAATTATATGAATTTGATATTTTCAAACAGAAAATAATAGGGCATTTCTCATTTTTATTCTTCAGGTCAGTATTCCATTTTTTTATGATTTTTACTGATTCACTTATTGACTGATTTCTAATTTATGAAATTTAAATCTAAACAAAATGGGAACAATATCTCAAATATTTGAAATTTGAAGCTCAAATATCATGTGATCAAAGTTCATTGACCCATGGTTTGTGGTTTGTACAAGAAATTTGTATGTAAATTTTAATATGGTCTATTTATTACAGGTTAAGAATGAAATAGGAACTATGATCAAATGTTTTAGTACATATAATCATGCATTCATATTGCTACTTCATAGAACATAATAGACATATCAAAACTAAACAAGTTCATGAACTGATTGATATATCATACATGCAACAAAAACCTCTCTTTGATAGTTTTAACATTATAGATATATTAATTGTAACCATTTCAAAAATTGGCTTATTTCATCCATGCATGTGTATGTGGCCTAGTGCATCCTGAACTAAGCAGAACAGGTAAATTTATTGTTCAAGTTTCACTTCATTCTGGTGCATCTGTAGCTCCATGTATACCAAACCCAGTCACACACATACATGTCATTCACACTCAGTGCAACCCTATTGAAAGAACATCTGGAAAAATAATCTTCCCAGTTTTGGCAACCAATGACCAATTTTAGTAATCAGGAAAAACTAACAAACGCCAACACACACACACAGTAGCATACTCTAATGGCATTATCACAACTTGCATTTACTTTCATTTCATGCATTTACAGGTGTAACTGAATTCATTACACATTTATCAAAAATTAGTTTATTTGCTGTTTTCTTAAAGCAGCCATCCAGTTTAGATAACCGAGTGCACATATAAGCAGTTATCTATTAATAGTTTAGCCATTTTTTGTCAGTATCTGTGGTCTGGACACAGCAGTGGGTGATGTCAGACAGTGATAATAGTTTCTAGGTCAACATAGACAGCTTACCTATGCACACTGCACTTTGACCTCAGTTCAGTGGAATTGTTTGTCTGCATACTTACTGTATTACTAACACCAAACCCTCTGGGTTATTTCACTTTCACTTTCTCTTCATTGCAGCTTAAATTCTAACATCTATATATTTTTCTCTACGATTCAAATGTTATTTTTAATAATTTTTCACGTAAAAATAAGTAGAAATTTTATTATCATGCTCATTTATGTGTTTAAACTCAAGGAAGTAAAAATTTTAACAGTGTTACTTTGTTTATTGATGTAGCCTGTGATCTGTTTCTACAACATATGATTATAGTGTCAACAACTAACAAAGAACATAATACGCCATTCGTGTCAGGTTCATTTCTGAAAGCCTCGTCCAACTAAAAATTATTCTTAAAATTAATATTTTGTAATTCCTGTGCATACATCTGATGTCTTTCTCTTTGTGATTGACTGCACGGCCATTTTGTTCACCAATGCAGGATGAATATTAAATTGTTTAATTCACTGAATTTCACTGAGGAGCTGCTTACAGAAATATAACAGCTATCATGAGTTGAGAACCACTTTAATTTTATTTCTACATAGATGTTATTATACTGTAGATAAGTATGACATGAAAAATCTTTCATTTTGGAAATCAATACATCAAAATGAAAGTAAAATGCAGGTATGAATTATTTCTCTTTTTTTTACTGTTGGCTGTTCTTTTACAAGACGAAAACAGTCCTCTCAGGAATGATGTCTCCTTGTAGATGAAAAGTTTAAATGGTTTAAAGTCTACAAATACTCAATTGTTTTGATGGCTTTCTGCAGGGTGACGAAGTGACCTGCAAATGCTCTGATAAGGTAGTTATGGTCTGATCACCCCATGGTCTCAACCAGTCCATAGTTGGTGATGATTTTTACAAGGAAACTGGCAAGCAGCCAGACTAGGTACAAGTTCCAGCTAATCACTGGTTCAAAGGTTAACTGGTTCAATTGAACTCATGAGGGCAGTGCCCCATAATGCGGTGAGATATGTTGTAATGCTCATTACCATACAATCAGTTGATAATATGTTGGTTCTTTCACTTTAAATTCTATGAACCGTAAATTCTACGAAGGCTGTTGAGCAAACAGCACTATATTACTTTGCGGTCTCTTTCATTTTCATTCTCTTTTCATCAGAAAACTTGGCACTGTGAATGAATTAATTAACACTTTGTACTGGTTTATTTTCACTTTCTACATGAAATATATACTTCCCTATTTCTAGTATTTCTTATCCCATCTGATCTGTTTTAAAACAAGGAACTGTTAAAGCAAAGAACTGCAACGTGGATCTCACATGAGGCAGGTGTCAATAAGTCCTTAGTTGACTATTGTATTATTTTGATGAGAACTGAACGGGTAAAGATCATTATTTTTGTCAGAAAAGATTAAAATTTAACCGCATTAATTAATACAATTTATCCCTCACAATAAGTAGCTTTATGAAATGTGAGGGATAATTACAGTAAATATTTTCTTTTCAGGTGAGGGATGAATACAGTCTATATTTTCTGTTGGGTGGGGATGAAAAATTTCAGATATATTTAGTGACTGAAATGATACTGAGCTAATTTCAATATTTCTCATGTCTCACTTAAGTTTTCCAAATTATGATACAAAGTTTACACTATTTTACAATTTTAAGTGATCTGTAAACTAGACAAAGACCATGAATAAATTATTCCACCATGCTTATCAAAAAGCATGTTTTTAAAATGAAGCAAATGTGATACTAAATCACAGATTTAGAGTTCATAACAAGTTCGTGATAACAACACCTAATGACTGATTGCAATTATTATTTTCAGTACTTGAGTTTCCCCTTCAGTATTGGACAGCCAAATGCAATGGTCAACCTGTATCTACAGGTAAAATTATCATGTATCTCTAGACTCTAGACCAAGTAGTTTTGAGTATATTACGCACAAAAGGGCTTTGAAATTCTGATGTGAAAAAATGTCAAAAATGATCTTCTGTTTCATTTAAGAAAAGGATTGTGGGCATTTTGAGGGTAACAAGTACCTGCATGCATGGGGCTGCCAGGTGGAAATAATTCTCAACAATTTGGTTTGTTGAGAAAAGAGGAACAGAAAGGTGTACTGTGTATACACAATGTACAACATAATTATCAGGGCAGGTACGACTATACTATTTTGCTAGGGCAGGCAACTTTATGTCAGTTGCTGTTTTCATGAATTCTCTACACTGGTATTTGTCAAGGAATACTGGGTATAATGCACTAAACACAACACCTATACAGTAGGACCAAAAACATTACTAAACCATGGTTACTCTATCCCCATGGGGTATAGGTAGAGTTACCATGAATAAACAAACAAACAAGCAAACAAAAAACAACAACAACAACAACAACAACAACAAAATATATGCAAGGAAGAAAAAATAAGTGGGGTGAAAAGCAGGATAGTTTATTACATAAGAATAACAAAGAAAGATGTAAATATGAGGTACAGATAAGATGAAAGCTGACTGGCATGCACCTTAATCCCATAGTCCAATAACTACGACCATGATGCTTTGCATGGATATGTTACCACATGACCATGGTAAGATGGATATACCTGGATGACTGAATGGCAACTGTGTATACATGTAAATCCGTAAGAAAACGACACAAGTTCTGGTATTTTTCTGAAATGGGTGATATTATCTGTATTTTGCATATATTAGGCTCATCACCGTACACTGATTGAATGAGACATGGATGCCTCTTATACTGTTTGTGTTTCGATTTTTAGGAAAATGATCACTGCTCGACATTTCCTGCACAGCATCATGGGGGAAATATTTTAAAATTTTATCCTACACCACCCCACAGACTTAACATCTCCACCAGCACTACAGGAGAAAAGAAATTACTGTGGATACATGTTTTGATGAAAAAGATCTATTGACTACAAATGGTTGTACAGCAATGAAATATAGACTAGTCTCTCAGTACAGTATAGAATTACAGTGTGTCAACACCTACCAAGAGTTTGAGCTACAAAAAATACAGAAATATCAGCATGTACAGTTCAGCGCCCTCTACAGTTGGGATTTACATTGCAGGAACAATAGATGAGATTAAAATAGAAGACAGCAAACTGGGTAGTTCAACCAGCAACACAGAAATAAACAGAAAGCCCGGAAAAGTTAAACATATGAGCTACATGAGAAATAGGGAAGAGATTTTGTTGCAAAAGTGTGAAAGATGATAGGAGTGAAAAACTGTTATACAAATGTGTATGAAGAATAAGGAATATCTTGTAGCAACTGAAAGGTGTGAAAGCAAAGTCACTACATACCAAACATCAAATAGTAATAAGCCATACTAAATGTAACATAGCACACGTCACCAGGCTACTGTACTGCATGCATAGTTTAAAATCACAAGACATTCTGATAGAACTTCAACTAACGATTTATCAAACTAATTAAATAAACGAAAGTATCTTCGGATCATATTTTATCATTGAGAACGAAAAGAACACAACTTTACAATAGAATACATGCAGGACACCTCCCTTACATGGGCCAAAATCAATCAACATCTTGATTATCAATCAAACTTGTAACAAATTTTGATTTAAGAGATTTTCACAATGAATTTACTCATGATGTACTAGTTACAAGAATGGGTTGATGATAAACTAGCAAACCATGATATAATTTGACTTTCGAATTACGGTATGTTACAATTTAATGATTTTACCAAAAGTCAAAAACAGTTCTGCCCTGGATGTTTACCAGTACCAGCAGTAAACATCAACTTCAACTTATGCATAATAAAATTCATAATGTATCAAAAATTTGTGTCTATCAATATTGATGTTACAGGGGATGTTTTCACAGTCCGTCTTCATTTTTGCACATTCAACACGCACATTACTGTTTCTATCCAGATCTTTCTTTCTTTCTTTCCGGCAAGCAGGAAATCTCAAGTGGAAATTCTAACAGTTACACAATTTTCCTCCTGAATTTTGACCAATTACCTTATGTTGATATTTAATTATGACATTTGTATATCCATCAATGTCTAGCTTTGCATTCACTGAAGACAAACAATCAAGTGCGTCTCCAAATAGGAGCAGTGTTTGTTTTGAATATGATTTACTAAAAATTTACTGTAGACTCGAGGAAATACGTAAAGTATTGCAATATACAGACCATGCAATTGAAGATAACTTTTTCCTATCCATCATGTGTTTTGTAATAACATTTGTCAATATGCACAGACTTGTTAAATTTCATAACTGCTTTGAAAATGTATGAATTTCTGTATAAAACTATGATTTAAATTTGTAAGCTACGTTGATTTTTCATTTCACTTCTATTTTAAAAAATGTTTCTGTCCTGAATATTTATTTCTATAGACTTTCACAATGTGAAACATAAACATATAAATTTCCATTAACCTGTTCAGTTTTCATTTACTTTTTTTCTCACATTTGTATTGTTTGACAATTTTTTAGAGTCTGACTCAGAAGCTAGTAATTTTCAAATCATACTATGTGCAATACACGGTAAAGAGGAAAATGTCAAAAGGTAATCTGTTATTGTCTATTACTGTATGGGTATATCAATTACAAGCCCAGAGTCTCTGGAGTAGAGACTGAATCAACACACAAACATTCCAGTGTTTCACTTCAACACTACCACACTCCCTTTAAAAAACACTTTTCCTTTTTTAGGACAGACAATAATAGGGTGAGCATATTTGAAACCCAGTTTTTTTACATCACAGCCATTGACTGTGTGATTCGAGAGCACCCACCACTGACACACTACGACAAAGATGACCTCTGCAATTATAGTATTAGCCCTCTTTAAAGGTGACCTGAAATTCTTTTTGAGTTTGGTAAGGTCTTAGTATAGTTTGCGTTAGCGTCGTACTCGGGGCTTTTATAGTCTCTCACCAGAAATTCTCCGTTTTCATTGACAGGTAGCCTTCCACCAGCTGGCAACGTCGCTGCTTTGCGTCGGCGACTTTCCGGGTTCACAGGTGCTGTACAAGAAAGAATAACCCACTGGACTGTTAATTCCAGAATTTTGCACAAATATACAAAAAATGATGAAACACAACAAAATAAGGCATTCTCCTCATAAATTTGAAAATGGGAGACAGGTGCATCTGCTCGTGAATATTCATGAGTTTGGAAATGTGAAAAACTGAAATCCGATTTAAGGTAAAATGCACCTTGGGGACAGATGTTGTACTCTCAAACTTTTCCAATTCTTTTCTGATATACCACTCATGGGGATTCATTTTGACGCCCTTTAAATAAGAAAATTTTTACCACCTTAGTTTTTTGAAAATTGAAATTTTATTTCCTCTATAGAGTTAACGCAGGGATGGCAGCCATTTTGAATTTCAAATGTCGGTAAATCTTGGGTAATTTGTTTTTCTAGTAACAAAATTTGCACGGTAACCCTTGATTTTATTCTTGATTTTGAAAGTAAATGGTTGAAAGACTCCTTGAGGAAAAATTGAGCAAAAGTTTAAGTCTGTCACTTTCAAGGTGCATACTACCTTAAATGAAAGGTCACAGTGGAGGGGGAAACTAAGTACAGTGATTGTAACTACAGTATGGTAACGTATCTCCAACAGTCAATCCATTCTAAATGTATGATATGATGTCTGGTGTCTTGTACAAGGGTAACACACTCAAGGAACAGGGATATTATTGAGGTAAGCTAGCTGCAAGGAGAATTCATCGTGTTAGTGATTTAGAATGTACTGAAAGAAGTCGTCAAGAAAGACTCATGGATTACTGGTTACTGGTTGTTAAGACTACAAGTGCTACAAGGTTATACACAGGTACTGTACCACTATACTCACAGTCAAAGTTAAACATTGTCGTTATTCTTGGCCCTGGGGTGAAAGGTCAGATGTACATGCAATCATGGAAATAAAATTAACGTGCCAGGTTGACATGGTTACAATATGCAAATAAAAAGGAAAACAAGACATTGTGGGATCATTGAAAGCGGATGAGAATGAAAATATGACCAAAGAAAAAATGTTTCCACCTTAGTAATGAATGATATGATTGGCATTCACTGAGTCTGGTCACAGAATGTTTCATACTCCATGGCATTAGTGTGGAAAATTATGAGTTGGAAGTTTTCATGGGGAATCTTTCGGATTATAGAAAGATTACGTGAGAAAACTTTGGCAGCAAACGGTTTAGTTGGTAAGATTTTTCCATTCACATTATAGAAAGATTACATGAAAAAACTTTGGCAGCAGATGGTTTAGTCGGTAAGATTTTTCCATTCAATTTTGTAGAATTGAAACTGATCGATTATTCAGAAAAGCGCATAAAAAAAAATAACAACTTAGACCAAATGCACACTTCAACAGCAAACCGCAAAACAAAAATTGGGTGAAGCAAAGATACAATGTAACAATTACAGGAGACCAGGGTCCCTTGAGTTGAGCAGTTTGTTTGTGTACAAAAGATACTGGTTGACGGCTGCTGTGCTATGTATATTTCTGTACAATTTGTTGGGATGTGTCACCCATTAAGTCCAGTTGAAATATCGCACAGAGAAAAAAAATATTTTGTGGTACCTTCAATAATATGCGTATAGTTATTGCATCTGTTAATGTAAGTGTACATGTATGCTGATGTGTGCCCATGTGTTGGTGTGTGTATGCATTCTGTATATGAATCTGTGCATGCATAGATGTATATTATATATAATAGCCCACACATGGGACTATGTGCCTGAGGGTAGGTGACTATTTGCATATTGTTAGGAAGGCAAATGGTCTCCTGCCCCGAGGGTACATAGTCCCTTGTTTGACCTATGTTTTCATTACGTGCCTCTCTTACATAGTTTTCACTCCAAATTTTGGGGTTTACATAAAAAAATGACAATAATACATGTACGCTTTATTTCCATGTCAAATGAAAATCTGTTGAAAAAATAGAACTTTTTCCATCATTGAAAGGTGCATTGATATATTTAAAGCACTTGCATAATTTTGTGAAAATGGTATTTCGTATGTAAATATGTAATTTCAGTAATTTTTAAATCCCGAAGTTGTCAAGCTGAAAATAATTCCGGTTCACTTTCAGTCAAGTGATGACTATGCTGCCTGTGACATCATCAACAAGTTACCATTGAATCCTATAAGGCGTGCAATATTGGATATATGAGGCATGTAATAAGTATGCATATACATGTGTGTATGTACGTGTGCGGTTTGTGCACGTCACATGCAGTGTGCAAACCCACCTGCCGATTTCGGCTCATATAAGGGGACTGGATGAATCAGATGATGTATAACAGTAGATGAAATGAGAAAGAAAGAAAAAAAAAGCAACAATGGTGAGTATTTCCAGAACACCGACAAAATCCATCGACTACTCCGTGTAAGAAAACCCCCATCACAAATCCCCAAACACCTCCCTTTACTGTTCTATCAAGCTTTCAAAACTAAGGCAAAGTATTTGTCATGCATTATACATTTACATTGCATTTAACTACAAAAGATTTCATGCAATCATTACAGTCATGGTTTGTACCAGCGTACACTATGTGCCACCATATATGGATGTTGTACACAAGCAAATTTAGGAGCAAACAGCAAAACCACACACACTGTGCTGCCACGCAGCATTTTTTATCGCTTCCATATTTGTGATTGGTATTACCCAGAGATTAAATTTGACCTGGCAAAAGCTTACTGCGGTGAAAAAGACACACAGTAGTTTTTAAACTGAATCTCCTACCTGACTGTTTAAGCACATGAATACTAAAGATGCTTCAAAATTTTTAAACCGACTTACATTCTACTGATATATATATTAATGGCAATACAATTAAGGTGCATGAAAAATAGAATGTAGTTCTGAATCAGTAAATTGTGAGATGGGACTGATCATTTGTATTTGGAAGTTTAGATAGTGGACGGGAAATTTGTTTAAAATACTTTGTTTGCAGAGGGCATACTGTACAATCTGAGGGCTAATATTGTACCATATCTCATAATTTAAGACTTTGCAAAGTTTATTTGAAAGAACAACAACCAATCATTTGTGGTTTTTTGAGGACATTTTGAAATTGATAAGGAGACACACAGTCCTTCAGTTAATCGAAACAAGATGAAGTGCTTGAGTTGCTATTTTAGCCTCTTCATCATTTCCCTGCAGTACAAAATGGTTCCATTCTACTGAAAACAATGTGGATACACATGTACATATACACCAAACTCCGGAAGGTTGAGAGGTCAGGATATTGACTTCCTATGGTGACGTTGTTTGGGACAGAAACTTGACATTCTAACGTTGTAATGGTGCACATTCTCCATTGATAAAGAAAACTGCCATTCATATGAGTTTTCAAGACACTAACAAACACATCTGTATATTTATACAAATAAATTGTCTTCATACATGTATATGATACAGTCATCACTTTTTGAGCTTTGAAAATCACGATATGTATTCAGATTTTGCAAGTCTGAAGCAGAGTTGTTGGAAAATAAATATATTTAGCTAGCATACATGTACATAGCATTTTGCACACTTTATTGCTATTCAGAACTAGACTCTCTTGTAGCTCCCTATAATATGTGCATGGCAGTAAATTGGCCCTGTACCCTGATTTCAAGTCTGCAAAATCTGGCCCCCCGAGCTGATGTGACTATCTATGCACTTGTCATTGTTTGGCTGAGCCAGATCGTTGAGGGCACACATCAATGCAGGACAGATATCAGAAGCTGCAAACCAGGCCGGGAAACCAGGAGTCTAAGAGAGTCTAATTCAGAACCTGTCTGGGAGAGCTGGGTTAGATTTGCTGGCTATTTGAATACTGCACTGTGCGGCAAATGCATGCAAAGCCATTGCTACTCAAAAATCATCAGCAACAGAACAGGATATTGCAGAGCCCTTTTTAATCTTTGCGTCTACATTGAACTTGATGCAGTTCCTACTTTTGGAGATACTATGGTTGATATTGGTATGTGCATCGCATTATAACTGCCTTAATTTTGTGTGCTTTGCTATTCTACAATGTATCCTCAGTAGCACTGTTCTGGAAGGAAAACAAGGTTAGATCGCTGACAGAATTCACAAAGTCTATTCACAGCAAGACAGCAAATCTTGGTACACACTGTAATTCATCAATTTCTAGTGATGCAGACAAATGGATAAATGAATTACTTTAAAATTTGTTTCTTCAACAAGAATATGTAACTTGTAAGTGATTTTGGAAAGTCTTAGAAAGCTTAATTTTGTACATCCAGGACTCAATCCTGTTTGCGGGAATAAGTAATATTGATCATTGGATGATGTTTGTTGTTTCAATATTGTCATTTGTAACTCAATTTGATGCAGATATGGCCAGCTTCCAAAAGTGACTCTCTCAACATAATTTCAAGATGTCAGATGTTCGTTGTATTCTGTCATTCTGTCATTTGAGAGAATCACAGACATATTTTAAAATGTGGCTCATAAAAATAAACTAGAAATGGTGAGGTGACATGAAATTTCATATTTTAACAACAAGAATCCCATGAATCTCATTAAAGTAAAGTTTTTAGGCCAAGCTGACACAAAACAGCATTGCAGATAAAAACTATATGCACATTTTTCAATGTGAAGTGCCACTCCCATTCAAAACCGTCTCTTTCGATTCATCGAATATACGATATAAGACAGAATCTTAGACTTACCTGCGTAAATTGACGTGTCATATCTGGGTTTGATTGGTGGTTCATGATCAGCTGACGGGGTACGAGAGGCGTTCCTGGGGTCAATGTGTTCAGCTTTGTGCTTCTCTTCCACCAGTTTTTCCTTGAGGATAACTTTACCTAACGGGGACTTCATCTTCCCTACTTCCTGGTCGACCACTTCTTGGAACTTTCTTTCATCCTCCTCAGTGGCCTTGTCTACGTCCGTCATTGACTTGGCCCTGGCACGGTTGACTGTCGCCGGCGGCCCCGGCCAGTCTTCTCGTTCTATCTTGGGCACCTCGCTTGGGGGCGGCTTGGAAGCGCCAGGGAAGCGGGACATCTTGACCAGCTCATTGGATAATTCCTTGTCAATGTGACCCGGAGGTCGTCTGTTGAATATTTGAGTGTACGTCGACACTAGAAGAGTGAAAAAGCCACTGCATTTAATATTTGTCTAGTTGGGCTGTGAAACATGAACAGTCATGTTCCAATATGTTCAGTAGTATAAACATACAACGGACAGTTGCATCGTGAAAGAGAGATCCTGCAAGCCATTTCACTTTTTTACACAACATTCTGTTAGTACCTGTACTATTTACTATGACAATTTCAGACAGGCTGTCTTTTTGTGTTTACATGTATGATTTTATCAGTATGTTACATGTTGTCGTTAAGTAAGATGGATACACTTTAAGTCAATCCACTCTCACACTCAGCAAACAGACAAACCTATGCATGGCTTGATTCATAACAATCCTGTGTATTGAAATGACTTTATGTGTGGATGAAAAACACACAATTCTGACACAGCATCCTTATATTTTGTTGGTTAGCCACTTAGTGTGGGAGGTGGTTAGTTACGATGCAGTGTGATTTTTTCTCCAGAATTCGTGCATTTTGAAAATAATCTACCTGGTCGAGGTTTATTTTTAGGTGGACATTTCTGTAATTTAGGCACATTGCTGAAGGAAAATTCTTTCTCTGTGACAAAAAAAAGAAAATGATGGGAAAAAACCGTAATTAATAGATGTCTTTGGATGATACAGAAACACACTGGAATCACAGAGACAGAACACCAGCACACCAAGAACCGTACAATATCTACTGAAATATCACAGCACAGAACCATATACTATAAGGGTTTACATAGGACGGGATTTCTTACAACAGAGTAGGAAATACAAATGTAGGTGCCAGCCTGCCTGGTGTGAGAAAAATTTTGGCTTCCTGGAGAAATTTTAGTGACAGTACCTGCCTAATGGATAGCTGAAAATAATTTCAAATTTTTGGTTTGCTGAAATCAGAAGGCCAGGTATGCAGTATCCGAGGCATAATGATCATGGCTGGTACTATTTATTCACAGGCAGACAAATTTTTTCAGTTTCCTACCCAGATGTCAGTTTGTTGTTTTCCATGAATTTCCTACACTGTTTTAATACAGGTACACGTAGTTACGATATTCAATTACAGTTACGTCATATCATCATATTGCTTTTCAACAACAACAATAAAAACTATCCAGGCAAAATACACACCAATGTCTTGAATGTCTTGGGGTGACTTGAGTTGTCATTTTACACTAATACTCGATTTATTACAATCAAAACCCAACCTTGTTAATCAGGTTATTGCATGTATATATAACCATGGCTGGTTACTGGAAGATTGTAATTCATTAGATTTGAAGAGCACTTGCACATTTTTTGGTATTTTCATAGATGACGATAAACGCAAGGTAAATATGCCAATGAATTATGGTTAAGTCAGTGGGTTAATTGAGACAGGGAGATTGGAAATCAATTGCAACGTTAAATTTCGCACCCACTTCTTCGTTTCATTGGAAAGAAATATACATTTCTTTCAATGAAATAGCCATGCCAGCTTACGATGCAAAAGATGAAGTCATAGTGATAGTGAAAAAGATGAAACGATGAAAGATTTGTGGATGTGCTGACACAGATGAAGATGGGGTTAATAGTATGAAAAACACAGACTAGATAGATTACAGGGAATGCATCTCAAATTGAAAATTAATAGAAAATTCACTTGATATTGCGTAACATTACCAGGACTGACGTAATCTGGTTCAGAAGAGAGTCAAATTAATATACATGATGCACGGTAGTCGTGGAAGTCAGTGAAGAGAGAGAGAGGAAAAAAAATTTAATGATTAACAATTGCAATCATTGTAAAACCATTCGTGAGAGTAAAAAAAAAAGCGGAAATCAGGTAATAATTGTAAATTGTTTGATTGTTTAGCATCCAATGACAGATCACCAACCCAAAACAAAACAATGGTTTTAACAATGGACTAGTTGAATGAAAACTGAAATGATATTGAAGGAATTGTACACAGCATCAACCATGCTGACAACAGTGAAAAGAAAACACTGAGATCTGATATGAGTGAAATACATGTTCTGTTGTGATGGAGTTCACCAGCATGTATATCATAATCCACACAGTGTGTGTAGTATGATGATGCAGAGTTATTGAATGTAATGCTTTGTGGAAATATGTGTGATGGTGTTGAGATTGAAGAAAAAATGAGGTATAATATATATATATATATATATATATATATATATATATATATATATATATGTATTAGCCTTTCTTCTCATTTCCAAAGTTATGCATTAACTTTGAAGAAAAAATGAGGTATATATATATATATAATATAATATATATATATATATATATATATATATATATATGTATTAGCCTTTCTTCTCATTTCCAAAGTTATGCATTAACTTTATCAACTTAAAGCAATCAATGCATCATTCCGTAATTCCACTTTTGATTATTTGACATAGAGTATTTGGTTTCTATGTTAACGGTATACTGTCACCTGTTCTAATTTTGCCACAGTTACCATGGAGAGAGAAAATCTAACAAAGCACATATTTTAAACGAGTGATCGTTTTTTTAAAACAGCGCCCTCACATGGGCATTTTGAATACCAAGGAACACCCCTTTGACCATATATGGGCATATTTAGATTACAGGTAACTGTATACCTTTAAGGTGTAGGAAATCTCATATCTTTATTTGTAATGGCAGCTTCAGAATATCACAGCATTCTCATGTATGCCCTGAAGTAGTATGCTTTCACTGCAGTCACATCAGTCGTGAGTTATGATCACTCCAGACACTTACCTTACACCACATCGTTACAAATACTCCCATCATCCCCCATACCCTAAATCAGGCTTACCTGGTCGGTGGAAATTTTGAGCCTTGGGTTCAGGTGACGTGGGTGATCTTGGGTAGGCGTATCCCCCGCTGTACGTTGGCGAGAGATACGACTGGTTGATATTGGGTGTCGACGGACTTCCCATGGTGGTTGACGGTGAAGAGACTGAGAGACGGCTGGGACTGGTACTGTTCATGGATAATCGTGGTGTGGACTGGTACTGTCAGAATGGATTTAGATGGGAGTGTCATGACCATAGTACTGCAGTATGTCAGTAAAACTTTTGATTCCCTATTGAGATATGTTGCTTTCATTCTTCTCAGTAGCTTGTGCTTTGTCACATGAAATATTTTGTTGTTATCCTGGTTTCCACAGCACAATTCTTGTAATGCTTAATGCATTTAATGATACAGCATCTTCAACTATATAATTACCATTTTGAGATGTATAATATCTATTGCAGTTTCATAACAAGGTTTTGCTTTGAATGTACTTCAAATTCTGTTGAATTTATAGATATTCTGAAAACATTAAGAATTTGTTTTCATAGAGCTATACACTTCTTCATGACTAAAGTTCAAATGGAAATTTGCTTTTAAATTATTACATAATGAAGGCATTCCCATGCTGTTTGACACATTAGTAGATCTCTTGATCAATATTCAGTGCATATTACTGACTGTACAATCATTCTTGCTTCTTTGATTTCCTGAGAATAATAATATTGATGATAGTTTAAGTGGATATCAAAAATATAAACTCAATCAGAATCAGATAATCTACTTCAGAGCATAAACATTTCTACGAGTGGGAGACTTGCACCCTACGTAAAAGGTGGTTTTCACATTACAAGATCTCACTATTGATATATGTGCAGAATATGCTGAGAATTTTGCCTTGTTTTTCAATGCAATGCTTAAGATATATATTTATACCAACCTTACGGCTGTGTCTACTGTAGTTAAACTGTCTGGCATTCTCTTTAATGGAGGTGGGTGAGAATGTAAAATACTGTAAGAAGGATAATATTTAATTTGTGAGTGAGTTAATTGTATTATTATTGAGATTTAAATTTGTCAAAGACATGCTGTGCATACATACAAGTTTATGGGTTATAGGTGGAATGATTATGGTTGTCACAAGATGCATGGGAAGACAGTCCTTGCTAGATGGAGAGAAAAACAAAAAGGTGCGATGTTCTTGCCACTGAGGGCGCTATGGCAGTGAGACTTTGCTTTTTTTGGACAAACAAGGTGGGATCAGGTTTACTATTCTATTCATCACAAATTTTATTTTGTGATATGACACACAGCCTTCCTTCATGAGGTGTTCAGACTAGTGGAAAGGAAGCAAACACCTGTTATAAATGGTTTCAAGGGAGCAAACAAGATCAGTCCCTTTATGATTCAAATCAGTGGAAAATGTGACGGAGAAAGGGAAAAAATCCTTGTTGCATGAAGGAAAAGCCATTAGCAGGAGGGTTGACTTTGTAATGATGCGAGAAAATGATGCACTCTGGAAAAAAGATTATGGATATATGTGTTTCATGTAGCATCTGGGCTGTTAAACTCTAATGCTGTGATCACAGTCACAGACAACTTACTACATGATCCTAACACAATGAAAAGGCAAAGTGTCATTTTGTCAAATATCACAGTGTAATTGATGTTTTTCAAGATCTGTGGTTGTGAAAAATACAGAGCCATGCTATACTTTCTCAATATTCACACTGAACCAATTCAATGGCTGAAAGGACCAGTATTTGCATCTTACCCTTGGGTCAATTCCGTTAAATGCTTTGCCACAATCTGGATGCCATATTTCCGATCCTGTGGAACAGAGAGAACATTTATTAGGGTTTCAAAAAGTTTAATAATGTGGTGGATTGTTTTCAAAAGTGGCAAATGCGAAGCTAAAGATTTCCAAGGTAAATGTGTTCACCCTTTTTAGTTAAAATGTTACCCTTTAAATTTTCATCTGAATTCTTTGCATTTATACAGCTACATCATTGAAAATCAGAGAATGCTACCAGGCTTTATGTTGACGGTTGAATACTTGGGTTTGAATATAGTCACATCTATCCGTTGATCAGTTATACTATTTCAGTGTTGACATACATCTTTAATCATTATAGATCACTTTGTACGATGTAAGACTGTTTCACGTAGAGCGATGTGTGTACCATGCGAATCATGCCTTGAGCATATGGAGTTCTGAAATTTTCGAAGTCTTCTCTGAAATGAGGTCATTGACCTGTGTTCAGCCTGACAGAGATTGTGTGAGCCAATTTCAGAATCTTGTCAGTCAATTTGAGCGTGCTGATCAGGTGGTATACTGAACTCTGTGACCTCAATTTAGGGGTACCGGTATATCAGTCTTGCTGCATCATTGAAAACTATGTATGGCTTCATACTAGTTTGCGGTATTAAACCAAAGTACCATTACTACACAGAACATAGATTTTCTTTTATGATAAATTGCAAGTAATAACAGGCACCTGAAATTTTATTTTATCCTGCACCAGGGATACACCCATCGCTAGGTACTAGGTAGAGTGCAATCATTCCAGAGTTAAAATATTTGTGTCCGTGCAAATCAAACTTGCAACTGTATTTTCAACATGCATGTCACCACTGAAAAAATCTGAAGTAAGGTATTCACACAGGAAAATATGAACTGCAAATCAAAGCAACTGGACTGATAATACCATCAGATCTGTGTGATTCAGCGATACTTATGTGTACTCTGCAAAAATGAATATTGCCTGTAATACGATGCACTCTAGCCATTTAGCTGGGCATTTGTACTCAAGACTGACATAAATTATACTTTTAGGATCTTTCTCAGATTTCGTGATTTCTGATTAAAATTTATGCGATGACCAGAAATTTATTTGGATTGCTTGGTTCACATTAACATGGTGGTCCTCTCAACGTTTGCAATTTTAGCAAATCAACTGTATGTCTCTCTTTCCCATAAACCTTTATGAATTACATTTCAGGTAGCAAAGAGCCTAGCAGTATGAACTGACATAATATCCACCGTAAAGTTGAAATACTAACCTTGTAAATACATCTCCTCTCCCTCTCTAAAAGTATAACCACATCGTCCGCATTTGGAACAAGATGGGTGGTAATGCTTTTCACCAGCCTGTGTCAGAAACAAGAGAAGAGAGTCAAGCCAGTGTTATCTGGAATACATGTACAAGACAACATGAGCTGTTGTTTGCTGTCATTTCATCCTGGTACTCTTTATCCCCTAGTTACCATGACAACATGTATCGTATTCTTTGCTGAAGGGAAATCAAGGAAATTATTGTGAACATGATAATGTTGACTTTTGCCAGAGTGTCGGATGGCCTCTGGCCAACTACATGTATCATGTTAGCCTGGTAGGCTGAAGTTTTTGTGAATCAGTGTTCTGTCCCTGTTTATTGAACCCTTAGAAACCAATGTAAAATGTATGACACTCTAAGCTTATTACACAAATCATTCACAACATACTACCGTATAAGTTCAAAGTCAGACTGATTATTTTGTAAACAAATTTTACAATGCTCTGAGCCAACATCCCCCTGTACAGACCAAACCATCCGTCCATCTATTCATCTTCGTCATCTAACAACAAACGTTAAAATGTTCCACTGATCCACCTACTCATCTACTGATCCATGACATTCAGTGAACTCTGCTGAGAAAAGTGTGAGAAACCAGTGAGTTCACCACATCAAGACAGGAATACAGCTAGCTAATCTTTTGAGAGCATGCATGTGTACTGGAAGGTGGAAACAGTTTGCAGTTATAGAGATGCAATACATACAGTGCATGTACATGTATGATAGGTCTCACTGTTGGGAGAAACCCTTGAGGAGAAGAAACTCATGAATATTTAGATTCAGAGTCACACTACTGCCGTCTGACAGCCTCTACTTATTATCCACCCACCATGGTCAAACTTGTCATTTCACCGATGATTTCTACGTAATCTTGCTCTCCAAGTGTAAGCAATGCCATCAGGAAAAATGTTAGACAACAACAACTAGACTCTATCTTCAGTATACAAGCAAAAGTGAGAATGTTTCACATGAATTCGAAGGATGAACACTCTGCTTGAATATCCAGTTCCAGATGGCTGTATCACGTTTCTCTTTGCAGAGAATTCCATAAGTAACAACAACAATAGAGAAATTTCTGGATGACTGTGTCCAATTTCAATTGACTATTACTGCATATGATTACTGTTAATAACTTTCAAAGAGAAATACAAGTCAGTGAATAGATCTCTCAATTTGGTTTGAAATCATCACTTGAATTTTTTCTATAACCAATTTCATTGGATACATGTACATTATATAAGCCAGGGAGCAGCAGAGTAATTTTCTCATGTTTTCTTGTCTCAACAATACAAAAGTAAAACCTTGCAGTGAAAACGTTTTCAGGGACCTGACTGCTCGCAGACATGCCTTCCTTGATAAATGTAACATGAACACACCTTTTAACTTCACCATGGTGCATGTTTTGTCTGTGTACTATTACTGCATAAGCCACACTGCACTAAAGCTTATGTCATCATGTTAAATACTGGGTTTTTTTCTGAAATCCAATCAATGGTTTGATCTTTTTGCAATTATTTCCATGTTTGTTTGTCTATTTTGAATAATTTTGGAAAAAGATTTCACACTTCAAAGAATCATTTTAAGATCTAAACTACGCCTCTGTTCACGATCAAAAAATGTAAACAATTGTTCCCCAAACTCTGCCTCTTACCAACAATTTAAACCACTCTTGGTATGCATCTCAAGTATCAAATATTGTAATATAACTGTAGCGAGCCATGAGTTTACATCTGTATCTATATCACTACATGTATGTACAGTACTCAAAGATGAGCAATTTCTACAGGCCTCAATGTCTGAGATGATAAACTTCCTTGGCTGCACACATGCATCTGCCATTCAACAGGTCCATTGGAAACAGTGAATACCTGAGCAACTCTATCCTAATAATGGCAGCAGGACTACAACAGAAATGCAGAACGACCCAGGGATCTGAAATTATTAAAGGGGCAGGTCATCTATCTGCTTTATCTGAGAGCAAATTGTTCTACTCAATAAAAATTTCAATGGGAAGAAAAAGGGGCTAACACCATGTATGGTTGATACTCAATGTCAACAACAACTAGTGCCAGAACCAGGGATTGAGGATTGCCCCTTTAACATGATTTGACATCGCTCAGTTGGAAAGAGATACATGTCTTGAGGAGTGTAGCAAAATGGCAGATATTATGCTTGCTGAAGAAATTGTTGTAAGGAATAGGAAAGAAAGAAGGAAACAAAGGAATGTTGAAAGAATAAAGCATAGAAAATATTATGAATTATCAATATTACATTTCTCATATATTCAAAAGTGCTAAACTCTTCCTGTGGGTTTAAAAAATAATATATTTTCAAGGAAGATTTACATTTGATGGCAGAACCTTGGATAAATTGGCTCGACATGATGTGGTTTTGGGCCAGCTTGGTGGTCTCAGGAATTCCTCATCTTGCGGTAAAACTTGTCTCAGAATATGGATAAACATAATTATCGTAGGCGGTCACTGTAGAATTTGTGATGAGCTCCGGCCAGCTGTTACTAGGATTGACCTCATCGGCACTGCCACAATAGATGACAGATCACATCAGGCGACAAATCATCCCATGAACAACAGATTTGCAGCATAGCTATCCAAGTCGTGGAACTTGCAATTGTAAAACACAATCTGCACACTAGTCAGCTTAAATTTGTGAGGACACCATACATGAAGTGACACCGGTGACACGGAATCAGAGTCAACACGATGGAAAAGAAGCAAAGCGCGTCACGTCAGCAGCGACATGCCAGGCAAACTATTCTGGAAATGCTTTCCATGCTGTAAGGAGATAGTTTGGCTGGAAGCATGGTGACCCATGAACACATCTTAACCTCTGTTGAGTTGTAATAAAGAAACAAGTAAAAGGGGCCTCTGAACAAGGCAATGTCTTCATGTTATTACAGTGTAAATGTTTCAAGCTAGTGCCACCAGTGTTATGTCTCTGCCACTACAAACACAATTTCTAACTTAAATCACAGGTGAAAATTTAGAAAGGAAGCAACTCCATGACCGAAATATGATTTTCTTCGAGGCAGTTTACAATAATGTCTATTTAAATTATGTCCATATCTTTTTGTGCCCTTCTTAATACATAGATGATGTACAAACCAGAGAAACAAATCGACTAGTTTTAATTATTGCTGTCACCATAAAAGTATTTTGTCATTATTGTATATATGACATTACGTATTGGGATCAGTTGCTGTATGTGACAGTCAAAGTACCCTCTCTCTTGTGTACATTTAAATTAATGTTCAATTTCTCAATAATGATTTTCATTTATGCAAAGTGTATTAATGAGCATTGTAAAAATATGCAAATCAACCAATAATGAGTAATTATCAACGGAGAATATTTATTGGAAAATTGTGCATTATGTACTTCTGTATAGGAAAAAACTTTCACACAGGTTGCCATGACAAAAGTTTTTGGGGTACATGTACGTGACAGCTAGTTCTCTGTAATTTCACCACCATCCATCACTCATAAACATAGAAGGACATATTATAAACAAGAGAATGTTTCAGCAATTTCACTTGCTTGAAATAAATTGGACTTTTCATGCTGTTGCTTGGTAACCATATCTCACATAAAACACACTTTGTTTTATTGCCGTTTTACCTCATAATTTTGCACAATGTGGAAACCACAAGAGGGTCTGACAAATCACCGAACTATGTACTAAAAGGGAAAATGTTCTAACTCTCGGTTTGGTGGGACTATTTTTGCTGTGGATAATATATTGAAAACTATGCATGACGTGCATTCTATTGCTTCTGACCAGTATCAATTTTATTAACTTTGTTTGAAGTCATATGAGGGGTCAAAAACTTCCTCTAAAGATATCATGACATGTTACCTACAGTAGTCATGAACTTTTTGTCAAAACTTTTCAAAATTGTAAGCGCAAAATTGGATATCAAAGAAGAAAAAGTTTCCTGAAGTTATATACTGACAGTAATGATCACTAGGATTTTATTTATTTATTTAATTTTTTTTTTGCAATATTTTTGCTGTATTTTAGCAGTTAAAGTGCCTCCCTGCTACACATATATTAATTTTTGACATCCAGTACGTGTACTTCATGAGTCAAATATCAACAAACAGCGTGAAGTATATGAGTTGCACAGCCACAATACCAACCACATTCTGTGAATTTTATTTTTCCACATAACGGAAGTCCAACGAACATTCTCTTTGACAAGTGCTGGGGTTACATATCTGTTACAGCATTGAGAGCACAGAGCTGGCAATGTTGGAGCTTCATCAAGTTTAAAGACATGTGGTAAAAAGTCGGAAATTTGGAAATTTTGTTTGTTGTTGCCGAGTGTACAACTCCACGAACCCAGCAGGAAAAGTTTTTACTTTTCAAGGAGATTTTATGTCTGGGTATCTGTTACATCCACCATGTGAAACTGTGTCACACTGTCACCTTTCCTTGACCTGGTTAAAGTTGACGATGAAAAGTTCAGCATGTTGACGCTGTCCAGTGGATTTTGTCAGTGGGAGTAATTTGGTAAATGTCACCAAGGCTGTTTAGTCACCTTACCAGAGAAACATGGAAGCAACCATATAGGGAACATAAATATTTTAATTTAATTCCCAGATAGTGCACGACTTTAGGCCTAACAATATTCTCCACTGGTTATGACTAATTATGAGTTGATTTTATATATTTGCATAATGAATTAAGACAATTTGCATGAACAAATACACTCCTGTATGAAACCGAGCATCAGATGAAAATTTCCGATCCAATTTCCCACAGGGGTATGTTCCCAAATGTTGGTCAAAGAGCTGGTACTACAAACCTAAACAGCTGAGAGGGAATAAATGCAGTGATATTGTCAACATTGGGGGAAAACATTTTCAATGAAATGCAGTACTTTAATTTGCTTGTTGTATCATCTACCAAATCCAACAAGAGCAATGTCAATTTGCGTGGAATACCAGATGGGTCATACACTGACAGATAAACTGTTGACAGTGCATGCACAAATCCTAAACAGTTTCCTTTCCTGGGGGTGACAATCAATAGAACTGCTACAAACATCACTGCTACACCCAACACCTTATATAAACTGTGCACTACATTTAGCATCTGGTGGGATAGGAAGAGATTCCAAGTGTCTACAGTATTTGCACTTCGAAAGGGAATGACTTAAACTTTTGCTCAAACTTCCCTAAAGGAATCTTTCAAACACACTCTTTCACAATCAGGAATAAAAATCTGGGGTGGGTGGGGGTCACCATGCAAATTTTGGTACAAGAGAAACAGATTACCCAAGATTTACCGATATTTGAAATTCAAAATGGCTGCCATCCCTGTGTTAACTCTATGGATAAAATTTTGTGAGTTTTGAAAAACTAAGAAAGTGAAAACTGTTCTTGTACCAAGATCTTTAGATTGAACCATCACAAGTTGTAGATCAGGAAAGCATTGTAAAAGTTTGAGAGTCACAGTATCTGTCCCCGAGGTGCATTTTACCTTAAGTCAGTAATTTAGAATGCAAGCTTTTCCCAGTTTGTAATCCCACAAAAATTTCAATTGAAGTTGCTGTGTTGATTGTCTTTGGGGTCTCAAAGCATCTAGTTGTATGATGAGAAACACCAAGACATATATTTCACATTTCTAATCCCTTGCTGCCATTGCTATTACCCTTCAAGAAATTTCCAAACAGCAGCAAAATGTATCACTGACAACACAATTGTTTTGCTTAATGCAGGATATCTCTAAATTGGCATACAATAATCATCTTGATAGCCAAATGGTTTGCTGAACAAATTGGAATTTTAAAAATCTTTATGAAGGTCTTTACTAAGCTTTGAAAGTGATCCTCAAAGTGGAATGTAGGATTGACTCATTTCAGTAATGCAGCAAGGCCATGCAGTAATTGGCCAGCAAAATTCCTGGGTCTTTGCATGGTTATCCATTAGTTTTGCCAGCAGTGGAGGCCAACTATCAAACCATTTACCAAGTACAAAACTGTGGAAACTGTAAATGAACACTACCTGAGTGAAATAAGTAGGCCAATTCAACATTTTTTGCTTAGGCCTGCATTGAGTGTTTTATTCACCCTTTGCATGCAAAAGTTATTTTTTGTTGTCTTTATAAAAATATACACATACCCTATTAAATTTTTTCAGATTTTTGCCATAATTTTGATATAAAACTGTAGGCAATGAAATGTGATGTCCATTCAGTCCAAAATTATTGAAAAAATTGCAGAAAATTTCATAAAAATTGGTAAAATGTTGCACAAAAATTTTGGTGGGGAAAAAATTGCAGCACTAAAAGGGTTAAAATTGGTGCAAAATTTCAGAACAGGAATGGCATTCAAAATGATTACTAAATCTGGAGATGCTATATGCCGAGACTTAATATTAGAATAAGCCATTTGATAGTACTTTCAAAATACTGCTGTTACAGTTGAAGATAGCTAATAAGATAGCAATGAACATGTTATTGTATAGTGCTTGATATTAAAAGAGCACTTTGATATTCTCACATGTTGTTGGCCCTACAGTCCCGAACAATGACCTGTCTAAACAGTACATGAAAATAACAGTCTTCATCAAGGCAGCTTTAGAGACTGTTTAATATCACCATAATATTTGTTCAATTGGTACCGCATGGGGATGTTTACGGTGCAGCTGTTTTCAATATTTTCGTAACGACTGAAACTTCACACCAGTGAAACCTCTTCAAGTATCCACATCAACATGGAAGTGCACCGACCATGACCTTGACCATGACATTGACCATGACTACATACACTGATTGAATGATGAAAGTACCCAGTCTGAAATCCTAACCACAGTTAAAATTGATCTAGTTGATGTAAATTTTATCCAATCCACATTTGGAAACCAGTACTGTAGTTCATTGTCCAATTTCTTCCTTTAAAATTATCAAACTTCCATTTTACACTGTCCTGGGGGCAAAGTTATCATCCTTCGTAGCAATTGGTACCAATAGAATGACTTTTAACTTTCTCAGATCAGTAAAAAGCTATGATACCCTAAAATGTCATCTGGCAGTAAGACCGAATTCATTTTAAACAACAGAGCAGAAATGCACCTATGACTTGCAGCCAGACATCTATGATCACACGTCTCAGCACTATCATGTTGATAAAAGAAGTGACCAGCACTTTAAAATTACCATGGATCACAGTATGAAGAAAATCCAATTATGTAGCCTCTTTGATTTGATAACAACAACTGTTCACTGACCAGCAGCTGTCATCAAAGATGACACAATACAAGGCAACAAATATTACCAGAGTTCTCAGGTCATTTTGGAGGGGTTTCATTGACATACATGTACATATGTCACTGAAAAGTGCTTGCATTTGAGGAAAACAAGTGTTACCAGTGCCTAAACGATTTGTCTGCTTTCCTTAAACTCGGCAAAAACACTGTAAACAGGTATGTGTCCTGTAAACTTGATAAAAATACTCCACGTATATGTTCGCTAAATTTGGTAAAACAATCAATTGGTAAAACAATCAATTGCCTGTAGATAAAAACACTCCATTTCACTTAAGTGGATGAAAACACTGTATGTGCCCTTGTCTTTGTACAAACACTCTGTACAACACAAACCTTGCAATTTGAAATGGTACACGTGATAAAATCTTACCTGGAGAACCTTGCCTGTTATGTAGCCTTCACAGTTAGCGCATTTAATTCCAAATAAATGTTGGTAATCTCTCTCACAGTACGGCACACCTTCCCTGCAGCACGGAAACCAAATGAAAAAAATAAATGTGCAAATCCGAACTGTTATAACAAAGACTAATCAACAACTTGCTTCAAGACCTTAATGGGAGATGATAAAAAAAAACAATATAATAATAATACTGAATTATGGCATGTTTACGAGAAAAATGCTCATGAAATTGAATTGGGAGTAAATGTTGAAGAGTTTTTCACACCGATTTTCTAAACAGTGTGAAACGTGACGCAATTATTATAGGTTAATCTTGTTTTTTTCCTCAACGTGTTTGTGCAATACCAACTTTAAAATCTTGTTTTAAATCAAATATTGTTTGGAAATACATGCATGTACAGGCTAAACTTCTCACTGATTGAATTTCTTGCTGACATAAATACTGTTTATCAGTTGTTATTAATCCACTGAACTCTTGTATGCTACAATGCTGTTATCCTAGTGAACTTCGGATGACCTTTCCCCATACTGATTGTCAAACAACTTTGGAAATAAAAGTGTAAAAGAACGGTACATGCAAGTGTGGAATATTTGAGTAATTCTCTTGAATCAAAAATTCACATTACGGAAAGTTTTCAGAAGAGATGGATTGCTCCATTGAACAAATTTAACATTGCAGTACTTTTTTTAACTGAGGCAGAACTGGTACTTAGGATAATCTACTAACCTTCCCATATATTCTCCTACAAGAATCTGTTTACATTTTGCACACTTGAAGCAGTTAATATGCCATTGCTTGTCCAGGGCAAGCAACTGTTGTCCGCCACCAATCTCTTTATTGCAGCCTGCACAACCTGAAATAACAGGAAAAAAGCTCTTTTAGTTCTGTCCCTTTATAACCTTTGAACTTATCACCTTTAACCCCATATATTGGCTTTGTCAGCAGGGGAAGCATTGTCTGATAAGCTCACATGGTTTTACTTTTTATCGTTTGACTCTTGGGTCTTCCCGTAGCAGGAAACAAAACTCACACTAAATGACGTCATGTTGGTTTCAGTATTGTGCAATGGCTATATACTTCGAAGATAAAATTACCATTAAAGCAAAAAACGTTTGCTTTATTGGCGATCAAAAGTGATGGGTAGAAATTTAAAAAAACGAATGACAAATATTCCGACTGAAATCGAAAATAAAATAAAATAAATTATTATTTTTAAATAGAATTATGGACAATTACATATGTCTCACGTTTTTGGCAACAAATTATCTTTGATAATTTTAGTAAGTTTAAAAACCAAATACCCCGTATCTCTGTTAACAGATGATACTGCTTGTCTTACACAAATATGACAACACAGTGGATAAAAGTCAGGACTTATAAGAACTGACATTCAATTCTAAATTAAGTTTGTGGGTAAATCCCTCCTTTGACTAATTGATAGACCCCAGCAAAAAAAGTCAAAATCACACCACCTCAGATGTAGTTATATCTGCGAGCACTGCCATCATGGGTGGCAAAGTATTTTACACCCACGTAAATTGTGTACTGTTTATACCGGTATCCTTCACAACAGAGCGCTTGCTTTGAGCGTGACTTTGAAATTGAAACAGTTGAAGAGAGATGAAAACTATTTCCGAAAGAATCCCAATGTGGTCATAAAACAGTTGCTGAGTTTACCGAAACACATGAATTGGCCATCAAGTTCCTCACAAAGGGATGACTATCACCATCAAGGTCACAGATAGACACACATAAGATAGAAAGAATGTTGCTCTTTCTCATCCCTGGGGATGTTTTTTCACTGAACTTTCGATGTCACTTTTTCCCTATTGAAAACTACATGTAAAAGTAGACTCCGTGCTTACATGGTGCGGCAGGAGACGGTGGGCTTTTTGTCCTGTTTGGAGGTTTGTAACATTGTTCACACAACACTTCATGACCGTTGAATGTCACTCTGTCGCCAGGTGGAAAAGGTTTTCTGGTAAAAAGAGAGAAACGAAAAAGAGACAGGTGAAATATGATATAAGGGCTTACTATTAATTTACCTTGCAAGGGCAAGCCTGAATTTTATTTCTGTGTGAATGATATATCTACATGTATTGACAATGAATACAAACAGTGTGATCATACCTAGGCTTTGAAGACTATGCAAAACACGTAATACTATGCTGTATTTGATGAAATGACATGCAAATTTATGCGGGACACTGCGATGACTGACAGGTCCCAAGATGATAAAACTCTCCATGATGGGTGATGGCACTACAAGGAAGTGAAGAGAACTGTCAATGCTGGAACAAGGATGAGATCTATATTGCCATCTGGATGGTGACAGACGCTGGAAAATGAAGTTTGGACAACTAAGTCAATCTTGCTGCAAGAGTGAATGGTAACATTGAATACAGTGCAGATGAACAAACTTTGAAATGTTACTGCAAGGAACTGCAAAGGCAATACATGATACTATGCTTCTGAGACCAGGGGGAAAATACAGCCAATGATGACATTTGATTCAGTGCGGATAGACATCATTTACATATGAAGCTTGTGTTTGCATACTAAATTGAAAGCAGGTGGCAACCAATTGACTACAGTGAATGGTCAATGGATGAGCCTACAGTTTGCCATCACACCTACAATATGTGAAAAAATATTAATTGAAAATAATGTATGTGATATTTAAAATTTACATTATCATAGAAAATTATAAAATTATGTTTTCAAAATTAATGCCTACAGTATTTATGACACAATTTGTAATATGCAGGATGCGTACTCATTTGCTTTAAAAGCATGTACTTGTTTTTCCACATTCCCATGTCAGACATTGATGGATTTCACATATCCTATCAGTCTGTCAAGATCCATTTAAAACCTCTATGGTTCACTGAATATGCTGCCATATCAGATTTTAAAATTGCAACAAATGAAATCTTCAGTAAACATGATTGCTGGGACCTTTATGGTGTAAGTTCAATCCAGATTGCTCAGATGTGACAAATGGTATGTTGATTGACAAGATGAATTCTCCATGTCAAATTAACACTTTGTATCATGACAGAATTGGACAGTGAAATCTACCAAGCCATGATATCTACCAGACAGACATGTCAGGTTCACTGATTCATTTTGACAAGTGTGAAAATTAGTGGGCACTGACAACGACTTGCATTCAACACTGGTAGCCTAGGGAATCATTAGATTAGGGCTCCAGTGCAGTGTAGCTAAAGGCCCTCAAGAAAACCCCTTTTAGTCAATATACCCATAGTACCGGTATGTCAGTGCCCATAGTCTCACCCATGCCTTCACTTAAAGTTTATTCTGTAACACTGCAAGTGTACAGTGACTGAAATTGTGATCATTGATTTAAGTATAATACACCCAAACTGTTGTCCATCACTTGTAAAATCTTTTCTGTACATATATGGTCTAAAAGCACTGTGGACAGTGTCACAAGCTGTATGTCTATGTGCTCTGTAAATACAATATAATTGGCACGAGCCATATCTATATGTATACTGGATTGTCCAATACAAAGTACTGAAGGCCAGGATTACACATAATTAATGGCTGTTAGTTTTCAGAGGCACAATTGAAACAAAGGCTTTAAAAGCGGGACAAGTGATGGTCTACAGCTTTAGTGATGCCCACACACTTACTTATTTCTATCATATGAAATTGATGAATCTTCTTTTAACAATTAAGCTTATTTATATACATTTAGTCGCTATATGCTCATTTATATCAAAGAAGTATGCAGTTCTCTCGCTTAAAGATGTACTACCCAGATATGCCATAAATTTCAGCATATATGAAAATAAGTCAATGACAAACATTTGTGTATGTATGTCTTCCATGTTTATGTAGAAAGTGTTGTGATATATGTATGCTATATAAAAGTAGGACAGAGTATATTATGAGTACGTGACTGTTACAGATCAGCAGAGTTGTCTTAACCATGACTATATATGCTTAGAAATGGCATGATCACACATCCTATAATGCAAATTATGTATGGTATTTTAGGATTGGACGCCGAGGATCATGGAATCCTGTGTCCATTTTTAATAAAGTGATGATGATTTGCTCTCTATTTTAATGCAGAGCTTTAAACCAGTATGTAGGCATAGGTACATGTACATGTAGGTAGGCTGTGAATGAAAAACGTGCATGTAACCAACCTACACTTGGAGCACCACTGAACACAATTAACACACAAACATTTACTGCCATCATACGCTACTTTCTGTCCAGACTTGAATGGTGTCCTGTAGAAGTCAAATCATATAAATGCCGCATGCAGTTACATTTATTTATTTATTTTTTTAATAAAACGGAATAAGTATAATGGCCCTTATAAATTAATGACAGAATATCATTATAACAGATTATTCTGTGGAATGTTTTGAAGATGCAAACACGTGCATTCAACATGGGAACTGGTGGATGAATCAGGCATATGAATTGTTATTACATGTAATTTTTAGTGCAGTTATTTTTTCAGTTTCTGGTGAACTATCTTGGTAATGGTTTATAATGGTCAAATAATGCTGAAGTTACTCTTATCTGTGACATCAAACAAGACAAGTCCAAGTTCAGACCCTTGTCTCCTCCAAATGAGTAACTGATGATATTTTTGACGATGAAATGGTATCCCAGCATGCCTCACCATGATTTGGTTGGAATTACATCATGCTAAATATCTGGATGTTAGAATGTAAATGAGGTGTGGACAACCCAAACAGTTACTTTTGTATAATTTCAAGCCCCAAGATCTGCGCACTGTACATTTATTCTAAGTCTAGAATTGGTCAAAACAGCACAGAGACCAGTTGATCGATCACAGATTTTCAAAACAAGATCCTTTTCACAGAGAAAGAATTTACATGTGGTTTCAGTATGTCAAGATTTGAGACTGAAGTTTACTATCAATAATAAATCTTAGTGCTTAGTTGAAATGGTCACTGCAAGCAAAAATACACCATCTGGTTTTACATCAGACTTTTATCTTTCAACAAGTTAGCATTCTGTTTTGCCTTTCCACCCCTATATATCCAAGTGTGCAGGTCCACACTCACCATTGCAAAGACTAGATTTGGGGCTAAACCATGATGAATGGGTAATTCCTGGAGGATGAGAATGACTCACTTGACTTGTATTTTCATGTTGTCATTATTTTTGTTGTTTTTTACAATAAATGAAAATTTTTTATCATTTTCGTAATCATAACATAAATGTTGAAGAAGCACTTATACATGGCAGAATACTTGCATCGCTATGACATGTAAGCTCTCAGTGTTTTCCACTGATTTAGACAACAGGGAAACTGCGTCAATTTCTTGCATTTGATGAACAGAAATAAACCAAATAACTTTAGGAAAGTCAGATTGCAACAGTCGCACAAATACCAACATGTGCATTTCAGCAGCTGGCTACGTGTGAACTAACTCTGCCCTTCTTACAAATGCCAGTGTTTTAGATTTCTCCAAGGCCTTTAGATTACGAGAGACAGATAATGTATTTGTTCTCCAAAAAACAAGTCAGAATCTGACGTTGACGACTTTCATGGGAACTGCCTTGAAACCAAACGAAAACAGGATTTAGTTCAGTATGCGGCTTGGTCGGATGTCCTGAGGGTGAAAATGGTTAAGAATGAGTTGAGTGAAAGTAGTGGATAAGAAGACGGGTGATGATAAAGAGTTATAGATTAGTACGGGGACTGTCAGTGATAAAGATGTCTATGAAATGTCATACACTGTCAGAAGACGTCATCCCATACCGACAAAACACATCGACATTAACTTGTACTGAGAGTTGTAATTCTTTGAAGCTTCTTCACTGCTGTTCTCATCAATCATTTTATCTCCAAAGCTGTAAGCTTTCACAACATTGTTTTGAGAAGGCAAAATTTAAACAGCCTATTAAAAACTAAATTGTTCAGTTCTTCATATTTAGACAATATGAACGTGAGATTGACGTTTACACCAAATTTTGGCAAAAAACGGCCAATTTACGAGTACGTGTTGGTTATGTCATAGATTCTTTTTCAAAGCTATTCTAATTATTGAGGCAGATCATCACGGTACGTGCCGACTAAAAGGCCAACTTTTAATTCTTTCCAACTGCTGCTGTTAAAAACACTGGCAGGGTTATCACCTCTTGGACGCGGCTTTGATTACTTTTGATGTTCAGGACAAGTATTCGTGATTTTTGTTCCATACTAATACGTGGTAGCATCTAAATTGGTCAGAAGCCATCAATCACTCTGTTGTCCACATAACTATTACCGTGTGGGTCATTCCATGCTATCGAATACACTTTCAATCAGTTATTCCCACATTTGTATGTTCTGCCAGCAAAAAGGTGGAAGGAACTCAAATAACCAACAATCTCGAGAATGTTTGGCTCGGTGTAACATCAGGAGCAACATATTACAAGAAGCAACTTTGATCATATTGGTGTCGAGAATTACAAAATGTATTCATTATAAAAGCCCAGTTATTTGACAGCCCGGGCAATTGCATCGCTGATTTGAAATGAGAATGTGATAGCAGTGAAAGCTTCAAATTGAATTTCAAACCCTCTGTACAGTTTGTGCATCCTGCAAGGGAAACAGACATTCCGAGGAGATGTAGTTAATCCTATTCTACAAATGTGACATTACAATGTAAGATAGCATGAAACTCAACATTCATGTTAAAAGATGACAGTAAACATTTACATGAGATTCCAAGTCATGCATCGGAGTATAAATATATCTATCATACAACCAAGTGACCTTACAAGTATACTGACCTCTACCTGTCTACTTCTGCTATGTCAAGATAAGCTATAAAAAATATTTTGCAGTACTCTATGTTCTAGAAACCATGCAACACACGTAATTGTCATCTTTGTATGAAATATTTTACACAATGCATGCAAAACAAATTACAGCCATGTGAAGAGTTAAAATTTTCCACAAACAATTAATTTGACATTAATGATGGAATTGTAAAGTTTGCATCTTGCACCATCACTTCTCTGTGAGGAAAGTACATGCACAGATTCTTGTACATGCAGCGAGACCTGCAGACTCAAGTGCAAGCGGGAGACCTGTTGTGACAATATTTGATACGTTCCATGAGACAGCAGGTCACTTCCTGTGTTAATAACAGACTTTTCGGGGTATGATGGCAATGTCGTGTCGTCTCTTGGGGCAGCTACCTTCCAAGCATTCCTTGGTGACATACAGACCATCCATGCGACAATCAGACACAAAAAAATGGGGTGGTTCCATAGCTTCCATTCGTATGTAGCAGACATACATCCGTGTTTTTGTGGAAATCTCAAAAAAAAAAAGCTACACATCTGAATATTAGACTTGAAAAACTACAGGTGGTGTTAGTAAGCACTCAAAATAGAATATTTTTTTTTTTGTAACTCACCCACATTGAGCGCAGACAAAGCAGTGTTGATGATATGTGTTGCCCAGTGCCGTCACCACTTCGCCCTCCACATACTCTCCACATGCTTTGCATTTCGTTCCGAACAGATCTTGAAAGTCACTGGCGCAGTAATAACTGCCGTCTTTGACAAAGAATCCACCATGGGCCAATGTTGAATTACATACTGCAAGAAAGGACAGAGAAAAAAAAATGGAAATTCAGATGTCGGCAACATCCACTCTCAGTAATTCATCATATCGTTGAAGTCGATAACAGCATCTCTTGAGAAAATAATTACGCCATTTCTCTCTATGGAATGGGGGCTGCCTGATAAACTGTCTACATCCTTTCCAGTGAAGAGTACAATACAGGAAATATCATCCAGATTGGCACACATTTGCTACATTCCGTGATAAACTTGACTTGATAAGCATATTGTGGTACGGTGCCGTGGGAGGTATTGTAGGGTGTCCTTACTTTCCGCAGACATGTTCCAAAAACGGTGTCTAGCTTCTCCGCTAGGCTACACGTATTTCCACCGGAGCTGGCTGGCCAGCTGCACAGCTGATTAGGACGTGCGATGCGATCCTTCTTAGTGGAGTTGAAAACTAAAGACTGATTGGCTCCATGCCGCCGTCCAACCAGTCTGGTATAACTTGATCACTTGACTCAGGATTCGTTTATAAATAGGACACTGAGGTTATCTACGTAGATGGTATGTGCACAGCTAAAGCATGAATCATGGACAGATTAAATGACATCACAGGCTGTCGGCTGAGTCCAGCCAGTATCTGTCCCAACCAAACAGTCTATTCACTATGATGATATTATTGTTGCCAAAACGTTTTTGATCAATCCTCTTTTTAAAAAAAAATACCTGTACTTGGTGTTGAGATTTTTATTACATTGTACAATTAACAAATTTGATATGTCCAAACGTTTCTCAATTCTCTTTTTTTCATGGTACTTGTGAGGCTAATGAAAACTCAGGAACATTGAAACGCACATTGCCAAAAAAGAAAAGGCAATGTAACAATTACCATGGTGATTTGTATTAATTTTTTGCCCCAAGTTTCATTTTCACCAAGTTTCATATTTGACTGTATAAGATTTCTACCGATTTTCTACTTTTCTTTCTAATTTGACCAAGTTGTGATGCCATTGTTTTCTTTTTCATTGAAAGAGCCAGAAGCTGTAACTTTTGATAATTTTAAAAACTATGTTATTGTATGTCAACATCAAGTTCTTGTCCTACTCTCCAAAGCATGTTGAAACACTCAGTAACTATTCAGCTTGTATGCACACAGTGTACATGTATAAAATGCACTGTTTTTGTTTACATTTGAACTGTAGTCCGGACTTGGAATCCACTTGTCAACAATAACAATGCAGTCTCTCCAAGTACAGGCTGAGTTGACAAGCTGAATACTGTGTATCTCCAACATGCTTTAGGGAGTAGAACAATAAACAGTAGTTGACATACAAAACAAAAATAGTGAAAAAAATCATCAAAAATTACAGCTACTGGCCCTTTAACTCAAATGCATATATCTACTGGAAATGGAAAACAGTCAATGAAACTGGCAGATTTCTGGATTGTAAAGCAGTACAAGTATATGTACTGTCTGAGGTTGGCTGATAATTTCAATATATTCACAATGGTAGTTGACAAGGCTTGACTGCAGGATGATGCCTGCTGTAATGATTGTTTTTGAATAACTCTGTTGACATAATGATGTCCTGGCCTATAATTTACTACCCCTTCATCACAATGTAAACATTGCAATAATACTTGACATATACAGTATTTGACATACATTTAGTTGACAGTTTTGGGAAGAGATTCATGAAAATCTGATGTTTAATAGATCATGCTTCTGTTAGGATATAATCCTCTCTAGTCATGTTTAAAGAAAAAGAACCAGAAACAATCAAGGGTAGTCTTGTTCAATGGCTCTTATGTAATTTGATCACATGACAGCTTTTGACCAATAAGAAAGCAGTATTACTGAATGATTTATATGCAAATTACTTCAGTAGCTACTTTTGACCAATAACAATCCAGGTAGCATGGGATATACCTTCATGGTGTACACTCGTTATTTCACAAATAATGTATAGTTGTGAATTACCACAAAAGCTCAAGAAAAACTTTAAATAGCCCTGAGAAAGAGGTGTCAATACAATCTTTCTGAATGCTCTACTAACAGTTTTCAACATCTGAACCATGCAAGAGGAGACAAAATTTACTGATTAAAACAGAACTCCTCTTTAGTCAACCAGTGATTCACTACACTTGCTTTGTGGAAAGGGTTATATTTACTAATTGTTTTAAAAGGCCAATTTTTGCAAGATATACTAGTTTGGCAAAGATTGGCTTTGCATTCTTACTGTCATTAGTTCACTCCCGTGTCATCTCAAGTTTCTGTGGTCAGTCATGGAAGATTCACATATGCACATCATGAATGTGTCAAGTTTTGAACGGCACTAGGTGCTTGAATTTTGGCAGTACCATAAAATCTACTATCAATAATTGGCTAATCCAGGCACATATCTCCTAACCAAACTTGATTTTTAATCACATATTTCAAATTTGGTAAGTAAACACTGCTGATTATCAATACCATTATCAATACCGGTATATTGGTACAACTTGTCATGATGATGAAATTATTGCTATACTACTCCATAATTTTCGTTTTTTTTTCACCAACTCTGCATTCTGAGAAGCTTTTACATGAATTTAATGATGTCTGTCGATCAATCTTCTTTCTGAAGCAAAGATCTACTGGTTAATGTGTGCTTTAGATGAGGGCCCATCTTATGTCATGAAAACAACTTATAGGTACAACAACTTATACAAATTATATTTCTCTGGTGTTTAATACCCACACCCACAGATACTTACAACTTCTAGCTTTTCACACTGAACAGACAAGGTGGCAGCTGTTGATACATTTCAAACTAACTGAATACCTGACACTACTTGGAATGCAATTTATTCACCCACGAAGTAATTTACAAACTTTTCCCAAGTCACTATATATGGATGAAAAATTCCATGTAAAAGGTCCTTTACAATAAGTTTGTAAAGTTAGATTTATATATAAATTGCGCTATCACCAGCTTATTTTTTCTGGCATTGTAATTGAACAGTTTCGCATACCAGGATCCATGACCTTTGAACTTTTCATCTCAAGGATGATCCCACAGTAATATCAATACTAACAATGTTGGAGGGCTGTAGCTAACTTCCTTACTGAAAGCGTAAACAACAAAAGGAACAAGAGCATGTGATGCTGGATGGACGCCAGATTACAAAGGATCTGTATCAAGTTTGGCTTTTACTTTTGGGTAGACTCTGATAATTGTCTGTTTTTATCATTTCTGTGTTTGGCAAATGGAGTGTGCAGCTACAAAGGAATTGAACAATACAACCTGAGACTTGAAAATAGTGAAAAACCCAAAAGGAAAGGCTAAATAAAACCTGCATACCGGTGGGATAAAAATTGAGCAAACTGATACAGCTAGTAATAAAATCCTCTGCAGTAGGGGATCATCTCTGAATGTTTCAGAATCAAACCTGGATGATGAGATTTTGATCCTGAAACATTCCGACATATCCATTCCCACAAAGTATTTTGGTATCACGGTGACACTTAAACGGCTTGAATTGATAAAATATGAGAATGACATTTGAATAAAATAGGAGGGTGAGCCGACCATTTGAATCATCAAGTACCAGCATGACTGTACCCACTTCCAAATACTAACGTCTTGTAAAAAAAAACAGACTAAGCTTGTTCTGCAAAGAAACAACAACATTAAGTATGAATTGTCCCGCATACTGTGGGATGTCTTTCATTGTTAATGATCAACCTCCAACATCATTTCATCCGAAGAAATTGATACACTGCCCAGCAGCTCAAATCAACATGTTTACGACTTTCGACTTTCGTAGTGTTTTCGCGGCATAACATTCTTGTGTTACAGAGACACTGTGTGACTATAACGTGTCAAGGATGATTATGACTCAGACTTATAACTTGATACAATGTTACTTGTTTGGAAAAAAAAATGAAATAAAAATATCACTGCCTGTGTTGTTCATGATCTGTAGCAAGTTTTTCAGTACCACTCATCTGTTATTTCAATATGATAAACATACTAGCACAACGCGGCACATAGTATAGATGTGCATTAAATAGCCATTTCAGCATTATTAACCAATTCCATGTTCAAAGAAATGGAAGCTGTATCACTTTGATGCAACACGATGAACTTACTGAAATAAATATGATGAAAGAGAAATAAAGTGAAATAGTTGTCGAATCCCATCATAAAATACTCAACCTAGATGAACTGTGAGAGCAATTTTGAAGACCAAACCAGAGATATTTCAATAAATTTTGCATCAGCAATAATTAATCAAAGCAAGCAAGCATAATTCATAGTCATTGATTCAACCCTGTTTGTAATATTTCATATATCTAAAATTACTTTGAACCCATTATGCAATACAACAAAGTAACCAAAGAAATAGGTGGAAAGGTTATATTCGAGATCTATAGGGCGTCCTGGCATTTTTTCAAAGCGTTATAAATAAAACTGGAATTCACCGGGAATAGTGTCTGTCTTCAGATTGAATATCAAAATGATGAATATGTCACAGCTAGGGTTTTTTTCTCATGAATTTGTGACTCTCGGACTGTGTTAGTAATCATATAGTATACTGAAAATACATTGGCTCAAGATCAAAAGCTGCATTAATCCTGACAAATGAAACAAGAAGATCAAAAGAGTGTCATGATGCATTCACAAAGCCTTAAGTTCTCATTTCGCTTTTGAGTAGGTATATACAAACACCCAGATTTCTTTATATATTGGGAATAAAATCCATAGAAACCCATATATCACAAACGTCCAGGTGTAGTCTGAATTATTAATGAGTTGTACAACCTGCATACTCCATTATTTGTCAAAAATTTGGCCAAAAAAATGAGGAATTGTGTGTCACATGGTAATTTGTATGGTTATGACCACAGGAACATCAGACATCAACACCACCGTACCAAACTGACCGCTTGACCACAAATGGCCACGGCCTAACTTTTGCCATATAGGTAAATGTAGGACAGAAATGAAGTACCGACGACGGCGAACAAGAAATTACTTTGTACATGCAAGTCATGGCTCATTAGTCTTGTAGGATAATTGCACTATCTAATAGGCTTCATTCAGGTCAGTGCCAGAGGATGGTGATATGTCCCTTGTATATTTCAACTGATAATGGATCTCCTTAATCCTATTATCGCAATGTACACAGCCACAGTTAAAGTCAATGGCTTTACATAATCACTGTGTAACTGTATCAACACCCAATTTCATTATCACTGAGATAAGCCAGTGAGTCAATGTCATGACCGAAAAAAGTTTCAGTAGCCACAGAATACTGGGTATTTTTTATCAGGCTCAGAATATTTGCTGTGTGCTTTGGATTCATGCGATTCCAATCTACAAGGGGATAGGGTAACTTGAGAAGATAGAACAGTAAAATCCAAGAGTGTGACTTTGGCATTTTCCACTGGGATACACACGCTGGGACGGGCTGCAAGTATGTTGTTTTGAACTGCTCGGAGGCTGCCTGGAACTGCAAAATATTACCACCACTGTGATAGTCAGATACTGTTACCAGGCTTGTCCAAGGACTTCACTGCTTGATCACACAATCATTTTTTGTTAAAACTGCAGATAGCAAACAAATTAATCTCAATCCGCTAGATTTCTTAGTTTGAAAATATTATATCAAGGCTAGGCTTTGTATTATGTTCTTTGTGTATTAGAGTAAATCATTTGGCTAGCAGATTGGCTTCCTCTTTCCTGTGATGTAAATCACATGCATAAACAAAAGATAAAATTTAAGACAGCCATCGGAAAGTAACAGTTTACAAATGTTTGGCCAACTTAAAGATAACTTCTGGCTAGTTTGAAATTCTTGTTATACCGAGAAAAGGAGAAAAAAGATTATTAGCTCAAGTGTAATACTCACATGGTTTTTTCACTAAGCAAAAGTAGGTCATGGTGGGAACTATTTCACTGTCAAATTCTGCCTCGGGTCAAGGATCAAACTTTGTAACAATCTGTTGTTGTCTTTGAGCGAAAAGTAAAGAACAGATCTCGACCGGGTGGTGACCAGACTGAACATTCCAATGGGGGCACTTGCGCTTGGTTTAGACTACATAGGCCGGCTACAATGGGCACCTGCAAAATTTTTATCGGGCGGGGTGATTATGTCATCATTAAGAGGGGTGGGTGTAGATGACTTCAAGAATGCAGCCCTAGAGGATGAATTACAGACATTTTAAGGACAAGCAAGGTGGATATCCATTCTGTAGAGGGGGGTATCATCGAGAGAATGATTCATAGACACCCACTGAAAATCATAATTATCAGTGAGAAATCCAACATATTCATGTGACAAGCCAAGACTTTTGTATCGGTGGAAAGTCATCTGATCGTGACAAAGAAGTCTTAATAGAAAGGACCCCCCCAAAGGGCGGAGAACTCCCGATTCATGACGCCACTCTCCCTATGGAACAGCCCGGCTTCCACTCTGATGGGAAACAGTCTCCATCCAATCGCTCACAAGTTGCTATTTTGAGACCCCGCTCAAAGATCAGGTCAGCGGCAACACGGCTGAAAAACGTGGAATTATTTTTATTCCTGTTGTTCACCCGATGAATAGCTAAGGCATGACTCCTGCCGGGTACTTGCAGGGTGAGCACGGATCAAAAGGGCACAGATTAAAAGGAGACTAAAGTGTGGATTTTTGCCCAGACTGATGAATGAGTTTAATACATGTATTGTGACCTTAAGACATATATATAGAAGATGATATACAGAATTGAAATGTATATTTGTATTCTAGAAAGTTAAGTAGCAAACAGAAATAGATCAATGTATAAATGATGTCAGATACATTGCATGCCTGGAAGTTTTACACTTTTATGCTTTGTAGCACAAAGTTTATTTTGTATTCCATTGTTTATGACAAAATCAAACCCACATTAAAAATGTAGGACGATTTTTAGTTGCCGTATTACAGAATTTTTTTCTGTTGATTTTGGGGTTACGTTTTCCTGCATGAAAGAACACCTGATCCAAAGAAAAGTAGAAGATGTTCACACAAGTGTGAAATGATGAACAATGGTTGCCTTTAGTTCATCAAAGCTTTGGCTTTTCATGGGACAATAACACTTTTCATTACCATAACAGACGGGTTTTGCCCACCCGCATCAAACAACACTGGGTTAACAACCTCTGATATGATGAAAAAGTACACGTTGCAACAGTGGATGTCTTTGTGAATCCAGCAACACTAGCTGCACAAAACCTATTTAATGGTAAGCTTGAGGTTATAAGTGGACACCATTGTTGCAAACTTTTGTTATTTCATATTTCATGTTAATCACTGGATTTTCAGTTCTTGGTCCATCATTTACTAGATTTGAACTTTTATATTCTAGGAATCATTACAGAGAGAATTTCTCAACAACTTAAATGGCAAGTAAATGTCAGATGATAATTGAGTACAACAGTAAATAGTACAACAGTACAACAGTAAATAGGCATCATGATGAATGACATAAATGAGAATAAATGATAAACAATCAATCAATACATTTGAGTAATAAAAGACAACTACATATTAAAATTGTTACAGTGCCTTATCTTTAAATATTTGACCCTGTGGGTGCTGCAATTTTTCCACCAAAATTTACTGCAGCATTTTACCAGGTTTTATAATTTTTCTGTAAATGTTATGATAATTATGATAATTTTGGACCAAATAGACATCACATTTAATTGGTACAGATTTTTATTAAAATTTTGGCAAAAAGTTGAAAAAATTTGACAGGGGTATGTTTTATAAAGGTGACAAAAATTGACTTTGGCACCCAAAGGGTTAACATGTGGTTTCTCTCACTGGACATTTTAAAACAACAGAAAAACAACCATATAATGGCAGTACTCTAGGCAAGTGTTTTTAATTTCTTTGCATTTATATTAAGAAATATGATACCAATGTGCACCTGCTACACTCACATCACTTGGTGGACTCATGAGGGCGCTCTACTGTTAACCCTATCTTTCTTATGTTTCTATGCTCGTCCACCTGACAAGTTGAGGCCATGAAATTGGGCTTCAAATCAGTTTTTGGAAATTGTGTATATTTTGTATATTGGAGGTCAATTTGAAAATCAAATGATGTGCAAAGATTCCATTACTTTACTGCAAAAAGTCTACATAACTGAAACCTGATCAGTCCGAATCATCAAAACTTTCCAAACCAATATCTCAGTTCATTTTATGATAATTTATTCAGTAATAATAAATATACTGCACTCTAGCTAAATTCTAATCCTACCTGTTTTATTTTCACATAGCATAAGATGAGATTATCCAACTACTGGCAAATATACATGTACACCCGGTGTACATTATCTGGTATGTGAACAAGCCATACAAGAGTAAGGAAATGATGCAGTTCTCACATTAATTCTTTCTTAACTTTGGATTCTTTTTTAGAGAAGATAAAAATTTGCAGTTCTACTGAATACAATTCAGTCACATTGGAAGATGGCAATCATGTAACACATAAAGACTTGGAAATAATTTTGATTAAGATTTAGCTTTCCGCCTGGACCCTAAACACATAACAAAAGCCAAGATACTGTGACAACATGCAGGTAGCCAATTGAAAGTATAAAGGAACCTTTCATACACCGGTTACCTTCAATAATAATGGTACATCTACAACAAGAAAAATCATACAATTAGGTTAATGAGAGAATGACATTGGACTTTTTAATGTTTACTACAATTATGTTTTAAGGTACCATTAAATATGTGCACCAATACTTGACAATTGAGGTGACTAAATGGGTATAATGGTTGTAGCAAAGTATGTTCAGGCTATGTGACCACTGCAGTGCTCAACATTATAAAAGTTCAGTGTCATTAAATATCTACTCACTCATTTTCTAATTAAAGGCCAATAGCTATATCTTTTGATGATTTTCTTCCCACTATTTTTGTTTTGAATGTTCAATTGCAAATTCTTGTTCGACTCCCCAAAGCATATGTTAACAGCCACTATTCAGCGTGTCAACACAGTGTCTATTCAAGTAAAATGCACTATTATTTTTACATTCAAATTGTGGTCCGGACCAGAATTCATTTGTTGACAATAACAATACAGTCTAGACATGTACAGGCTGAGTTGACAAGCTGAATACTGTGTATCTCAACGTGCTTTGAAGATTAGAATAAGGAACTAGTTGACATTAAAAATAAAGCGTGACAAAATAATCAAAAGTTACAACTAAAAACACAACTTTATGACAAATTCATTCATTTGTACAATATACCTACAAAATACAGAGCTTCTGTGCAAGTTCAATGCAGTACTACACAAAATAAACACTTAAAATTAAAAAAAAAAAACTTGTATGTGCCCTTCAACAGGTCATTCTAGGATAAAAACTCCATTAAAGCACAAAGCAGTCTAAGCTGTCTATACTTGTACAATAACATTGACACATACTCTGTCAAAACAAAGGTTTCAGTGACTGCTCTGATCTCTTCAAGGTGTTGTAAAGGGACCCCGCTTCAAACAACAGTCATGATTAGATCAGTACATTTTCAAGGATGTTACTCATTGTCTGCCACACTTGAACTGTGACACCCTCTTTTGTGATATTGACTTTAGCTGGCAATATTAAAGATTACTCATTGAAGGGATGTAGTATTGAAGTCAGATGAAGATAAGATAAATATTGAGTAACAATGGTGAGATTAGCCAGACTGCCAATTCATTCACACATAAGATCTGATCCTGAGTTTGTTTACCATGATAAGAAGATTAAAGGGGTGTGTTTGGAATTTTGACTTCCATTGCAGCATTGACACTACAATCCTGTGAACAAATATTTCCTGTTCTGTTTATCTGATACAAAACAGGTGCACTTCAACTCTTTCTATTTGGAGCTCTTGCCATATTGAAATGCAAAAATCTTCACACAAGATAGCATAATATCACATTTTTCCTTCTCTTTTAACTTCTGTACATTAAAAGTGTCATATAAGGACTATGATTATTTGGACAATTTCATATGTTTACATCAGGAATTTCCCAACATTAGAGTTTTATTTCATTGATACTTGCCACAAACCCTATTAACATAGATTCATTCTTAATACTATCAGATTATTGAGGGGGGGGGGAGAGAGAAATTGAATTTTCAGGGTAGATGTTCATCACCTCAGGCAAATGAAATACAGGTACTATGATAGATTGAAGTATACTTGCTGGAGTCAACACAAGGTCATGCATTCAACGAAACACAAAGCATGACATTATGAAATTTTCTTTCCAGATTACAAATTGATTTTAGGTGGCATTATTCATGCTGACTTGAAATTGCACTACTTTCTAAATATTTCCGGATTATCAAAAAACCTCACAATTGTGAAAATTGGATCTCACTATGGATTGGTACATCTGAATATTTGATATTTGTATCATAATAGGATACTTCATGTTGCCAAACTAATTTATTTCCCCACAGAAGGAAGACGCAATCGCTCACTGCTACTGTTTATGATTTCAAAAAAATATCTATATTACTAAATGAAATCTCAAAAAAGTTCAAAGTTAATGGAATAGAAAGGTAGTTTAATGTATCATAACATTACCTGAGTCCAAAGTTTTTGAATTGAGTGCACAGGCATAATAATTATTTTTAATGCTGAACACAACTGGCAAATTAATACAGTTAAACATAGCATATTTCTAAATGTTGCAAATTTGACATTTTTTTGTATTTTCTGCATGTAATACTAGATGACAAATATAATGCCGGAAATTTACAATTTAATTTGCGATAAATAACTTCATTATCTCATACATTCACACAGAAAACTGCACTTTTAACCCTTTCACCACCATGGTTTGTCCCAAAATCCATTGTTTTTCTATGGTAAAGTTGGACCTGTATACAGGGAACTGGGGGTGAAAGGGTTTAAGCTTTAATGTTACACTTGTATATTATTGGCACCAACCTCATTGCAGTAACAATTTCTGTGGCGCATTCTGGGCTTTACAAAGAAAGCTCTGGTTTATTTCAATGATCATTGGTGGAATATAGCATTTATCACATTATTAAAGTAACTAATTAGGCAATTTGCAATATGTTCAATAATGTACAGTAATTTGGCTGGCAGATGTTGTGAAAAAAAAAATTGAAAAACATACTGTGCCATAGAAACTAATACGGGACCACACCCACTTTGAACTTTGCTACATGCAGTTTTTGTACAGAAATGGTGATAGTCCCATACTACACGACCTTGATGCATGGTGTTTGTAATTGCAAGAGGCAGACTGCTCCATATGGTACACATGTACCAGCTGCTGATTGTTTCGTTTGAAATCATAAAAATATGATCACAACCTGCCATCTGAACTATAGTATCTCTTTATGTTTGAGGTCAATGTTCAATTTTCAAAATGAATTTTCAGTGTGCTCATCTGTATTTTAATCATAAAGTATATTTATTAAACAGTAAACTGTTTAGTGTTTGAATAGTTTGAAATTGTATACAATACATCATACATAATCACACAGCAAAGTACACTTATCATATTGAAACTAAGCTTCATTTTTTGACCATCAACTCAAAAAATTTGTATTGAAAAATCCTTCATTTTCAAATTGATCATTATTTTTAGTCAGGGTTAAAACTGTCAAATAATTTGCAATGCAAAGTGATACACGCCTGTTCATTTTTTGATGATTTTTCGATGACAAGTCAATTTTCATTTCATCATATGAATCTCTATACAGCGGAAGGACCATGGTTATCAAAACATCAGTGAATGAATTGACCATTCTTTACATTACAATGTACATCAATCTTTAATTTAGAGAACCATGAGCTCAGTGTAGGTTGTCTGAAAAACGACAGTTGATGGCTGAAAAGCATGAGTTAGTTATTGATCGACTTTGAATACAGTTTAATTGATAATTTTCTATATGGAACAATTTTGTGAGTATAAATATGAAAGAAAAATATATTAAGTGTCTTTGCATGAAATGATTGGGAACAATTACATGAATTAATGATAATAGAATGATTGGCGTTTCATGCATGAGAAATGAATTGGCAATTTGCAAAAACGTTATTTTTCAAAGCAGCCAGAATACACACATAACCTGTACAGCTCTCTCACTCTAGTTATGAAGGCTGCCCTCTAGTGGCATCATGAGACAAGCAGTGTAGGAGAAAACTGAAAGGTTCACTTTACGACTACACGGTATTATTCATTCAGTTTGATGCTGTTCATCAATTTCAGTCTCTCCAAAGTTGAGCTGAATGAGTACAGAGTAATACCAGGAAATGTTGTCAACTTGCCGTCGGATTTAGTAAAGAATGATTAACGTGGCAAACACATGTGCATTTCAATCATATATTAATTACACTTGCTCTATTATCATATCAGTGTATATATCGCCAGTGGAATTTAAGAAAACACTGTACTGTCTGTGATGTAACACCCTATGTCTACATAATTGTAGGCATGTCATTCTATATTTAACACTGTATCATGGTTTCATGCTGTATGAATTACCAGCAATTTTAAATAATATTGAAAAGTGTCTAAACAGACCACAAACGTTTGATTAGCAACGTGTCAGATGAATCCCTCACGTGATATGCGAACGGAATTTACAAAGTGAAACTGGATCAGGCCGCTCAGCTGGGAGATGGTGATGATTACACTGTATCTGAGCCATACTTTATTGGCACAATTTGAAACTTTGATACATGTATTTGCATATCACAAAAGCCAAGAAATGCTCTGAACCAACTCAAATGCTGAGGCGTAATTTAGGAAGCTTTATTCATTCAATTTACTGCTCTGTGAATTCCATGAAATCGACAGGTAGTTTTATTGTGTGCATGAATAACATACAAGAATTGTAAAGGAATTCTCACATTGATTTGATGTGTTTGGGTCACAAAGTTAATTACTGTGCAGCTTTCAAAAATAATTGGAGGATTGAGTCAATTTAGAAGGTAATAGCAAGTGATTACTAACTGCATGAAGCTCAGTATGTCCCTTTGCAGGGGAAAAGGACATTGTATTATTAACTGCAAATATTGGATTTGCTACCTTGAAACTTTCACTGTCGCAAATCTGTGAAAATAAAGGCGCAATTGATTTTATACACACCAAGGCTAATGACAAGTCAAGGACATGCTCTGGCAGTGGAATCAAATTGATGAGCTAAGTATGCACGTGTTGTGTTTACACAGGTAAACACATGAACCATACCTAAAGTATTGGCACTGCAAATTTATTTAATGAGTATTTACTTAATCAATGACAGGGGATTGGAAAGCCCTTCAGAAACTAACAAAATTTGACACATGCAAATGAAAAGATAGGTAGAATTGAAAGTTTTATCTTACCTTTACAGATAAAACATTTAACATGGAAGTGTTTGTCTTGAACTCGGAGTACTTCTCCAGTGCATGACTTGTTGCACTTTCCGCAGATGACTTTCTTGGAATCTTTCTTGGATTCCCTCTTGGAGTCTTTCTTTAATTCTTTCTTCAGTTCCTTCTTGCTTTCTTTTTCCTTCTTGGGTTTGTTGCCTGCAAAGGTGAGACAGAAATGAGGAAAAAAGGTCACTTTGGGAGATTGATCATGTATATGCATGTGTACACAGGTTACATAGAATTGTCAAGTACATGACATTGTGACGGGGCGTGGGGTAACAAGGTTGCCTAACTATCTCTCAAAGTTTGCTTGTTCACACAATGTCATCAACAAGGTGGGCAAATGTCATCTGAAGTTCAGGTTTCAGGTCAGTGAACTGTAGCATGACCTTTGGGAAAATATACTGGTATTCCCAAAGTGAAAGGGGATGAGTGACAGCTCAGGCTGATCGAACTCTACTTCAGTAAATATTATTTTGGAACAATGACGTACAATCCACAAAAATGCGCACATGACCATGACTTTTATGGTGAGTTCATTTACATCAAACCAAGCCATCACCTGATCATCTAAACTGAAAGATTCAGTACGTATACTGTATGGGTCTCTGCCAACTCAAACCCAGAGACCCACTGCATACACAACTAAATCTTGCAGTCTGCTTTAACATATATAATAAGTTTAAAACTAAATTTTCGTCTAGAAGAGAATTTGCCAGCAACAACACTCCATATTGTACTCTATGTAATTGTGTTGGAAAAACCAACAGTATTAATACTTTCTATTTTGAAATCCATGGGGAAAAGGATATAAAATGACCAGTTTTTAGTTTTATTGAATAAAAAATAGTAAAATTACTATCAACAGCTACTGTCTGGGCCGCTCATATAAGTTTAATGTATATTCAAAGGCATGGAAAGGCATGTCATATTCCAATAAAATGTGATGGGTCCTCAGAGGCACTGTATGCAAAATAAAGTACACCCTCGATACGTGGTATTGCAGTACACTAGACTGCTATACATCACAGGCTTTTTGATGCATTAGCATAATCTTCATAGGAAGTCAACCTTTTGATACCTGGTTGCAAAGACTTGTTCATAACCTATGAGTGCTCCCCTGGGCAATGGGGCAACACTGCTGAAACTCATCCAGGATTACTGATGTTCTTTTACCAAGGTTACATCCTGTCATTATTACACTATTCAGCAGGTCGTAATGGCCACAGTTATTGTATATCTTATTGGGGATCGTTCAGTCGCCAAGTATTCAAGATCTGAGCTGCTTTCTTCCAGTAAATGTCACGCTGGATTTCTCCGCAGAGACAAAAACGAATGCAAACTTAATGCTAGGTTCATATGCTTGGACTAGAAGATATATTTCTTCCTGAGCACCCAGTTTTTTCTGTTCAAATTTTGTGCTGCAGAATTTTTCTTTGCAAGGATTGCGCATAGAGTTTTACCGAGATTACAGGTTAAAATTTATGTGCATTTAAATCTGCTTTACAGCACCCTTGATGTGTCACCTTTAGCCAGCATAAATTCATAACTCCTTAAGTGCCACATCTCTTGAGGTACATATACATGTATGACGTCACTACATATGTTACCCTGCATGCTCTAGCAGTAGGTCTGCAGTACATACCCCAATACTGAGCAGTGGTAGAGTATTAACAAACAGTGCATGCATATATACAAATTGAATGTATGGGTGGGGTCCATTGACCATTGCACTATATCAGACTCTTATAGTATTTCATCTGCCGCTAATCTTACATATAATTATATGAAGTATTTCTAAAAGTTTGCAAATAAATTGATAACATACAAGTTCATAATATACTATATTTCCATACAGAATTGCTACATGAACTTTCAAAAAATTTATGAACTGTTTTAGTTATTACGCTTAAGTCCATGCAGTGAGTTCATTTCAAGCCAGGCACTATTCAAATCCACAGGCCTATTCAGGCATTTTGGTCAGCCATTTTCCAATCAAAAGTTTTATCATTCATAAATGGGAATTATAGACCGTCTATAAATTCCTCCTTTCCCCGACCATCTACCATCAACCTCTATTTGCCACTTTTCTGGAAAAAATTTCAAAACACCGAAGTGTTTGCGTGTAATGTATATACCAGTACACGGATATACTACCGGTACACTGTACATGTATCTGTTGTACATGTATATGTACAGTAGGTAATGCTAGCAGATGTGTTCAGTATTGAACATAAATTCATGGTAGTGTCTAATTGCACTTCCTTCCTGTAATAATCAAACATTGAAATAAAGAAAGCGAAGGTAAATTCTTCATACGCAAATCCATGATGCTTTGCATATACATTACCAATTTTGCAAAAAATTGTACCCTTTTAATATTGTACATTTGCTAACACTACAGTCTGCATATGAAACATTTAATGTACATATGCTATTTTTACGGATATATCAATGATCATTATTTTGCATTCAAATAACAGTTACATCTACCGAGCATGTTCAATTGAAACGTAAAAATCTCAGGCAGAATTTGAATGTTTTTTCAAAGCTTGTTTCATATATTGTTCCTCACAATATTGTTATCACAATGTGATTTACTACCACTATTATAACGGAAAATCTACTTGTAAAATATTATGCAAATTCAAATCCGGTAATCAACTTTTCAAGACAAACTTTGCATAAATTCTCACTAAATTGATGTATAAGGGGTTGTATTTCAGAAATATGCCCATTTTGTTCAAATATACATTGCACTTGACATCAGGCAATACAGTCATCCAATATTTGGTAAAGCGTAACAACTCATTTGTAAATTCCACATGGATATTGACGTTTCTACCTGTCTAGACTCACCAGTGAAACATACATGAATGCCAATTATTTTCTTTAATACAAATCAATGTTGTTCCTCGCACACTAATTAATGCAATTCGCAATATATATCAAAACTATAATTTGTACATTGCACTCTTAGGCACAATTTATTTTCCTGTGTGTGCAGCTCTGCTCAGGTTTCATAGAATTCATGGAATGTTTCTAGCAACCATTAATAACCTAAACTATACAATTACCCATAGATAGATTACCTTCGACAAAATGCACAGGCTTGTCAACGACACAGGTTGATGGCAATAATATGTGGGCACTTATCATAGTGCAATCAAACAAATTATAAGTCACCTTTTTACAATGAAGCAAGTTTTAACATTCCTGAAGCCTAGAATTGCATCATTTTCCCCATTTCTGCTATTGATGGTTGGGCAATTTTGACAATTGATTTGGGGACTGTGGACAGACACATGTATAAATAGGATATAACCAGGGATGTGGAAAATAGCTGGCAGCTGGCAAAAACAACTGGCTGTGAATATTTAGTTTCAGTCAAAAAGAAACATATTTTGCACAAACTTTGTGCGCTCACACACCACTTGTAACTGCCTATACTTTTATTTTTGCCACGTGAAACCAAAATTGTCTACATCCCTGATAACAATTTCTACTAACTATTCCTTCATACACCCATGGAGGATGTGGTCCCTGGCAAATTGCCCAGGGAATCAAGGAAAAGTTTACCAGCTGTTTTCCAAAGAAAGAGTATAATTTTATGCTTTCTGTATGACTGCCACAAAGTGATACCTGTATATGGATTATGAATGATAAAGTTCACCACGAATTTGATGACTTACAACAAAAAACAAACACATAAATAGTCAACTATGAATTTAAAATTTTGCATTAAAATGTTAGATTTATCCTTATACCAGTAGTTACACAGGCACGAGTTCTCTACCAGACCAGATGCAGCAATATGAAAAAGGTAACTTCAAGAGGGTTTTCAACTCTGAGCAACAAGTTTTAATTAGCACAAACTATTTGGTATGATGCTCAGATAGATACTAAGTAATCAGATAAATGGCTTCACTGTTCAGACTACAGGTAGCTGCATTATTGTAGATCGAGGTTTTGCCCGGGGTTGTGGAGTTAGACGGCAAACCCCTAGGGGCAAACCCCAGTAGCTACATGTAAGTTGGTTCTGAACTATTCAGTCACTCTATAGTATATGTGTAGATTATGGAAGAGCTAATGACCAACGTTCATGTTTTGTTATCAAACGAAAGGGCTTCAAAAAAACCATCAAATTGTAGAAATTGGTAAAAATTGTGCAAATTTAAATATCAAAGTTGCTACCACAGGTATCATCATCAAACAATAACAGATCATGATGTCATTGAACGATGCATAAGTTTTATGCATATAAATACGGCTGGGACAGTGGTGAGTCATATCCCACAGGTACAGCGTGAAACACATCCACCACTCCATTAAAGGTGAAAATATGCAAAATATGAAAGTGCAATCTACCTATCACATTTAGAATTGTTATTTTCAATTTGCAGTGATACTGCTGGTATGGCTATAAAAGCATACACTGTACACGCATGCTGCAGAAATGTTAAAAATAGCTCGCATGACTCATCCGTGACTTTGCCATCCTTTTCAGGTTTTTTTTGGTGACATCATCAGAAATATGATGGATACAGAACTACCAAGGATTTAGCCACTTTGTTGTTTGTCGTCTGTTTCTTAAACAGAGAAGCTGACTTTTTTGTTCTCAGCCTTTAGCGGTTGAGATAATGCCAAGGATTGTGTCTCCACTCCCCTACTACATCATCCGTGCACCTCCGACCTAATTACCAGCAAATATTTGTAACTCAATAATGCAGACTCCCTGCCGCAAGTTTCTGAAAACAGTAAACTAATTGGATACAGTGATATGTTTATTTGACACCAGCCTTGACTGTGATCTGCCCCCTCAAATTTCTTAAGTGATAAACAAAACAGTTTATCCATGAACTTACGTTTGTATTTTATTTCTGTATATATTCTGCAAACAGATTTACATGTCATTAAATGTGTGATGGCCTAGATAGGCATTGCTGTTGATGTAAACTGTGGTATGTCTATTAGGTATCACTTTTGATGAAAAATGTCCAAGAGGCATGCATACCAGTATATGTGTATCTGACGACTAACTGATCATAATTGCACTAGGCAAAAAATTATGTGGTTTTGGTAACATGTCTCTGAAAATTTGGGTAGGTAGACCGCAGTACAGAGGAAATTTTCTTTTCATATTTATTTTTGTTTGCTGAGACGAATTACTTGAAATTTTTTGAAAATGCAAAAAAAATTGTCTAGGGTCGGCGGGTTTTCCTAGGGTAGGTCAGGTTACTGGAAAGACAGATTTTTTTTCGCTGTACAGGAGTTTAAATATGATTACAAGTTATATTTTTTGCCATTGTAGAGATTTAAGTTTCATTAAGCTGCAAACCTTTTATCACTGTTTATGTCTATAGGTATCCATTTTGTAATTCTGTTAATAAAATGCAGTTATTGTTGACTTGCTCAGAATCATAAATATGTATGTAATGTGCCATATTATTGTTGACAACTGAATTTTAATTTGGACTAGAAACGTTTTGTAAACAATGACATCATATATAACAGTTGTGCTTGCAAAGGCTGACCCTGTGTATTTTTTAACATACTGTACTCTGGGGGCAGTCACTGAAAATGTTACGTACTTGTTTAAGAGAACAAATAATTACAATAATATCATCAAATCTAAAGCCATTATTTTATTATGTATTTCTGCAGAATTTTCATTTTTGCTGAGAATGATTGAGAAAAGAGAATGATGAAGTGTTATTTCTTTTCCTCCCTAAATGAAAATATGTATCACTGCAAAAACAAAACTTCACAAGAATAAGGCCCTCGGGGCCAGAATATTATTTTGAAATTATTATTAAAAATAAACCATTCAGAATCTGCTGCTATAGTATAATTTGTTTGAAAGTGAAAACTAGGTGCCATTATTTTTAATATGTAAGGGCAAGAATGGCTTTGAATTTTACATTGCTTAACTCAACAGTATTTTATCTTTCTTTACTGGAGGATTAAAGAATTTAATGCTAAAGACTGTATCCCTGATTCATAACATATGTGAGACTGCATGTACATACACATGCAGTGCTTATGGTGAGTAAAATAGCATGGGAGTGATAACCATTTTATGATTGGCAAAAGTCAAGTATTACAGCTGTAGGATATGCCAGGAGTGTGTATTCACTGAAAGGATTAAGATATGCCTGTCAAGATACCCTGCCAGGCTCCGGTTGTGTTGAAAAGTTAAAGTCCTGCACATACTTCTTTTATCAGTGAGATGGCATACGGTATGTTTACAGCTGTACCCTGAATTGCCAGAAAATAATGTAACCTTCATTGAGTCAACTGAATCCAATCGCAAAACCAATAGCATGTAGTCTTATAACAAAAGAATATAATTTTATGATTGTACTAAAGGAAAAAATGTTTTAAATTTTTTGTCATGAGCAATTTTCCACCAGACTGAAAATTGGGTAATCCTAACATGTATTTTGCCTGTAGTGAACCAGGAACATGCACTGAACAAAATTTATTGCAAATGAAACACTTATTGAACTCTTCTATGTTCTCTGTCACTTCACTGTTTGCTATCAGGTTCTGAACTTTTTTCTTCTAGAAATTTCTCTAAGCAGTCCTACACAATTTAAAAGTTTTGTGGATATAATTTGTACCTAATTTTCACAAATGAAAAGGAATACTTGTGAGTTAGTGGGGTATCAAAAGTGACTTTAAGAAGGCAGTCAGTTCCAAATACACCAATGAAAAGCTTTGAAAGAAGTCTGTTCAGCTGCCATTGAACCATTAAAAAGCGGAAGATAAACATATATATTAGTCAAGACGACATAAAACATCATGTACTGTATATATTTAGAATACCTACTGTACAAGTGTGTCACAAAGAGATTCATGATATATTGGTTGCAAAGCCGACTCTGTAATTTGAAACTTCCCAGTCTTTGATGGTCATAAATATTTGGCTTTTAGGCAAGTTCGCCCATGCATTGTCAACACTAAGAAATGTTGCTTGTTTTGCTGTAGTGTAGTTTGATCTAAGGGATGGACCATTAGACCTTGGGAGGGGGGGGTGGTCACAATGAAATTGTGAAAATTTTTTTTTACTATTGTAAATTTCTGAAATTTTTTTTTTTCCAATTGAGATTAGCTGTGCAAATTTTTTTTTTCAGAGTAAATTTTCAGATTTATAATTTTTTTTTAGTTCGTCGCAAAGATGTCACAAAGATGTGGTGCTAAGCACCACAAGCGGTCACGGGGGGGGGGGGGGGGGGGGGGGGGGGGGGGGGGGGGGGGTGGGGTGGGGGGGGGGGGGGGTGGGGAGGGGGGGGGGGGGTGGGGGGGGGGGGGGGGGAGGTCAGGAGGGGGTGTCCCCCTGCTGCTGTTGGAGCTTTTGAAAATAGAGATTAAAATGGTGTTATTTGGTGGCACTTGGGGAGTATTTTTGGGGGGGAGGTCAGGAGGGGTTTCCCCCTCCTGCCGTTGGAGCTTTTGAAAAATAGAGATTAAAATGGTGTTATTTGGTGGCACTTGGGGAGTATTTTGCGGGGGGTGGTCAGGAGGGGGTTCCCCCTCCTGCCGTTTGAGCTTTTGAAAAATAGAGATTATAATGGTGTTATTTGGTGGCACTTGGGGAGTATTTTTGCGGGGGGAGGTCAGGAGGGGGGTGTCCCCCCCTCCTGCTGTTGGAGCTTTTGAAAAATAGAGATAAAAATGGTGTTATTTGGTGGCACTTTGGGAGCATTTTTTTCGGATAACACATCTTCCTCTGAAACATGGTCTTCTTGCTCCTCAGTAGCTTCCTATAAGTTTTGAAAATTGACTATTTTGGTTTCCTGGCTTCCCTTTCTACTGCGTGGTGAAATGCCTACATTCACCCCACCAAACATCATGCATATCTCATGATTTACAATTGATTTTGACAAGCTGAGAAGCTAAAATAAGCTAAATAATATAGTTAAAATTGCATATTTGTGTTTTTAGAGCAATTGATGCACTTTTTTGATCAAAACATCTATTTCTCTGTAGCAGCATGTCCAAATTGATTGGATGTGTGTATAGATGTGGTGAAATTTCAATATTTGTCTTTTTAGGGCAATTTATGCCATTCATGGTAAAAAAATCTGTATTCTCTGAAAGGGCTTGTCCAATTTCTTTGAAATTTGCTACACAAAAACGATTATTCATGCAGATTTATTCAGTATTTGCTATCGAGAAACTTTCAAAGTTCAACCCTTTTGTGTGTTTTTGTGTTGGGATTTGTTGGATAGATGGCATTCTACGTAGTGTATTGTTGAATGTTAAAACATGTGTTGCTGTTGTTTTTTGAGGCTGTTTTTTGAGAAAAAAAGATTGAAAATGCCTTTTTAAAAGCAAAATAATACATAATGACTTGATATGTTGTTTTATCATTATTGACGTGTTTCTACTTGTTCACCCATTCTTGCATTCATCATTGCAATAAAATGCTGTGAAAAAAATGAAACTGATGTAGCCTGCATCTGTTTACCTTGATCTTAAAAGGCAAATACAACTTTCTGTCTTGACAACCATACCATAGTTTCAATGTTTTACCTAGTGTACCTGCTTGGTTTGTACGCAGGAAACCAGTAGAAAACAGGCTCTACAATTTCATAATTTTCAAGTGATCAGAATACAAAGTCCTGAAAAGCTAAGATAATCACAACTTCCAGTATAAGGGATACAGTCACTCTAAATGTATAAATTACAATTAAAAATGTGCCTGGAGGATGTACTAAAAAATACAGAAAGTTGCTTTCTGTCGGTAAAATCTAAAAAATTCAAAATTTTAAAGACTTTTGCAGATTTTTTTTTACGCCTTTGTCTTCTGATTTATTTTTTTTTTATTTTGCAAACTAGTTTGAAGATTTTTTTTTTCCTAACTTTTTGCTCTGAAAATTTTTTTTTTCTGTTTTTGACCACCCCCCCTCCCAAGATCTAATGGTCCGTCCCTAACGGAATACCATCGTTGATATTGGGCTTACAATAGATAAAACAGTTGGGAGTGACTTTCCACGGACAATTTTGAAACAAAATGCCACTGAAATTCACAGCCATAAAGGCTATACATGTGCTCAATCCCCTGGTACAAGGTAATTTTGAGCAAGCATTGAGATTTCGGGCTATTGTCAATTGCAGAGTGAAGAAATTGACACTTTATCGAAAACAGGAACTAAAAATCTCATCTTCCTCACAGTGTTCTGTATTTAGATAACACAGTAATAGCCCTAAAAGTGCTCACTCACTCACTGTGACAACAGCAGAAAACCAGAAAGTCATGAACTCTTCAAGATTGTTCTTAAGCACTCTGAGATGGTTTTTAACTTCTTGAAGGTAGCCATCGATGGACATGACCATTTACTGACATACTCTTTGAATATTCAATTCAACTTGAAAACCATTTGACGACCAACTTGCCTGCCAATATCTTAACATATGTGAATGTGCAAAGTAACCATTCCAGACACACAGCCAGCGTTTCTCTGTAGTACATACATGTTTAAAATTAAAATCTCTTGAAAGGCTATGCACACAGTACTTGTATTTTGTCATAAATGCTAATTCTTTATATTACTAATTATAATCACTGAATTATCTTGAAAGATCACTTTCATTCTTTATTTTAAAAACAACTTCATCTGTATCTTCTACTATCTTGTTACACAATTACAGATACTCATGCATCTACGTAAGAAATTCCTCTTTTCAAAGAGTTTCAAAGCAATTTTCAAAGGAATGCTTACGCCGTCAATATTCAAAGAGTTGTATTGTATAAAACACAAAAGCTGATGTGAGAAGTGGCACAAGGTATAAAGAGTCGAACCATTTAAAAATTCTGAAGTGGTTTTTCTTTCCATTCATTGCAGTTCATGCTGATTAAGCCGACCTTAAATGACCTTTGAACCAGATGGCACCGCCTGGTGTTGACACCCTTGTCCAAAAGTAAACATCGTAGAGACTGCGCCTGCATGACTGCAGCTATGAATGGTTGTTAAAAAAAACTTGACATTGTTTTGGGATAAAAATATTCTCTGATTCTTATCTGCTATTGTTCTGCCCTAGTTCCCCTTGACTAAAGTACACCGAGTCAACATATAATTCCATGCCAGCTGTGTGCAAGGCACCAAGCCCACAAATCAATCATGGTTTAAATGTGGAAATCTCTTTCAGAACATGACGGTATAGATACATGAACACACTTGGCTGTAGGGCATATTTTGAAGAATGAGCCGTTTTTTCAATATTTTGTCTTTGTTGCATCAGTTGTTGGTTTAGTGGTTTAATTACACTGTTGTTATGGTGAAACCATCATTGGACCAAATATTGCTACAAAGTTATCCCTGCATCAATAACATTCCAAGGAATGGAGAAACAACTGAAAATAATAAAAAGCTATTCGCTGCACATTATTCAAACTGAATCTATGCATGATAGGATTGATACAATAACTCTTTCTTCCATCAGTTTCAAGATGTGTAAACATGTCTATCTTAATGTCTTTTTTACTGTCTTTTTCTTTCATTTGTAATTCAAACCATAATTCACAGGAAAAAATGCTTCAATAAAGCTGAGACAAAACTATAGGTTTGTTTCACATCCAAAGTCTGTTACTCATTTGATATGGTGACAGTGACTAGATCTTTGATTTTCATATTTTGTTTTGACATGTGAATATCAAACTATTGACATTAAAATGGTTAGGTCAGGAACATTCTCATTCAAGGGTAAAACTGACATGCGGCACAATGACTATGATAAGTTTACCTTTTTGGAACAATATCCTGCATGTCTTGGATCCTATAAAATTTGACATTTTCTGCCTTGCACAGTACCTTGTCAATTTTAATTTTTTTCAAGTGAAATTGTAAAAATGACTCAAACGACAGTATGCATCCACACATATGACAATCATGAGCAAAACCTTATTCCTTGCTGTGCCTATGCCACAAAATAAATGTCACACCAGAGAGAAAGTAATTACATTTTACATGCAACAGGTGCTAAGAAAGATCACTCAATTTTATCATAATATCATGTTTTTACTCTCAGCATTTTAATCTGCTTCTTTCTGGCGGCTTGTGTTAAGTCTGCAACCGGCAGGTCACACTGACGCAAACTGTATTTTATTCTGATCACAGTGCGGCTTTTAAATGATGTATATGTTGGTAATTGATGTGTTATTGTGTTTTGTGGATATTTAAATGAAAACTGTTGTGCCATTTCCTTCATGCCACGGATGTAATTTCCTCATTTCGGAATATTATAATATTTTGAACTTAAAAATTAAATTGAATATGTAAGTAGTGCTTAATTTTCAAAAGTCTATAAGCCATATGTGAATGTATGCAAAACACCATATCCATAATCATACACATATACTCAACCCTTACATCCCTATTTCCTAGTAAATAGGTCCACCTATCCTATTGAGAACAATAGGGGTGTTTTAAAATCTGATGAAATGGGATTCAGTTTTTTGCAGTCTTGAGTATGTGAGGGCTAATATAATATTACCAATGTAGCTGGACAGTTTTGGAATCAGTTGAATCATAGACCCTCGAGAAATTCTCAAGGGTCTATGGTTGAATTTCCCTTGTACACAGTTAACTATCATCTCCAATTAGCTGCTTGAAATTTACTTACGTGTACTTGCACTGTTTCTCCTTTCCATATATAATTCATCTAATATTTTAGAACAAACAATATTAAACTTCTTTCTCCATCAAATTTGTAACTATAATGTAGTCCCGGCTAAGTCTTTATTCAACAGAACTGTTTGTGTTGAAAGCTCAAGTTGAGGTAGTATGGCGTACATGTATGCAGCTCATAACCATAAGACTAACTTTTGCTCAAACTTTCCTAAAGGAAAATTTCAACCATTCTCTTTCAAAATCAAGTATAAAAATTAGGGGCCTCCATGCAAATTTTTGTACCAGAGAAATAAATCACCTTCCGTGCACTGATATTTGAAATTCAAAATGGTCTGTGTTAACTCTATGGGGAAATTAAATTTTCAATTTTCACAAAAATAAGACGGAGAAAAGTTCATTTGCTCAAAGAGCTTCACAGCAACCCTACACAAGCAGAAGACACGAAAAGTATAATTGTAAAAATTTGAGAGTTCGAATATCTGTCCCCGAGTCGCATTCTACCTTAACAGCACAATATAATATGTCAAATGTGATAGAGTTTCGCAAACTAGAGTACTTTGGTTGCTGTCATATCATAAATGATCCAGCTCCCTTTACTTGGACTACTCACATTTTGGCACACTTCCGTGAGATTCCACTTTCAAAGTTCACTTTCAGGACCACAGATTATCATGAAATTCAAACCAAGCCGACACACTTAAACCTTTCACTCTAATCCAAATATTGATTTCAACAAGGAATTTTGTATACATTATCAATGGTCAGGGCTGCGGCTATATTTCATGTTGTTTGTCTGTGCACATAGTTTACAATTACGGTACCACACCCACTTTACTTTACAGAACCTCTCTAGCTTGGTACATGTGTACAGTACGTGTATGTACTGTTTCAAAGATTGCTAAATGTTTTTGCAGTCGTATGCTTTGTATCTGTGAGGCAAAACAGATTTCCCTACCAAGATGCAAAATCATACTAGTATGTTGAATGAGTATATCAAAACACATTTTAAATGTGATCGTTTAACTCAAATGCATTGAGAGAATATATTGTCAAATATTTGGACTGGGCGTTTGTTGCTGTATGGAAAATACAATTAAACACAGACAGCTTTCTACTATGTTCACAAACTACATAATCACTCTTGCTTGAATTAAAATTTTGATTGGCGAATCAGTCATGCTTGTTAAAATTTTTCATATGACTTTTCAAATATCTGGAAATATAAATATCAGATTTATCATTGAGGGCGGTATGCAAATTGTGAATTTCATAATTCTGATAAGCAGGTAAGTTCAAATCCCAAGGGTGCCTGGATTGAACTAGATTGCTAAGATAGATAACCTTTTGGTTTGAGGACATGCCACATATGTCATATGATATACATGATGTACATGACCGGTCACATGATAAAAATAGTGTCATGTAAGGTCGTGATGTACTTCTGGTCTCAAAAATGACCTGTATTCCTTATATGGTCATGCCATTTATGCATAATTCTATGGAATCAAGACATATTGTCAAATTCTAAAACTGGATGTTTGTTAAAATGTAAGCAAACAAGCAAATAAACATTTTGTTGTGCATCAAGGGGTAAGCAATCATCATCCTCATTTGAATTGCAACATCAATAATTCATAAAGTTGAAAAAAAAAATCATTGCTGAAAATAAAAAATTCAAGTTGAAGTTTGTTGCTCAATCAACTACTAGTCATTAAACTTCACAAAAAATTTGAAGTTGCCATTTTGTTGCTGAATTCAAAACACATGAAGGGGTCTAGCTAAAGACTATAAATACGATTGCAGCATAAATAACGACCTATGGCAATACAAAGTCTATTTAAAAAGGGATGGACCCGCAATGGCCAACCAGTCGTCGGTGTTAAATAACTTGCCGTGTGTGCTCACTCCATATTTAGTTCTGTTTACTACTGCAGTGTAGGATTATTAAAAATCGGGGTAATGACACCCATTAAAATACAACATGCTGGGGTCCATACACCATACACTGCGTGAAGTCTCATAGTGTAGACAATTACAATTTTCCACAAAGTTGATGTGAATTGATCTTGCAATCACACAGAACTACCTGATTGAGTGTGAATATAATAGTTCTCTATATCTGAAAAATAACCATCAGGTCTAACAAGTACCCTAGATAATTTTTTGTTTTCAAATTAAACGCCAAGTTGCTGATATCAGACACTGCTAGTGATGCTAGAGTGCCCTGACGTACGTTTTACGACCTACTGGTTGAGGTCATATACCTACCAATTACCATTGCATTGAATTGTACAACAGCAAAGCTTATTTACAACACCTACGGCCTAACCTCTTGAGACGTGGTTGTTTTCAAATACCCACTTGGCAACTGTCCACTTCCAGCCAAACAATTTTTCAAAGTGTTTTTTTTTCAAGTTAACCACAAAACTTAAAGCCTATAGGTATGCTCACAACACGACGCCACAGACGTCACCTTTGTAAACAATTGCAAAATAAATTGGTCTCAAACCTAACATGGTTGTTTTTTTCTGAAGGTCAAGTTCCTTTTTTGTCAAAAAGTCAATGAAAATGTATTGTGAGTTCCTCACAGGTTCAAATAAGGATAACACCAGTAAACCATATTTAAAAATAATGTTGAAATAATCACTGATAATAATAATACACATTTACGAGGAGGATTGTCAGGTTGAAGTGCAAATTGGTTGATTATATATAAATAGGATTTGCTGACAGATGTGTGGTATGTCAATATGGCACGACATAAAAATTTAAACGTTACCTTCAAGTTCTTGGATTTCTGAATTCTTAACTATCAGCAGTCTCTTCTTTTTAGCCATGGTTGCTTTTAGTCTTAACAGCAGAAAAAAATCAACAACACTTGCTTCTAACTGTTAGACATATTGGCCAAATCCAACACCACCGACTCAACGTGTCCCCCTACGGAGTTATCCTACGCCTCTGTACTCTAGCTATTCTCGTCCGTCCCTTCAAAGCCCAAGGCCTGGGAACGGTATGCACCATTTGACACTGCAGGGGTGAGCAGGTGATCCCATTCACCCATATTGCACGTCCTTCTGAACCCCAAACAGGAATTCAATTATTGTTCACAAAGGGGTATTCATGGCAATTGGCCTGCAGCCGTAATTCTATGAAGTAATCTTTTTCATAACAAATTACCAAACAAATCGATGGCGGCATGTACCTTTTCGGCAATATACGATATCGAGTATAAAAAGAAAAGATATAAATAACCTTCATTATATTGGTAGTCAGTTTACTACCGATGAGGGAAAACAGCCACCATTTATACATTTAACCCATTTGCATATTGTGTATTGGATGACACCCTCATGAACACATTACATGTAAATATACCAGTAGATCAAATGGCTTACTCTGTAACATATACCAGGGATATGAATGTGCCCATGCTGGCTGCTTCACGCTGACTGCTATCGAAGCAAGCGTTAAACTGACTACATATCGCTGTACTTGAAAGTCTATGTTTACCTTTGAAATAGACGTAAAAAGTAAGAATACACAGAAATAAACTCATTAAAATGGAATCGTGGGGTAAAAGACACCATGTGGCCATTTGATTAAAGAAACTCTCAATGTTATTTTTACAATGTTGCCACGTTTAATAATGAACAGTAAATTATTCACCACAATTTACTTTGCTCAATGCTCCGCAGCATTCTACTGATATGTATATACCGGTACTCTCACAACAAATATGTTATTTTCATGTTTCTGAATTTCACAAATACTGATTTACATCAATATACAATTTGTCTTTTGATTCTTTGCTCATTCATTTATTATACTTACATCATGAAAAACTGCATTTTACAAACAAAATAACTACTGGGAAATTCACCAAAATTTAACGTTCATGGTCCTTGGCGAAAACTAAATAACTGAAAAACTGATCTTCTTGTCTACTAGAGAAGTGTACGAGACAAAACAAACATCAAAACAAACATATAAATAAATAATTAAATATTTATCTATTTATCTGTTTGTTTGGTATATTACCATCGTTCATCACTAAAATCCTTTGTTTGTGTAACTTTAAGTTTTTCTCAATTGTTTTTTTATCTAATGTATATACATGAATAGACACAGATCAATTACGTGAAAAATGTAAATTGATCGTGTGACCATGCAGAGTACAACTTATTTTATAATTGCAATCAATCAAACACAAAGGAGTCATGACTGTATTGTATGTGAAAGACAATCACTTTTTCAGAGGTCACTCAGTTGATTCAGAGTGAAAATACTGTATTGAACCTTATGCGTTAATTAATTAAAATGCGTGTAATTAACAACTCGTGAAAATACTCCATGGAACCAAATAAAAATGCATGAAATTTACAACTTTTGAAAATACTCCACGGAACCTTAATTAAAATGCATGAAATTTACATCTTATGGAATCAAAATAATTTGATTCATCATTACTTGCATATTAAATTACGATATTTGAATTTTGCCATGTTAATATTGTATTGTGCAATAACTTCAACGTAATATCATATAACCTATACCAGCAGTATGTGCTATTAGATTTTACTATTACAGTATTAAAGAAAACATTTTTGCATTATTTTTATGCAGTGGAGCTATGCATACATAGAATACACAATGTTGTTTTTTTAAGTTACAAATTAATGCACTTGGCATTGACCATTTGACAGCTGTGACCTTTCATGACTTTTTGAACGCTTTATGGAAATTCTATTTTTGTACGAATACATTTAAATTATTGAATATAGGTGTGGCTGCGATTTGAAGCACTATACAATGGATGGACTGCACAGACATCACAGCTTTTCATCGTCGTTTCGTTCAGTTGAATGTATTTGGTAATCTCTGTGGAAAAAACCAGACAATGCTTTGCTGGGAAGTGAGTTTGTATTGAATGGCTTGATTTGAAAAACATGTCTGACTGTGTATCCATTAGTGCCTTAGAGTCACCGCAATTTAAAAATTGTAATAGCATCTGGCTTGTGTATGAAATGTGTCCGCCAGCAACAGATCTGGTCTCCATTCCGACAGAATTAGAAAGTAAATTGTGATATCATAACCTGGCTATTGCTAGATTTTATTTCATTTTATTTAGATTGAATAATTGTCAGAGGGCTATACTGGGATTGGCACACACACACTGAGTGCAATGTTGGCAGCATATAGGTCTGTTCGAGTGCACATGAGAGCGAAGTAGTTCAAATAATACAGGTTGAAGCATACATGTACCAGTTGCTGATTTAATACTGGTACATAATCACAAACAGATAAATAATGGCATCCATGCGTGACACTGCGTCAAACTAAATGTTTATACTGTGTGTACCGAATAAAGGTACAGCAAACATAACAAAACAAGGGTACTGACTACCCTTATAAGTATCATTCAGCCGGACTGCAATTAGTGTTTTGCTTTGCACTTTTTCCCACTGACATGTTTGAGTATTATGGGGAGAAGTTGGTCCATCTTTTATACAGCTGCATGGGAGAATGCCCCATGGGAGAAACCTAGTGACAATTAGATTCAGCATTGCAGTGTGTATCTGTTTTCACTCACTGTACCTAATGTTCATCTGTCTTGGGTGTAAAGTTAAGCAAACATTTGTAAATGACATTTTCAAATAAGAAAAACCTGCTGTTAGTTATATGGGCTGATTATCTTTGTCAAGCGATGACGACGAAGCCCTCTTCTTTTTCGCTCAGGTTTAGAGGATAACACAGCTACTCCATTTGCAAAAACCTTTGACATGCTATATTTTGTGACAAGCGTCGCTTTTATGAAAAACAAACGAGCCAGTCTGACAAATGTGATCAGATGCTTCGTTGCTAGGGCGGCAGCTGTCAATATTGGTAACAGAGGACAAAAGGTCACGGCAGGTCGTTGCATCTGTTTATCTGTTCCATGTTATGCATGGTTCAATCAGGTTTTTGTGTGTGCAGCCTGTCTGAAAATGGGATAATGAATTATATCTTTGGATAAGTACTATATGAGTGAAGTATTGCTCACCATGGAAGCACATAAAGTTTAATTTGAAATAAAAATAGCATTTTAATTAAAAGAACATCTAAAACATGGACGTTATCACAATTACTTTCCTTATATGTTGTTAGCCTTCATGACACACGTGAATAAATTGTTCAGTCTGGTGATAAAAAAATTAAAATGATGACCCTTGTATACAAGAATGCTTTTGTAATTTATGCTGCGCTCAATAGATTGTTTTAAAGCAAAATGTGGCTGGTGTATATTCCAGAAAATTGAAAGATCCATTGTAAAAAAAAAACGTATCTTTCATCACAGAGTTCACAGAGGGTATACATGTAGCAGCCATTTTGAATTCCAAATAATATTTATATATATAATATTAATTCCAAATAAATTTAAGGTTGGTTGCTTATCTAATCAGAAATTTGCATAGTAACCCTGTACTTTCATTCCTAAGTTATGAAAGAAACAGCTTCAAATTTTCTTGACAATAATTTGAGCAAAAATTTGTTTCATTTTGAGGCATGTATTACCTTACTGGTAGTTTATGAATTAAAATGTAGCAAGAACATTCAAGACATTTAAAGTTTTAGAAATATTATTATTTTTGAAAAGTTGATTCTGATAGTTGCACAATCTGAATGGGGTATTCCATACCAAATAGCTATTGACAAGCATGCAGATAGTCACTACCAGTAGAATATGATTAAGTTTCTTTGCCCAACAAACACTGCCCTCACATGACCAAAAAGGATAAAATCATCAGATTCACTCCACCTCACCTGAAGGGTAGGTGATTGTAATGAATGTGTGCTTATAAGGGAGCGCTTTTCGAGCCTAGGGATCAAATTCATTCAAGGCAATCAGAATATTAACCCTTTCACAACCATCATTTGGCCCAAACCAATTGTTATCAATGGCAATTTGGACCTGCTTACAAGGAAATAGGGGTGAACAGATTAAGTGGGTTTTTGACTTTGTCTACAAGAGTAACAACATTGGCCGCTTGTACAGTTACAAGTTCAGCTGCCAGGCCTGGCTAACTTCCAAAATATTTTCATATTCATGTAACATCATACACCATTTCAGACTGTTTTTCAATATTTTCTTCAGATATCAACCCCTGCCATTGTGGATTCAATAGGGTACAAGTTGAAAAACAAGTGTATTTTGTTACAAATGATCCACATGAGTGAAGCTTTCAAAGAGTAAAGTTTGCTCTTCTGCAGCATTTTGATATCTAAACTATTATTATGGTCACTTTGATAATTTTTCTATATTGATTACAATTACTGCAAAACTGTATCTTGACTCGGCTGGGATAATTTGTATCGTCACTTCTGATGTTGTGTACCTGCGTTTACAACTGAAGTACCATATACCCTTCAGAGAAATGCATGTCTGGACAGAGGGAACCACTTCAATGCACCTAAGGTATTCGTTACCTTGCCTTGAATAGAATTCAATGACAATGAAAGTGGGAACGGTAAAGCTAGTTCAAAACAACCAGTGCTTGGGGAATTTCTCTGATTGGCCCTGAATCCATTGCGAAGGCCTAGCTATGGCTGTGGTTTTTTGCCTCGATGCAGTCACTGAGCACAGTAGTGCTGGGGAACACCCACACTATGGTGTCAATGACCACGTGTCAACAGCTGATGAGTTGACTTCATTATCAACAGTTATCGGCATGTAAGCGTGACAAGTACAGTACCATGGAGGGTAGTGCAAGTCCTGGGTTTTGAATTGACCTTAATTGATGATGTGTTTGTAAGAAGACACTGGAATGTTAGCCATGCTCAGATAACAAAGTTTTCATCCGGCACTAACCTACTTCAAGTCTGAACTGTGTTGCTAGTCGGAAACACTGACAAGCTGGAGAGCTAAGAAGGGGCAAATTTGATGTGAGCGCATCATTTTTTATTTACACAATATGAAGAAGATACAATTTCTGAGTAAATATAGAGACATTAAGTTATTTAAAATCTCACATTAAAAATTGAAATAATTGTGTACCGGTAGATACACAGGGCATAAGTGTTTTAGTACTAATTACGTCAGATTATTTAAAATATTGTAGCTAGTTGCTGGAGTATTGAAAAAACCCAATGAAGACTTGATCAGTCAATATCATCTCCATATATTCTGTTCTGCACGCATTTCTTCCAGTGCAGTTTCTGTTTTGCCAAAAATCTTTTCGTTAGAAATTCTCAGTGTTTCACTCACCACTGAACAAAAACTTTCCAGTAAACTGACCACATACACAACGTAAGTACACCGCAGAGTGATACCAAAACCATGGCCATCATCAAGTCCGAAATGCTTAAAATTAAATGACTGTGCTTCAATTACCAGGTACTCATACCGAAAAATATGAATACGATCCTTCATGTCTACTTTAACTTATTCTCTGTGAAAAGTGAATGATTCAGAGTGAGCTGAAATCGAAAACTGCAAACACCAAGTAAGTGCGCTAGCTGCTACGGCATTCTACATGCATCATTGGTGCACTAGCTTTTTTCACATTGACGTGGTTCTGCTACTTGGAAATTCTGAAAGAGTTTGACTGAAAGCCCTACAGAGAGTGAGATCCACAACTTTGAGCTATTCAATCTCCACGTTTGGTAAATGTTCTGCAAAGGAGACAAGAAGAACTACACCATTGATGCTAAAAGTGCCACAGGCACTTTGAACAGAATCTGAAGACCTCACATTTTATAGTTGATAGGATTACTACGTTTGCAATATAACTCCTTTGACAGACATAGAAACCAAACTTTACAACTGTCAGAGGTTCGGAATTCCATCTCATTGGAAATTCTTTGGCCAAAGTTCTGAGGTAGTAACTCTCATGCATATTACATCTAAGGGGCCATCTTTTGCTGCCCAAATGCCTTTGTACTGCAAAACAAACATCTTCCCTGCTAGTACTAACTGAATTAACTTCAATTGTTAATTACTCTCTTTGTTTACGGCAATTAATGGATATCGTCTATTGCACGTTACTGGTACTATGAATGAAGGCTTTACAGGTACACAAGGCAGACATTCACTGTCCACCACACAATACCTCACTGGAATCACTTTTACTGGCTAGCAAACACACCGGTCAGAATGTTAACTATTCACAGTGGCATCACTATGGTAATTAGAGGCAGATCAAGGCTGACATTATGCTTAAGGTCACGTAGAGTTGAACCAGTCCATCAACTGAGGCTATTTAGATGCTATTAATAATAGATTACTAGTATGTTTTTACATTCCATCCTGATGAGAGCTGACCATTACCAATATATACGTGTCTCAAACGGCAGTAAAAGCCACTTCAGTATTGCTACAATGTACTGCCCCTGTGAACACCAAACTCATGCCTTTAACTATAACCATGCCTTACTGTGGCACATTCTGACCACAATATTAGAAATGTATGCCTGACATTCCAGAGATTTCTCTCCAACTGTGGGAGCCGTTCCAGAAAAAGATACAAAGGAATTTAAAATAACTGTGTTTATATGCAGCTACTGGTTGGCATAGTTCACTGAAAATGATAAAGTCACTCCAATAAGAAAAACAGTATTTTCCACTTATCTGATCAGATTAAGCTGCTTATTAACTTTTCTGGAGACTGACAGTCATGTCTCAGATTAAAGCAGATTACATGTATGTGGGAAGATGAATTTTTGAAATTCAGACTCATACTCATTGCAGGACACGCATTTCTAGAACATCAACAAGCTTATTAGCCTAGACCCTATTCTCTGTTTTTGGCCTTCTTCCACATGGCGAGGGCCAAAATTCTCCGGCACAAGGGACTAGACTACAAGCTTATCTGCATACAGAGACAACAAGAATGGTTGAAATGTTAAAATACCAGCAATCATCATATACCTGGAATTTTAGTTCACTTAAATATCAATGGCTCACAAGTACTTGAACAAGTCATGTATCAGTTTCACTGACACTTAATTGCGTACACACTAATCAAACGAGGTGTCAAGTAAAATTGGAAATTTAGTCTTTTGAAATGTCATCTTATATAACAAATTACGTACATGTAAGTTGATCAAATCATAACAATGAAATAATTTGATTAATTTACAACTGGTGTATGAAGGCTCTTATGGAACAGAAAAATAAGTCTAGCGTTTGATTTTCTGGTCTACACCAGCATGAACAGACCAAAACAGTTTGAAATTGAGGGGACAATTACAGTAAGCAAATCCAAAATGAGCCCAGTGGTTCTTGTACAGGAAAACAGATCAATAAGATTAAATTGTCCCTTGAACTAAGTCTTGAGGTCATGTACGCCATTATCTATGTAATCCTAAAAATCCTTTACTTGTAGCTTGTTGTCTATTGTCCACTAATCCTGTCAGAGTATTACACTTACATGTACCTGTACACAGTACGGGTATATGCCAAATTTATCATGACAACACAAAAAAGGAATTAGCATTTCTGACCTTGGAGCAGTATTTGCCCACCCTAAATATTGATTTTTTTTTCCTGTCTTGTAGTAGTAGAATCTGCTAATGCAGGCTTTCCAAGCTTTGGGATTTACATATAAATCTCCACATGGCTGGCCAAGAATGATCTAAACAAATACGCTACAATTTCCTCTCTTTGACAAGTTCATCAGCAGAATATTTACCAAAGTAGGTTTCACTTCTAATATAATTTAGTTTTATGACTTTCATCTTTATACAGGGAAGTAATTTCAAGAAACACATCAATTAATTATATTCATTGACCAGCCACACTTCTCCATATCATTATCTCTTACAGCTTTTATTTTTTTTACTGTATCAGAATACAGAAGTGTTTACAGCTCTACTTTCAAATCCATTCACCTTTGGTGATTTGCCATTAAAACAAATGATGACAGGGATGGGTCAGTATTGGAACAAAATACCTGATATTTTACATTATCTGCATGTCTATAGCAAATGGATGCAGACTACAGGGGTACATGTATACACTAAGTCTACATTGTACTGCTATTGCCTGGAAGTACATGAATACTCATACACCAACTGGTAGACGTGGAATCTCTATAGGGAGTTCAGTAGCCTGGATGCACTGTACATTACCTTACAAATGTTCCTCCAGTCTTTTTATTTATTGAATTGTGGTTTTGTGGTTGACCAGGGGCTACAGACTGGTACGGTGTAGAAGCAGTGAAAGTGAGAAGTAGACAGGAAATTGTGGCCAAGAGCAGGAACAACTATTGCAGTGCTGTACACTACATTCAGCTTGCTGACTGAGCCAGTATTATTTCACAGTAGAATTCCACATTGGAATTTCTATTACTACATGCGCTTGTAATGATCGACTCAAGTAGCGTCATGGTATTTGCAAGAATTGGTAGTATGGTGAAAGGTTTCAGGGTGTTTCAGCACTGCATACTGAACGTTCTTCAGAATTGCACAGTCAGGCATACCGATAAATGGTATGCAAACACACTGCGAGTATTGTTGTCTTGAAGTTCTTCTCGGCTACAAACCCAGCCAAGTATGAGTAATCAATTCTACGGTCCACATACACTGTGGTAAAGGGGTTGGCATAATACCTGTTACCAACAGTTAGGTATGAAAACAGAAAAAAAGCAAGGCGAGACTTGCAGCAGTGAAGAAAGGAATATGTAAAATTTCATCTTCACAAGCTGCTACAAAAGTCAACACTTCAAGGTGTACCGGTACATGTATTATATATGTCAATCTATTGTATCAGTCACTATACAGTGCTATGTTTTATGGCTTCATGGTAAATGCATTACACTGAATGGAGGACCATGATGCTGTCCTTCTTGATGAAACATTGATTTCCATTGTGACCGGAATAATGGTACCAGTTATATCATCCATCAAACTTTACAACAAGGTGACCTTTGCTGACAAACTAATTATCCACTGTAGCCTCGCAAAAGATGCCCAAACCCTGACCCACCAACTTGCATATCTAATTCATGACTATATTAACTTTGCATGTTATTGAATTTACTCAAATCTGATTTCAGTGATTGACAGATTGCATTAACTCTTAAATTTCTTTAAAATTTACATTTCTTTAGAGCCAATACATGTCGACTGATTTCACCATCATACGATTTCTTACCTATACCGGTACCTCTAATTTTTACAGTACCTTTCAAACTAACCAACCAACCACTAATTTTTTAACTCATGTTGAGGACCTGGTAAAATTTCACACAGATTATTTGTCTCCAGCATTTACTTACATTTCTAAAATTCTTGCTTTCATTCCCACTTTGTATTTTTTTGTTTTTCCTCTAGCTTAATCTGAGCAGCACATATAAACTGTGAATTTACATCTTTTTCAAGAATTATGAATATTTGAAATTGCCTAGATTGAAGATTTACATATTATATTATTTATCTACTTTATTTATGTGTTCTTTTATTTTTTTATTTATTTTTTTATTTATTTATTTATTTATTTATTTAGTCATCTCCCAAAGAAGGTTCTCCATTTAAACAATTTGTAATTTCATGATCACTGGTATAACCATTGCAAATATTTGTAGTGTGGTTTGTTTGTTGTTTCTGCTTTTTCATAAGGCAGTAAATAATCAGTTGATGTATTAAATCCAACTAGAGTTCATACTTCAAGGACAAAATCTGAGTCTTTGGTGATAGTGCAGTCCTGATAAATAAATTATTCACAATAATATGTACCATCCCGGTGTCTGCCTGAATTTGTGAATGCCAAAGACTGTCTGGAATTTCAGCCAGAATTCTTCACCTTTATCTGCTTTCACAGTCAACCGACTTGAAAATCTCTAGTTTACAAATTCAACACTACGGATTATGCACCAGTGCGGTGATTGTGAAAACAAAGTACTTGTGGTGAGATCAACTGCAAGGACCTATCTATAGGTGTGAGAGATAAAACTTCAGTACCGGCATGCCGTCTGACTTGCATGGTTTGTGCTAGACACACACTATCTCCATCAGGAATGCAAATTCCAGCACTGCTCTATTGATAATCCCGTATCCAAACCATTGAAAGATGCTGTAGTCAGTTCTAGATCAAAGTTCTCCAAGACGGATCAACAAAGCATCTCACTGAAAGACATCAAATTCGCATCAAGTGTTTTTGATGCAGAGACATCTGACCACTTGAGATATTTCATCAAATACAATGCGAAAAAAAGGAGTCGCACATGTGATACAAGATATCCATCTCTACTAAAGCATTCCTTTTTTCGTCATGCGTGTAACACCATGACTTCAATGTTAGGAAAGTTTATCAAGGGCTTTAGCTGTGTAGTGTATTTTCACTCTAGGCTTTTAAACAGGGTGCTACATCCACTCCGATGGCAGAACTATGCGGAGGTGCCCTCTACAGTCGAAAGAATGAAAGTACAAAATATTTTAAGGTCACACTACCGTTACCCAAACAGCGTGTCATAATCCCTTGTACACACTGCTAATTGGAGGACAATTGTACTGGTAGTTATGAATCCATTGAAAGAAACCATCATTTTCACACTGAATTATTATCAAGATGACATGCTGATATTCATACAAGGACATAACTGTTCTATTTGAATACAAGATATTTACATACAGTACATTAGTCACATTGCATGGAATTTTTTTATTGCCACGTGATAATCTGTAGTAAGGAGAACATAGCAACCTAAAAACAAATAAAATTCAAAACGGAAAGATGCATAATTCATAGTTGATGATCGAGATTGCAGTAATAGCTTCAGCTAACTCTAACATTATGTAACATCATATGGTAGTGATGATTTTAAAGAGTTTTAAGAAACAATAATTTCATTTAACAAGATATATACATGTACAATACAGTAGCTTATATATAGTTCTTGTAATGCTCATGGACTTCGTTGTCTAGTGCCTAGCCTATTGTTTAAATATTTGATATAGTCTGCCAACAGACTGATAATAAAATATTAATGTTGATGTTTTAACATATGGCGTATGGGGGTTGATAATATTGCATGGAAACCATTTTTTTTCCATTAGCAACAGTTATCATACTGTGTTCACAGAAATTAAATTTGACGTTTTCACGTTTCAAAAATTGGCACTTAAACAGCTGTCAATATAATCAGTTGATGGTTGTGAATGCAAATTCATGTTGCGTTTTGGTTCCTCTCATAGCATGATAATTTACAGCAAGACACATACTGTACATGTGTAAGTGTATACGTTGGGGATTTATACAGTTGAGTGGTTCAAAATGGATGTACGCGTTGTGTTTCCCTAATCAATTCTTATACAGTTTCAAAAAAAAGAAAGCGGAAAATTAATTTGACAAAGAAAATGATGCGCTTCATTCCGGTGATAAAATGTTTACTATGATTAAAATGGAAGCTAATTTCCATGGCGACAAGGATAATGCAAGACAGTTATTATCACAGTTGAGAGATCCTCAATAAAATTCAATCATTTTTTCGTTTTCAAGTTGGCTGACAGAATACACAATGGACCTCATACCTGCCTGTCACTGCTGCAGTGTTTGGCAAAGCCTGAATGGACGAGTGCTCGCAGCTTCAGTTAAAGTGAAGTACGACGGACTTCTGAGACTTTCTCTCTTCTCGCTCTTAATATTAAGTGAACAAGCGATGAGATAAAATCATTCTTGTGTCAATCAACTCGCTGAATAATATTCTGCAGAGTTGTAGAATGCATAATAATTCAAGACTACAGATGTCCGATATCGAGTTGTATTACGATGTTGGTCACGTTTTCTTTTCCAGAAATTTCCATATTAATGACCTAACCATGTACATGATACAGTCTTTGCGGCTCATGTTCACAAAATCTCACACAAAGCCATGGACTACCTGGTACATGTACCATTATGGTGGCATAGAAAGTTGATGATCACACTTTGTTAGATTTCTTACTTTCAATGAAATAATGGGCAATACAACCGATACACAATGATAACGATCACAAAAATAAACAAAAAGAAAACACAAAAACAAGAATGCTAACAATATTCAGTATTGTCGTGGCCTGATATTGGGAATAACACGATTGATACTTTTTTCAGTGAACGCCAGAAGCCCCTCAGCAGCATGAGTTTAGGTCAACACGGCGAGACCTAGACCTTCATAAGATGTTATAGGGGCAGCGAAAATGTTACGTGCTCAAAAAAACTTTGTGATGACTTTTATTGTATATTCAACATTAAGAAGGCTTTGCTTCATGAAAACAATACAACTGTTCAAGCAGCTTAAGATATTGGTGGTTGGTCTTTTAATGAATTTCAACACCAGCCTTTTATTATATTTTCTTTAAGTTGAATTAATTAATTATAATACTTTTTTCACTGACGGTCATACTATATACCAATCAACACCGTGATTCATTAACTCTGATTGTTAATTTTGCCTGGAATTGCTCAGGAAATTAGATTTCATGGAAAGTATTGATCAGATAAAGTTACGATAACTACAAATCAATCAAGCAGAATACACTGTACTTGAAAACTGGATTTCACATAGCTGTTAAAAATTTTGAACTGTACAACAATGTAGAATACAATGTAAATGATAAAGAACAGAGAAGTAATGTCATATAAATAAATAAAAATGTTATCATTCTGTCGATATGTGACACCGTAAAAAAGTGTGATGTAAAATTGAATTCTTGCCTGAAACTCTCATGTTCCCTACAAAATTTTGCCTCAACCAAACTATACTATTTGTTAGATAACACCCTTTGTGATCAAAAGCAACCAACATTCATTCATATTGTGATGTCATTCTGATAGTATTAAATTGTGGTGTGAACTGATAAGCTATGCTGTATAATTTCTGGTTAAAGTCGCTTTTTCCTCACTTTTTTGCACAGAAATCTCTACAAGTATTTGTCATACTCTATCTGAACAGGCAGTCACGTTAACTGTCTCCATGAGAAATCACCCATAATGAACAACTTTGCTGACTTTTATCACCATTTCGGTTCAGAGTTTGACCTGAGATGTTCCGCTTTACACATCAGGTCATTCAGAAACATTACAAACTGACTACCAAACCATTCATTACAGATTACAGGCTATGTATCTCAATTGACCTTTGACACACATTGCAAATCAGATTACTAAACATATAGCTATCAGCCTGGGAAGGTATTTCTCAGTACAATCACAAAAGTACCTAAACATAATCAGTAGCCTTACAAACAACTGCAATTTTTCATGGAAAAAGACCATGATTAATAATAATGAAAAAAATATTTTTGCATACATTTGACAGCATTAATCATAAATTGAAATGAAGAAATGTTCTTGTTCCAGAATGATATAGGCACACAGTGACACTAGGGAATAACTTCTCCACTTGAAAGGTGAGAAAAACTCAACTGATCTCTCTCTGTAGGTTACAGAATAATAGATTTGTTCCCTTTGGACATCTTGTTGCTTTAGGTAGAATGTGCCTCAAGGACAGATATTTAGTCTTTCAAACTTTTTCCATTCTTTCCTGATCTACCACTTTTGGGGGCTCAATTTGAAGCTAATGGTGTAAGAAAACTTTTTTTCATCTTAGTTTTTTGAAAATCGAAAATCTTATTTTTTCTTCATAGAGTTAACACAGGGATGGCGGCCATTTTGAATTTCAAATATCAGTAACTCTTGGATAATTTGTTTCTCTGGTATCCAACTTTGCACGGTGACCCCTGGTTTTTATTCTTTATTTTGTAAGTGAAAGGTTGAAAGATTCCTTGAGGAAAATTTGAGTGAAAGTTTAAGTCTTTGACTTTTGAGGCATATACTACCTTAATGTTCACTAATGTTTTCAGGTACACTTGCTACTGGGTACCTGAAGTGTTATTGAACACCTAGCAAATATCCTGGCTGGCACTTCAGTGATTTTTTTATGCATGTGTATATAAAGTGTAAAAACGGTATTATATTCCAAGAAAATGGTATTTTATGGATTGATACATCACATTACTAAGTATGTGGTTTTAAATGATAGAACTAAGTGAACCTTTTCATAAAGTAGGTTACTGATGTGAGCGAGGGATTCATACTCAGCTGAAAAACTGCTGTCAAGAATCAAGATTACAGATATTATACTACATGTTTTATTTCTGAGATTTAAGGTATTATAGAGAAAAAAATTATAGAATGGCTTTGGGGAGAAAGTTATCCTCGATAGATTTCTCAGAAATTACTCTTTTCTCTTGTTTTCCCCTCAAGGATTTACAGAAGATCAATGAATACTTAATGTAGTAGCCATTCTGAAAGGTTAGCTTTCAAAAGAAGCTTTGCTTAAAAAAAGGGCTGACAAAGAAGCAAAATTTCCAGAGCAGTATGTTGTTATATTAGGTAGAAGACAGACTTGCATCCATGAATAAGTCTTGAGGCGAGCAATGCAGTTTCTGTGTAGATAGTCTTATGTATCTAATAGAGACAACTGTCTCAGGAGAGGGCTCTTTCAAAGAATTGAATGTTCATTTTGATTTCCACTCAAATTGGAAACTCCTTTCGACGACGCGCGCTGATATCTATTATAGACAGCTGATTCATCAGTCAAATAGTCTACCAGTACATGTGGTAATTACATACTGTCATGTGACGTAATTCTAAATTACAAATTACACAGACAGTTTGCTAGTTTTGCACACATCAGTGCATTTATTTTTTGACACAGTTTAAATCCCACGATTAATCAAAATGTGTCAATTTTAACTCCTGTGCATGTGGATATTTGCAAACAGTCTAGTAAATCAACATTTGATATTTCCATTTTTGATCGTTATTAAATGTCTATCCTTTAAGGAGTATTCATAGCGTACTTGTGGTATTCAAATCAAAATTACATGGGAAGAAAACACGCTTTTCTCATTTTTAAATTCCCTATTGCAATGAATACTATATTGAATTCATGTAATTGGCTACCGGGTATGTTCTGAACTTTGATGGCAAGCCGCTTAAAAGATGAGTTTGTGCAGTATTTACGAGCTATTCCTGACCTTTTGATGTCAGATCCATGATACTGATGTATCTGAATCAATCTTGCAAAGACATGGAAAGCGGCTAGCCATGGAAATACACTACATACGCCCAAATTAAAATGGTTAACCACCTGGCCTTTACCAGCATACCAGATATCACAAACCAGCCTGCAACATTGATTCCCCATGGCAACATCACCACCATCCATTTATTTATTGGTTGACTATGTCATACGTGTCACCTGCTGTATCTAACCAATAACAGATAGTTGAAATTTATTGTCGATTTTTTTCCCTTTACATGTAAATGCCAGACGTATCCAATAGCTGAATTAATCTGGCAAACAATACACTTGAGAAAAAAATCTCTTTCATTGTATGATATTGCATTCAGTTGCAATTTCCTCTTAAATTTGATTTACAGGAAAATTTTAATATAACTGCAATACATAGCAAATAAATTGGGTACATGTAACTGGCAATGCTTTATCTATGGTCAATGTACTTGACATTCATCGATCTTGAACATATCTGACGATGATTTAATGGACTACAACTAATAACAAACATTGTATACTGGTAGTTTTATCAGTATAATATCCCTGTTTAATGATCAGTTGTTTAATTTCTTCGGTATGAGAAATGATGAATTGACTGTTTCAAAAAGCAAACTGTCCTGTATGGTAAAAATTTAGTTGACATCTTTTCATCCCTAAAGCTCTCAAATCTTTTTGAGATATGGTTCCATTATCAAAGACTACAGTTTGAACAAAGAATGATGAATAATGGGATCAGAAAAATGTGATGTGAAATTCATGTCACAAATGATTAATTTCTTGGTACTGAAAAAACTAGGCATACAATTTTTGAAAATCTTCTTTTCAGCAACAACAATAACACTTTTAAGAGTTGATTTATCATATTTTGATAGTGAAAAATATCCACATTTTGAAATCAAATAGAGTTGAGGGAAAATATTACATATTCCCACATTTATTTCTGAATTTTACTTCCTGGATTAAGTGGACAAGAATCTTTGTAAAAATGAAATTTGTGGCATTCTCATTGTAGTGGGCAAAGTAATGTAATTTTCACCTCCTTTCCAATTTTGTTGAGAAATTCCATTTTCGACAGATTTTTCATGAATGTTGGGTCATCAGTTGGTAGTTGTTTGAGCTCACTACGGATCGCCATATGTAATTGCCAATTTCATCAGCTGATATGTGATACTACCGGTGTATATAACTCTGTTTACTTTTGTCCATTCATTTCCAGCTAAATAGCAACCTCAAAGCAGTTTCATTCCACGTAAGCCACACTGGAGCCACTATTTCATTTACTCATTTACAACTGTCTCATATTGCAAAAAAACACCCCATAATACTATCCCTTCCCACAATCCTTGGGGCACATGGTACACGTTGTGATGTTCTGAGTGTTCAGCTACTGTATGGTGTACAGTACATTGTCACTGACAATATGAAATTACCACAACTTTATCCAGATAATATGCATTTCATCAAGCTGTACATAATTTTATCTGTATCCTTGGACTTAACCAACCTCAGCATACAAAACAACACAGATTTACATGTACTGCGTCAGAAAGGCATAGTAAAGTTAGAAAGCCATTTACAACACCGGTAGTTAAATATTTACAGACGACTCTATTTTGCAACAGTTATTACAGGAAGCTGTTAAGATTTCTAAAGGGCATCTAAGGTGTGACGGCCATTAAATGCTATCAATGCCAGGATAGCATCAACATCTGGGATGTAACTAAGTGCATTGACCCCTCTAGATCAAACTTTTAAAAATCAAATTAAACGATCAGAAAAATCTTGATTGAATTTTTAAAGTGATGTAATTCTTTTTTTTTTTTGTAATGCGCTCTAATAAATAATTTCTTGAAAAAGAGACAGAGATGATGAAGTGACAGAAATATTATAGAAAAGAGAAAACCATTATTTCATAATCATCAGATGCCATATTTTCGTGTCGCATAATGAGAAGTTTAATCCTCCACATCACATGTGTAACTACACACTGACAGTACAGTCACAGATGGCATGGAATACACTATACACATTATATTACATTACATTCACCCTCAAATAGGTAAAAGTATAATTTCGAGAAAAACGTTCAATCCGTCTATTTTTTTCTTTCTGCCCTATCTATAACCTTAACACCTAATAAAGAATGTCATATAATCACAGACAATTAAAATATAAATTGGGTATTTTCAATTGGAATTCTATAATTTAAAGTTGCAAGCATAGGAAAATATAGAACATTGCCTTCTTATAATAAATGATGATATTTCTGTGATCAACTGTACTATCTAAATTTGGTCAGCTGTTCCCTGGAATCTCTATTCAAATTTACCTTCATTTGCCTCACAGCATAGGAGTGACATAGTATACACCTAAATGCAATGCCACAAATTAACTGGTAGTCTCCCCTACTGAGTTATCCAGGAGTCTAATACTTTCACTCACAAAGTTGGCACCAAACAGCAATATAGGTGTATATCCGAGGCTTATTAAGTGTAACATATGGTTCTTTCCACAGAGATAACAATGCCGGTATATTCTATCCATTTACAGTCAATTTTCCACTTGTTTTGGCCAGAAAGACCAATAAACCGAATCAAATATGAGCAGATTTTCAGGAAACCTATGGCAAGTAATCTCATTTCAGTTATTACAATATGCATTCAGTTTTGTTTCATATTGTGGCAAATCTGACAAAAAAAATTTTGCCAACACATTTATAATCCATGATAATTTATTCAATTTTCAGAAAAAGTCCTCTTATCTTACAATGGGAAAAATCTCACACTCACACATCCATTAAGGAGCGCATTAAGTTATCAGATGATACACTGAAACCTTAATTGAATCATATCAGCTTTCTTAACGACACACCCACACACCATTATGTCCGTCATCTAATGGGTTTAGCTTCTACAAGTTATGGCACCTTGAATTCGAAATAACGTAATCCCACATTTTACTCAAATGTACCTTGACCTGCTTGCCGACTGTCATGCACTTGTGTAACGAGTTCAGTTGCCATCGTGAGACGATCCTGACAATGGCACTTAATGTCTGTGTGGCTACCAATACATGCTAGATACACTGTGTACCCATAATGCTTCGTATTCTTTCATACCTTTACAGTAGTGTGCGCCTCAAAATTGAAAGACTTTAAAACTTTTGCTCAAACTTTCCTCAATGAAACTTTCAACCTGGTCTTATACCCAATCAAGAATAATTAGGGGGCACCGTGCAAAGTTTGGAACCAGAGAAACAAATTACCTAACATTTACTGATATTTGAAATTAAACATGGCCGTCCTCCTTGAGATAACCATATGGGAAAAAATACAATTTTTGATTTTTGAATATGTTTCTTACCTGAAGAGCTTCAAAATGAGCTCTGAAAAGAGGTAGATCAGAATAGAATTATAAAAGTCTGAGAGTCGGAATATTTATCCCTAAGGCGTGTTCTCTCTTGATACATGTGTGCGGAGTACAGTATAGATAATTATTACATGCCTTGGCGTTAGTGTAAATATGTGCATTGATTTGAATAGGAACATCCAGGGGAGTTAGCGGGCGTGTGAACGATGTACTGACCAGTTTCCATGGTTACTCGGTCTGGTGAAGCCCTTCGACGTTTTCGATGTCAAAGTAGATGCTTGACGCTAGATGTAAAATATCAGTGAGCGCACTGCTATTTTGACTTTCGTTAAAATCTGTTTGATGCTGCTCGATAATGGTAAAATTGTTTGCAAATGCCCTGCATGTAACTAAATGTCATATAACATTAATTGTGAAAGGCATGTACAGTGTAATAAAAATATTATTGCCTGAATACATGGGTTTATGTACCCTCGCAGCAGGAGACAATTTGCTCTCCTGGCGTCAGGCAAATCGTCACCAGCTCTTTGGCACATAAACCCATGTATTCAGGCAACAATATATAATATACACATTCTCCATTTGCGTTGTTTTTTTATTCCTGTGTATGCTGGTCATGAGTGAATACCAAATACACATGTGTCTTTTCTATATAGTATACGGTGGAGTTTTCTTCGTTTTTAATGATGTCCCTCTGTGACAATGCATTGATTTATGACTGCCTAAACTGACATTGAACTGATCAACAGGTGTCTATGATGTATGAAAAAAAAAATAATGAAAATACATATTAGTAAATGCACTAGCATGAGTCATCAGGTCTTGCTTGCAAGAAATAAGCAATGTCTGGCAAATCAGCTGGAAAGAGAGAGAAATTCTACCTGCGTAAAACGTAAAACTCTACCTTTCTCCGTAAACAACTCACTATAGTGTGTTGATTCACCACACTTTCATTCACAGGTAGATGACATTTGACCCCAGCACAGTACCTTCACTGTCCTTCCCCTATGGGTTGTTTGTCACACGCATGATTGCACATCCATGGTTCCATAAACGTAAGCGGTGTCAAAAAGAGTCTTATCCTCTGTGGTTACCCAAGTGCTTGTTTTTTTTTATTGCATTGGTTTGTTAACCTTAAAGCTTTACTAATATCTGACCTGTCTCGTCAATGGCCTGTGATGGGACCTGACATGCATGTCTGACGTTACAGAAAATGTATTTACGTTTTACACGCCAGAAAACACAGAAAGAAAGCTCTGTTGTTAGGTCACCTCTAAATCGGATTATTGCTTTTTTGACATCACAGAAATGGCATCTGCTCCTGTTTTTTGTTCATTCTGGTCTTTTGTTTTTTTGCACAGTGGTAGCCTGACAGGGCATTTCCAGAGCATATCATCGTTTTTCACATAATCCCATAAAATATGTTATTCATTTTTGTCGCATTCCAACTTTCACGGACAGCCGGAAACACAAGTTATGCTGACTATTTCAGAAGCATATTTCCTGATCCGCAAGTGAAATCCTGTCATTCCTCAACACACTCAAGCAGAGAGACCAAATTGATTGTCATATTGGAAACTATGAGAGGCAAAAAATGAAATTCCTTGACAGTAATTTGTTCGGTGCATGAAACAGCTTGAAAGAAGCATACTGGTATCTCATAGTTCAATTAAGGTCACGCCCATACATGAAAGTACATGTGCATGCCAGACCCCATTACACTTGAATGTCAATTACATATGTTGCCAACAAAATCCTATTCAAGCCATGTACATTCAAAGTATTAACATTCTTTGGAATGGACATCTATGCTGAACAGTGGTTGTCACTTTTGAAAACTCTTATTTTCAGTATTTTCTGTGACAAGCTGAGATCTGCTGGATGAAGTACAGCACTTGAAAGCCATGGAATTCAGAACTGAGGGGTGCATGGTAGAGATTGCTTGATGACTTGCTATAGAAATGAGATGACAACTTTAAGAACTCGATGTTTGGGTTGAAATCATGTGTCTGTGGCAATGCACATTTCATTCACAAATGCATTCAGAAAGTATCTACAACTTGAAAACTGGCACTTCAAAATGCTCTTGGAACACCAGAATAAAAAATAACTGTACTTGTTACAGAGGACGTCTTGATATACAAGGATAGCAACATGGACTTACAAATGTAGTAGATGGCCCCAGTACAATAAAATTTAACTCTCACACCTAGTTAATAACACAATTTTATCATGTCAGTCAAATACTTTACTAAACAGTGTGACAGATTTTCGTTTTTCTTGTTACATCCTTACCTATGTTATCAAGCTCAGATGTTTACTATGAATTATCTTTGAGTTCATAATCAGTACTGTTTGCAGAGAAGCTGGCTATTAAACTGGTTTATAAATTTAAATGGCTTGACAATGACTGGCTCAAATCAACATAACCTGAATGATAAACAGTTGATATATTCATACTAAAGTAAAATATTTTATCAAACTTCTCAAAGACTGTCAAGATCTAGATTATGTGTATTAAAAAACCTTCAATGTCAATGACATATAATTCGTATCTACGTTTTCCAGATATTTCCATTTTTTTGAAAATATCAAATGATTCCATTTAAGGGATCAACCATTAGTTTCTGGGAGGTTGGTAAAAATTAGAAAAAAATTAGAAAGCAATTAACTTGAAATTGAATAAGAGTTGAATTCTGAAAAAATTTACATGCTTCTGCCTGCTATCACACAATGTGAAATCTTGGAATGCAGACAAAAACTTGCACATCTTCATTCAGACCACCCCCTTTAAAATCAATGGTTCACCCCAAGCAGTGAGAAAGTTACATTGCCATTGAACTTTGAAGTTAAGTTCAAGTTTATTTACACAACCCAATTACATGTAATAAAGAGGCCACTGACTCGCTACCTGCTGTTCACTGCTTGTTGCCCAGTAGCTTACACAGTAGATGTTAAATGATGCAAATTGACTGAACTGTTCAATCAAAACCTCAAGAAGCTATGGCAAATTCTCACATACATACTCTACACTCTCATCTTTTGTGTACACATTCCACTGTTTGATTACCTAAGGCATAGCTCAACTCAGGAGACACCAGGTCTAATGTATTTGCCCTCAAGTTTACTTTTTATCCAGGCACCAGAAGGGATTAAAAATCAAGGCAGGCATTTTTGCTCCCGACTAATTTGACCAAGATGTAATGTGGCCTGAATAGTCTAAATACCGCAGAGAAAAGGCTTGACTGAAGTTCACAAACTGAGACTTGCATGCAATTCATTTGAGCTTCACGCATACATGCAACCTGTAAGGACATTTCCATTGGCACATATTTGAAATGAGTCAGCAAACATGGGCACTTACACAATGTCTCCCTCCTGCAACAACATCGTAAACACCTTATATCCCTCCAACTTAGATTACCACAAAAGTGATGGCAGTCTGTCAGGTGCAGCCAACGGAGCTATTCATCGAAAAAGCTATTCCAGGAGCAATTTTGAGGGCAGGGGAAATTTTAATTTTGCTAGGGCAGGGGACATGTTTTTAGGTGGTAGGGGAGCAAATTTTAGTTTTTTTTGTAGGGCAGGGCGGATATCGGTTGATTGTCCTGGGGACAGGGCTTGGCGAAAAACTTTTTGAGGGGAATTGTTTCCGGGCAGGGAAATTGGCAAGTTTTTTTCGCCACAGGGCGAGGGAGCTTCAAAAATTCACAGTGGGGGAGGGAAACAGGCAAAAATAAGTGGGGAGTGGGAAAAAAAGGAGGTTTGAGTGTGGGGAGGGTAAGTCGAAAAATTTTCTGTGGGAGGGCAAATTATGAACAGCTAATTAATTACCCTCTTGACTTAAAATTAGTCAGTTCACATTACTTGTCATGCACAATATATCTTATCATAGTAAGGACCTTTTTAAAAGTGCATTGTTCGTTGGCTGCACCTGGTCTGTAGCATATGATCAGTAATATTATTAATGCTCACAGTCCCTGAAGGCTATAATTCCCATTCCATAATGATAATTCAAAGAGATTAAGATCTGCACTTTCAAGGAATTTGATATTTTCTGTATTTATGAAATAACTGTCTTGACTCACAAAATACTTGAAGCAGAACATACATTGTCCATTTAATTAATGCTTTTTAATGTTATTGAATAGTACATTGTAGTATGGTCTGTTAAAATTTTAGAACATGAAACTTACTAGTAAACTACATGTACATTCTTAGAATTACTGGAAGAGTAGTTTGATGAGAAATTCAACAGTCAAATGTTAAATGGAGTATACCATTGTTGTGACAGCAACGAAACTTTCATCCATGTTTGTACAGGCATGGAAAGTTTACAGTGAAATCTCTTTTGGAGAAACAACATTTGAGGAATATCTGCTGTGGTTGGGCTAGTATTTCTTGTCATGCTAATCTGTTGTCTTAGGGAGCCTTCAATGATGACTATGCTCCCTAGGAACCATCTGATTTTTAGGATTGCCAGATTGCTATATCCCCCACCCCCCACCCCCTACCAAAATATAGCACTCCTGCCAATGTGCTCCAATTTTGATCATGACATCTTGATCGATGTAAATTACATCACACATAGAAGCAAATTCAGTTGTACCCTGGCTGGTACCTGAAACATAACCTAGAACCCTACTGAGCAAAACTTTGCACAAACCTAATCAGGGTATAAAACTGCTATCGAGATGCAGATTCAAGTTAGCTTCAGTATGGATAAACTCTAATAGTTCACTGAAAACAGAAATTTCCAGGAAAATGCAACTTTAATATTTCTGTGAATGATTTTCATGCAAAGAGGCTTATAGCCTTCTGGCTGTGACCATTTATAGTCACATACGACATTCCAGCACTTGTAGGAGATTTGTTCGAAGGATATGAGGTGTTATGACACTGTACGCAGAAGGCTGCCGAAATATTTATCGCAATGAGATTTGGTGATTCATGAGAATGCTAAACCTCAAGAAAATTGACTTTTTTTCACCGCTTAATCTTTTCATCTGATTGAATGCTAAGAAAAGTGTTAATTCATACACACGTACTTCATAAGACAAATAGACAAGGAAAGAACTCACCGTTAGACAACATTCATCATCTGAAAATATAGTGAGAGAATTCTCATCAAAATTCAACAGATTTATGACAGGTAGCTAGATGTAACATATACACAGAAGTATTAATTGTTGCTGTACTATTCCATATTCTGAGGCATAGAGTAAGTTATTGCCTTGAGATTGATACACATGTATCGCACATTATACTGTCAAAGTGATTGAATTTTACAGTATTACCACCAAGGGAATGTACTGCTAATGGCTAGTGGGCAATAACAATAATTTACTGCATTTACTTGCTACTCTCAGTCATTGGAACTGATCTCCACCAATTTAAAGCGCTGTAGTTCACAGTTACCTGATGGCAATATTTCAAAATCCAGAAGGATGCAGATGCAAGCCAACTTTTTTCAATATGCATGCAACTGTCTTTTATAGCATTTTTTATTCTGTTTTTGCTTTGATCAAACAATATACAGTACTTTTTGCATATTCATTCTACAATCTGATAATAACAGCTACTCTTTACAATTTTTTAAAAATTTCAAACCTCTCATTTTGATAATGAAATTCAAGAATCAGTATTTCGGGTCTTTATACCTCCAGTACTCTGTGATATAACTTTATACAAGATCATTCACACCACTATTTTTTGATATGTAAATTTACTGATCGGACGATATGCCTTAAAATTTGTCAGTTTAAGGGTACTCAGATGAATAAATATACCATTGAGAAAGACAGATTTACATAGAATGGAATAATCAGCTGGTGAGACACCAGCCTGAGGTACCACTGTCGTCATAATAACAAGGTTACTCCAGGATGTACAATCAACCATAGATGGGTTCAAGATGGCCGGACAATAAGAGGTCAACTGACCATCAATCTCCAGGACAATCAAATGACCGTGTCTTGGAAGCACACAATTAAACCTATGTTAGAAAACATGTCATGTGAGAAGGCTGTGGCGCCAATTCTGAAAGAGAACTGTCAAAGCAAACACGTGGCTGGACAACTGCATCAGTGAGTTTTTTCTTGTCAATACTAGGGTACTGTACCCAGTTCAACTGAAAGGCTCATTAATAACATAATTGTGACTTTGATTGTCACTGGGGAGAAATGCAGTGAACATCTCAAAGAGTGGAAGGAACTTTGAACCATAAAAGTAGCCACGACATGTACATTGTATTGCGCTGCCAAAAGTTCATCTGCAGTATAATATTTAGTACGTTCAGATTGACGACTTTGCGTCGGCCCAGGTCCGGACCTGGGCCGGGGCCGACGTAAAAAACCAATGTGGACACGCTGAGTCGGCCCTGGGCCGACTCACTTTGGTCCCGGTTAGAAGGGGGGTTTCAGGGCCGACTCAGGGCCGACGCAAAAATTTGGTCCGACGCAAATCGCCAGTGTGGACACGTTACGTCGGCCCTGGTCCCAGTTGACCAGGCCTCCGCCATGGATCGAAGTTGAACTAGTCACCCTATTCGCACAAAAACAGACGACGTTTGAAACTAAAGTTTACACCTATCGAAAGTTTTCAATCCAGTCTTTACATTTTAATATCATCCCATGTACGCAGAACTTCTCACCAACCTTTGTTCCGCAAACGAGATCATGTCATTCGATTCCACAGTGCACGTAATAGACTAGAGAGGCATGTCAAAAATGCCGCACACTGGTTATTTCTCCACCGTGGTCTTATATATACCATATGCTCATCCAATAATAGTGAAGATCTCTCCGATGATTAAAAGGGTGAGTGGTAGTCATATTTGCCTTCTTGTGCGTAAAAAACACAGGAAAATCATGAACAGTAGAAACAGCGTGCCATATTCAAATGCGCCATTTTGAACTTTGACAGGTCAGAGGTCACAAAGGAAGGTAAAGTTACGTCGGCCCTAATTCTGGTCACGGTAGGTGTGGGAGCTATGTAAGCGGTCTGAAATCACCAAAGTGCGCCGGCAAACTGCGCCGGCGCATTTCAAACTGCGCCCCCATTTTGCGCCGGTATATTGCGCCGCCCAAACTGCGCCCTTACTCTGCGCCATTGCGAAGTTTCAATGTCAAGCACGGTATTAATAGTCTATTTTGGTTTAGTCAGGCGATTTCAAAGAAATATTCATGTTTTTCGTGGGGAATATGGTGAAATGTGTCACTAAAATGCGGAGGATGGGAGTATCTTTTTTCCGACACGTATATGAAGTATGTAATAACATCACTTGAGAGGAAAGGTAACTCAGCTAGTCGAGTGTCATTTGCATCGTAGATCGACCTTTGAATCTGTTTGTAGTTTCTACCCGAACCTTGTCGGTAAATACTTTCACAGTTTAAAAAGACGCTAAATTTTACTCTCAAACTATTTCGATGGCCAAATATCTCTGCCATTATACGTTTCGTAGGGTAACTCTATACTCAGTATATGGCGAGAGTGTCCTAGCTGTCTCAGTGTCTGAATAGGCGGTGCAGCCGTAAACCGGACACTCCATACTCATTCCCTTGTTGATCGGAACCTCTTGGACCGTAATTCTTGCTCTAATTCTGCGACCTTTGAATCGTCCAATAATTGCTACTTCCAATTCATGACGACCCCAAATGATAAGGGATGCGACTGATTCTGAGACTCTCAGTCATATAAGAGTCAAAGTGCGATCACGTTTGCGACGAACTTGAGACTCCCATTTCGCTTTGTAATGTACATTTGCGAGTGAATTTGAGACCGGGATGAGACTCTCATTTAACGTGCAAACAGCAAATGCGACCGTCCTTACGACTGACTTCCTGACGTAAGGTATGTAAGGGTACCGGAAATCGACAAGTGCGAGGCTAAAGTTAGGAGAGCGAATGTGAGGGCTTGAAGTGTACGTGCTCACTTTGAAAGTGCGGGCGATAGTGAGAATGTGAAGTGAACTCGGTCTGTACATAGTTAGTGCTTGTCAGCATTTATTTCATCACTTGGTCGAATGAAAACTTACGATCACAGTCACTGCTAAAACAACGATACGATCTCCATGGAAGTACAGTGCTGTGTATCATGAGCGAACCGCTGAGTGAATTCATCATTGAAGTCCCCGATGGAAATTATTGCAACACACTTATTTCCAAACACCAAGAAGTTGATATATTCGTCTAAATAAAAATATGAATGAGACATTCATCTTTACATAATGGAGAATAGAATATTATATCTGACTACGAAGAACTTTATTTACCAGGTTTTAAAAATCAGCGAGAGACTGATCGGGCTGGGACGTACGATTCACAGACTGATTCAAAGTGCTGGTCAAAGTGAAAGGGGACGCCATGAACACTCAATCCCGATGGGTATTTATATAGTTATGTCAAAAACGGGAGTCACGACCGTGATTAGGTTATTCAGAGTCAATTAACCTTGAAACAGACCAAACGATAGCACACAATTACATACAATCTAGGTCTAGCATCCTGTGACACTATGGCGGGTTTTCAAGTCCCTGTGGCGGTTTGGAAAACGACCTGCTGACAGCTGATGACAAAACGCGCTCATACTTTTGATCATAGACACTGGAGCGATGTTTTGATGGATTTCTAGCTTCCTTATCCATAAACAACTTGAAACTAAAATGAAAGACGAAAAAAGATCCGTGAACGGACGAGAGATTTCCTGTAGAAACTTCAGATATTTACTGAGGCGGATCATCTATTTTTTTACATCCATGGGCGGATCATGGCAGAGAAATTTACCTCAATGGAGGATCAATCGGAGCACCGAGAATATGACATTTCCCGTTTGATTTCCAAAACATCATCGTGGACTTTCTAACAGAAAGGAAAAAAATTGAAACGACAACTGATATCGTGTCATTTCCGGGCTTTTAATTGTTCATTCATTTTAGTTATTATCGTCGTGCCGTTTTAGAAGATTTTTGAGGACCTAAACGACATCATGTGTTGGTCCATTGCCATGGAATCCTATGCCAACGAAAGGCGGTGACTTTTTTCAAAGTTGTATAAAATTTCCTTTTTGGTTGTGTTAGTCAATTAATCGAAATATTTTGTTCCCAATTGATCATAAACACTCGATTCTTCCGTCTATGATTCGATATTCACTGACTCATTCTTTCTCTTCTTTGTCGATCGATGAAAGTAATTTAATCTTCTATACTCTGTTCTAATTTGACAGATGTAACATCTTCACCTATATTGTCATTAGTTTCTAACCAACGTACAAAAAAATTGGCCCGTTTGCCAAAGCACATGGGTCTATGATTGCATGAACGGCCGTACTCTATGCATTGGGAATATATTCATGTTGCAGTCTGCCCGAAAACAAAAACAAAACCCGAGGATGTTTAGGCGATAACAAAGGCGATGACTCAGTTGAATAAAACAAAACTAAACTTTTCGGACATCATATTTTTATCTTGGCGTCGGTTCGATGTGCGACCATACGCTGATCGCCCATATTCTCCATAAACAGATAAAGCTAGTCATAACAATTCTGCGACAAATCCGTGACCGTAATTTACACAGACATAAATATTCGATCCCGTCCGTGAATGTCAAAGGTGAACGGGATTAACTTGATCCCGGATATCAAGTCCCTGGCCTTTAATGGAGATGCAAAATTCACAAATTTTGACTGCTGCTGAAGCCATATCCTTTCACGATACCGCCAAGTGAGTGTAATCCGTCCCATACAAACATAACATGGTCTCGTACCTCCGAGACTCCATTCTGAAAACATGTCAAAAATCTTACTGGCGAAAGATATATTTTCACACCTTATTGAAAGAAAATTTCTTTACTGCAAGCTCCTGTTTGAGAAGTAACTTATGGTACTGTCCGCTAACTACCTCCATGTGTCCACGTACGTATGTGCGTAGTCCCAAAACCAACTACTATTAAGCTTAACTTGTTGCAAATTCAAGTCATTTTTCGAGCTGCATTTTTTAGGGCACGGATATTAATATCTACAGTCTACACTGCTAAAGCGTCCTGCTACGCAAGTGCGACTACTCGATGTTGTGACACTTGGAGGAAGTGTTTTGGCGGTGAGTAAGGGCGCAGTTTGGGCGGCGCAATATACCGGCGCAAAATGGGGGCGCAGTTTGAAATGCGCCGGCGCAGATTGCCGGCGCATTTTGGTGATTTCAGACCGCTTACATACCTGCGTGTGGACACGGACCAAATTTAATCCCAAAAGGACAATTATTTTGCGTCGGCCCAAATTTCAGTGGGTTGCCAATGTGAACAAGATAATACACTCATGGCCTGGAAGAGTTTTTACTTCATAGAAAGTATTAAACAACAAAGTTTATTTTTATTTTCTGTACTGACTGTAACAGAATCAATTTGAGTGCTCAGAATCAAACCCCTTCAATAAATGCTAAAAAGAAAGTCATTCAAATTGTCCTATGGAAGTGATAATTTCAGTAGACTTCCATGTAAATGTAATGATTTGGAAAAATAAATGTGGCATATACATGTACTAGATATGTACATGTCAATGAAAGTTATGGTATACATAGCATCTTGCACTGTCAAACATATGCTAGCTAATGGCTGATTATTGTAACTGTGACTGCATGACTGGCCAGGAATATTAACATGATGAAAAACAAGTGAGTCTACATCATATTTTAGCTTTTGCAATTACTGTTGCTGTTGCAGTAAAATGTTTGGTATCAAATCTCTGAGGAACATGTCACAGTACAGCCACCATGGACAAGGATGCTATCTTTCTTCATCAATGTTTTACAACTCCATTAGTTCCACCATTATACAGATACAGTGACTGTGATTTTACAGATTGGTGTTTGTGGCTTGAAGGGTCCTTTACTTTGTGTTTCACTGCCAAGCATTCCAAAGTTCTCAAATCACTGAAATTCCTCTCAACAGAAAACGGTACTGAAGGTTGATTTGCCGTATTGTCATGGTTGGTTGTTTTTTGTGGCAGTACGGCAAAAAATACTCATTCCATCAAGGTCATACCAGCTGTGTTCTCTGCCCTCACATTTGCAAGAATTTCATAGATGCATATTTTCATTAATTTCCCCATTCTGAGCAGAAGAATGCAATTTTTTATATTTTTGCAATCAATAAGTTTTTTACATGATGAATAACTACCAGTACATGTATTTCTTGGGTGGCAGGTTATTTTCATGTTTCTCGAATTTTGTTTTTATGAAATATGTACCGGTATATGGAGAACACAGAATTTTATGCAGCATTGCGCAAATAATCCTTATATATAACCATATATTTTCTTTGAAATTGAATATAACTGTTGTATTTATTGATAACTCAAAAACCATCAAATTAATGTAGGGTGTAATTTTTGCCACTTGAAGTTGAACTGGAAAGCATTCAGAAACTTCAAGAGAACAGTTAACACACTCAGCAAACGCAAACTTTAGCCACTAGCGTTCTTATCACTCGGTGAAAATGACAATAGGTAAAACGCATTGACGACAACCAGAGCAATGCGTCATACAGACAGCTGGTAAACAACATACTCACTTCGGTCAACAAACAGTGCTTGTTATTGTATTGAATGGGTAAGCAAAAAGTCCTTGCGTCAAGCCTTTTCCATGGTGTGAACCGTACACACAAAAAATTCAGTGAAGGACAAAAAGCCTTTGAGAAAGATTTGTAGTGTGTGAACTGGCTCCCTGAATTGCTGCCAACACTGTGACAGTACAAGAAAGCCTCAAAGGTAATGTAGGGTCAGGCGTCTTGTGATGTGTGGCACTACAGTGCAGTGTCTGGGACTGCGAAAATATCACCTCAGATGATCTGAGTAAACAAAACATTTAACTTTCGATATTGAGAAGATCTCCTTTTATATAGAAATTATCCTCTCGTAGGGCCAAAGACCCAGCATTGAAAGCAACCCTAGTTATTTGCCATGCACTAGAATATACACAACCTGACCACTTCATGAATATAACATAAACAGTGAATACCGTGGGAAGGAAATCAAGCACTGTGACTTCTTGTCATTTTGACATTTGCCAAGAAAGACCGTGAAAAGTGAGTGTTATTTCCATGCTATCTGATACGATGGCACTTCTTAGCACAGCTGGTGACATTAAGGCTTCTTTCATTGCCATGACAACATACACTCACAGCTTCACAGTGGAGCTATACTGTTACACCAAACAATCGACTCAAATGAATTGGACGATAAATATGATTATGTACAAGACAGAATAAGAAAATGACTGCTGGAGAGAGATAGTATGATATGAGATATATGCAAAAGCCTGCAGGTGGAGAAAGAAACTGTATCAAATCAATGCACCAGGTGCAGGTCAACGAACTCTGCACGAGAATATAATCTCTCAGAACACGACTTGTACAAAACAGAAGAAAATATTATCCTTTTTGCCAGGTGATAAATCAAGGAGCCTTTTAACTACCCGATGGCTATTTTCCATTTTATAATTGAGTCACTTTGATAGAAATGAATATCAATGATTGATGGACAACCATGTCTGAAAAAAAATAAATTGGGATTTCACACTAAACTATGTACAGCAAATATTCAGGATAGAACACAATTAATCACAAATCCCTTTTGTCTAGAAAGAAAACGCCTTTGAACCCTTTGAATGCTGTAATTTTTCCCATCAAAATTTTAGTGCAACATTTTACCAATTTTTATTAATTTTTCCATAATTTTTTTGATAATTTTAGACCAAATGGACATAATATTTCATTAGCTACATTTTTTATCAAAAATTTGGCAAAAATCTGAAAAAAATTGACTGGGCTATATTTTATAAAGGTGACAAAAATTGACTGTGACGCTCAAAGGGTTATATCAATTGAAGGTATACCTATTTCAAATAGAAAATCATGCAATATTGTCAGTTTGAAGGAAAATGCATGTGTAAATTAGCATTACTAATTTGCTGTGGCTGGTGGGGAAGTGTCACTACCATAACATCCTTCCATTAGTGTACAGTGGTAATATATCTCGGAAATGGGTAACGTTGACAGGACTCGTCATGTATGGCATTAGGTACTATATATACAGAACAGTGACAAAGACATATACCATACTGTGCAACTGAGGTTATGTATGACGCAAGTTGTTTATTGTTGAGAAATTTCAATAATTCAGCAATTTGACTGACAGTACTTTGACAAGCTGTGCTCTTATTACCAAAATTACCCAATAAATGAATAAATATAATTTCCCGGACTGCTTCATTTTTCTGACAGGACATATCCAAGGAATTAATTTGATTTCTGTTGCCAGCAGATGCACTTTAGAAATACTCTTACTGAAACCGGCATGCAAAACATTTCCAGACATCCATTAATTAATTTCCTAGATAAGAAGCCAAGCATGTAATTGTACTAAAATGCTAAGAATTTCCCAGGGTAGCTAACATCTGTATAGAACTGGTAAACTTAGATGCATGGATGTCGGTATTTGAAGCATTGGCAAGAGATGCTTTAAAATTACAAATACTTATTCTACCAGTGATACACTTTACTGCCAAAGTTTAATTCTGTAAGACCTTTATTGGTGTCCAAAAAGATTATTAATTTAGTGAAATCATGAAGAGAGAGCAAGCGCTGTAGCGACAACATATAAGTATACGTAATTTATGGGCACATAATAAAACAAAATAAAAATATTGTCTCTTAGAATACTTCCTACATAGAATTAGAAACGCATTAGGGTAATAATAATAATAATATTGGGTTCTTATATAGCGCACATATCCACAATACTACATGTGATCAAGGCGCTTTTTACAATTATTATTACCCCTGGTCACTGGACCTAATATGATACCACTCAACTCCCTGGGGAGCAAGCAATAGCTCACATGTGCAGTCAATAAGCGCAGCAGAGCTAAACGCACACATTACAACCACTGTCCTACCAGGTACCCATCACTCCTGGGTGGGGAGAAGCAATGAGGAATAAAGTGCCTTGCCCAGGACACGTACAACACCACAGCCATGCCGGGGCTCGAAACTCGCCATCCTTTGATCGTGAGTCCACTGCTCTAGCCACTGGCCCATGATGCCTCCTAGGGTAGCTTTAAAATGTCTCATCACAAAGTTTTGAGAAAAGTCTTCTGCAGAAAGATGATGAGGAATTCACATCAGAGGAACAAATACATACAGAATGCTGTGGTTTATACTCTCTGTTGGGTAAATGTTGATTTTGCTCTGAAAATAATTCTGCTTGGTCAAATTCAAGATGTGGACGGATGCATTCCAGCCAACAGACGAAATATTTGGAATTGCAGTCATGTTCAACAGCTGATTATTCAAGCACTGTGTTCCAGTTGACTTGCCCTTCACCACGATGACATGCATCTCATGAATAATTCATCAACAAAATGAATCCGAGCAAATAAGGACAGATGTGCTTTAAGAGTCTGGGCAAGCACTCTCTCTCTCTCTCTCTCTCTCTCTCTCTCTCTCTGATAATTAGTCATCTTTGTGTTTCAAAGTGTTGGGCTTTGATATTTTGTACATTGGATTTTGATCATCACTATATTGGTAACACGTAATGCTTATAACTAGTCAGAGAATATGCCACAGAGGAAACAACTGTGGCCTACAACACACCACAATCAGCAGTTATGTTCAACATATATAGTAATATATTTATTATATACTTATTATTTATTTATTATGTATTTATAATTTAATATCACATCCTAGAGTAGTGGTAGTACGTCATTAATTGAACCATATGCTTGGCAGGGAAAGACTATGTTAATCCATATTTTAGGCCTATAAAATTCTATGAAAAAAAAGACCCTCTACCTTAGCCAATACTACGAATACAATTGCAAATGGCCGTAAAATGTTCACTACCTTCGCTGACCTTGCTAGCTGAATCCAAAACAGAGAAACCCAATAAAATGCAACACAATACTAACACATACAATATAGCCATAACTTTCAAGGAGGCGTACCTTCATATGAATATTTCAATCCTACATTTCATTCTTAAATTTGTATTTCATTGCAATTACGCAGCACAATCAATTGGTATGTATTCAGTCTACTTATCGCCTTCAGAACAAAAGAAACTGTTTGAAACAGTTTTCAAATTTCATCAATCGACATGTTCTGCTATACTATGTCTATTGTGTTAATTTCTTTACAAGAAATGCACTGTTTCACCTTAATGTAATAAAAGAATCCGGTTTACAAAAATTTTACTTACGTCATGACTACACTTATATTAGCTTAGTATTGTATGATCTTGAATGAAAACATATTCTATTTCTTAATTCCAATGTTAAGTTGCTGTAGACATTTCTGTGACTTTTATTGTGTCGCAAGAAATATTTCTCACCACCAAAACATCAACTCTATTTGATCACAAACTCGTCATCAGTATCAATAATAGGAAGTTCTGAATGAGTAAATGGACTTCAGAAGAAATCTACAGAGCGGTGCAGGAACGCAAAACAGCGTGGAAATCAAATCAAACCTGGCATGAAATGTACAAACCTTCATCACACTGACTAGTTCCTGAGAGGGTTGAATGAGTTCTGAATGGTGCCGGATTATTGCCTTTCAGAACGGATTTAGCCGGCCTGTGTCGACTTCTCCTTCGACTTCCTAGACATCCACACTGCACGGTCATTTTTCAGCCTGATCACGCTGCCCTACGTGAGCGCAATGTTCAATCACTGTACCTGCAGAGACCATGTCGTGACACTCTCAGAGATACTGCCTTCTCTTAGTAACCTGTCGTAGGCACTAAAGCCTACACTACTGCATTAAACTTTATTAGGATGGCCTTAGAAAAAAAATATGTGATTGTAAAATTCGATTTACACCAGTGCCAGCAGCTACCACTGAATGCTGCTATGGATCATTTACCCTGATACTGGCACTCCCGATAGTGATTGCTGAGAAAACACTTCCCCTTCTCAAATTTTTCAAATACTTTTTGGTCTGAAAATAACTTCCCGAAATCACCATCCAATATTGACATCTCTATTGTTATAACATCTCTAATCTATATTTCCTAAGACTCACTAATAATATTTCGTTAAACAATATCACAAGACAAAAGCTAATTTGTGACATCCTGCCAAACACTTTTTCCTACTATTTATAACAGAATTATTTTAAGAAATCTGATTAAAATGGGTTTTTTTTCTCCCAATGGATTAATTTTTTCATTGTTTTCGGCACCCGGATGAGATTAATACGTAATTTACAATCAATGAACAGAATCAATATACATTTATGAGCATTTGTTGGGTCCTTTTAATGGTCTGTCTCAACATGTCCATGTATTAACAGACACAATGATTTTCTAAACCAATCAAGTTTTCCCTGCTTGTACTGGTACAAAAGGCATATTGACTTTCAGACGTAGTGTTCTGCCATTCATTGACAAGACTGAATTCTTTCGGTGACCATACAATCTAGTCAATTCCTGGCATAATATCAATGTACACGTCACACGTTACACACATGTATAGGACGTCACACACGTATTTGACGTCACATCTATATCATATTGGCTGTTTGATGACAGCTATCAGAATTGAAGCACCCATGATGCTGTTGATCGTCAGAGCATACCTGGCACACCTACTGGTAGCTGTGGCATAAGCTTTTGTAGTCAAACTTTCTTCATGGTAGTACACTATACGCTTTCTCATCCACATCAAATTATAATAACAGTGGTTGAGCTGACTGATTCAGTTTTGATAGGCTCCTGCTTGGTCTGCAGGCCTAGTATGACCGCAATTGCAATGCCATTGGTCCAAGCAACATCACCTGGACCTTGGATCACTGTATTCACTCACCCTCGAAATACTGGAACATGTGCGTCCATGTTTGGATACAATTACAAACAACTTTTAATTTCTAAATAATGGCAATCTGGTATTTCAATTAGAAAAATGTCTGCTTTTTTGTTGAAAACAATTCAATCAGCTGTTTTGTTTTTCTTTAGCAATGGGAGTAGGTGTTGCGACCTATAGCCTGGGGCCTGTCCTATTGACCTCAAATCATGTCAAATAAATGGATCATTATAATGAGCTGTACTTTGTTCCAGTCGCCCTCATATTTACCTGCCTAATGCATCAAAGTTAACAGACTGTAAGTGCTGTGTTATCATGTGGAGTCAATTTTTATGAAGATTATAAGTTGATTGATGTGCTCATTTCATAATCCATGTTCAACTAGAACAACTTCAAATTGACATTCTGTCTCGCAGTGTCATTTTCAGCTACTGAACAGATCCATGTTTCTGATCATGAGTTGGATCATATCCTGTCAAAACCATTGCACACATGTCCATGACAACATCGGAGTCATTATACACCTGGCACATTAGGCTCCGTCAGACAGATTTCACACTTTGGATTGTAGTGACGTCACGTATTTGACATTTGAAATACATTATTTAAACAACAATTTGTATAAGAAGATACTCTCACTTCAATGCCATCAGAAATATACATAACTCTCATGGGACTATAGGGGCATTTGTTACCGGGTTGGTAATCATCTGTTAGTTATTTTCACAAATTGGCAATTTGACAATATAGACATTCACAAGATCCATGATGAAAATCAACCAGTATATTGCACAACGTTGTGAAAATTTTCAACCTCTTACATGTACATATGCAGGCAATTGCCTAGAGCTTCAAACAGTACCAGGTGTAGTGCAATATATTTTCCTGACAATTTTCGTGTTTTGGAAAAAACAGTGATAGCCCAACAAAGTTATCAATAGAACATGGTTGGAGTAACTCATTGCGTTAGCGCTATTGATTGCTTATTTGCATAACAAGTTTCATTGTTGTGATCAGTTCCATTATTTTGACACGCCATTACGTTTGCCACCATCACTGACACAATACTAGAACACATGTCACTTAGAATAACAATAGCTCAGCCCTGCATTGTACACTGTAAACACCAGTCATGGTCCCATGGAGGAACCATGTACCAGTATAGGTTATATCTGGCTACTACCATTCAAGAACCAACAGTGTAATTTTGCTATGCACACCTCCACTGCAAAAGCAAAATAATTGGTGGATGTGTGTCTCCTGTATTGGAACCAGTTTAAAATTTACAAACAAGGCTTACAGCATATTGATGCAATCAGCACCACTTTGGGCATACTGTACCTGCTGATGAAATTAACAAATTTGAATTTGCAATATCAAAATATCTATACAAAGGACCACTTTTACAACTTTTGAGCTTTAATTGCAATTTTTTGTACATTTTACATTTTTACATTTTTATGTTGTTTATTTCAGCAAAACAAAATTTACTTCAGTTGGCTGAGATTTACTGGTTGAGAAAGTCATCTATACTATTAACGACGACCCGACGAAAACAATCCAATAATAATGTCACTATGTCCAAAAATAAGAGATTATGGTAAAATATTAATCTGGTAATCTGATCTCAAGATGCAGATGAATCTACAAACACCTGGATTAATTTCATTCCCTAGATTTCAATTTTAGATTAGATAATTGTTTAACGGTGAATTGTTCATGAATACCATTTGCTGAACTTTTTTCCACAATTTGATAGATTGCTTACATCCTCACACTTGCCATCCACAGTAATTTCACAAGCTGTACTTACAGCTGCTCTACATCTGGCAATAATTGCGCATTAGGCAAACATGTATGTTGTGCTAAACATCTGGGCCACAACTTCCTCATGTGTGATAATTAATTAATTTCATAGAAAGCAAAACATATCAGACAAAACTATAGAATGTCATGACCTTAACCTTAACTTGATACAGATGAATGTTCAAAATATGCTGAATTACAGTTATCGTAATTGACTGTTCAGTAACTACATGGGACGTTTTGAAGATTCAATTTACTTTTCAGTATCAGTAACATACCACTCGACATTTTACATGCAAGTCAGAACACATGCTATCACGCCAATGGGCAAAGCACTGGCTATATTAATTGCCGGTGAACTTTTTGTCCAGATATCGCGACCCTACATAAACAGGGCGTATTCGGTCATACCAACTACCAATGTAATTAATTTGGTCATTAGTACAAAAAGTTGATCTCTTGTCAAAGAACAGATACTCGTGCATAGTCTGAGAGTGCAGTGACTGGTAAAATATTCCTAAAGCTTACAAGTTAGATAAAGGGTCCTTGATCGGGTCATCTCAGGTCAATTAGGTACTGGTGCTTAAGAATAATAGGGTCCACACCCAGTGCATGTACTCTTCTGAGAAATAATCTAGTCTACATTTCTTTGTAAACTAGTGTACAGACACAAAAAATATTCACTACAACTTACAAGCAGCAAGAGGCATGCTTTTTACTATTCCCTCTTAAAGTAGGAAAACAACCCAAAAACATGTTTATCAGTCCTGCAAATGTGATAAATCCTGATATTAAACTACTACATACATCACAACAGCATTTTTTAATGTATTAAGGTGTTTTCGTACATCACCATATCACTATCTGCAGTCTAATTTGGTCAGTTTTAAAATATATGATATTCTCTAAACCTGAGAGAGTTAATATATCGGTAGATTTGCAATTAGTCCAAGAAATCTATGCGTTTCATAACTATAGATATTTAATTATCTGAATTAAATATTCAATTTTCTTATCATAAAAGTATCCATAGATTAAAGTTATGAAAATTATTTATATCATTAACCTATGCTAGAAACTTCTATAAAGATTTTTAAAATAAAAAGCATGCACATTTGTACAGTATGTCTAAAACTGAATATATATATATATATATATATATATATATATATATATATATATATATATATATATATATATAATTCATTTTTTAATCTATCAATTCAATTAGCAGTTTCAAATAGAAATATCCACTACACAATAATTGTATACAATTTACCGAGACTCAACATCTTTCATCTGTATGCCTGTGAAATCTGTCAAGTATGCGAATGCATTAGCTGATCAATTAGATTTTAAATTGGATACAACTTGCCCTTTGCTAATAAGATTGATCACACATCACTTTGGATTGTAAAACAGAATGGTGCAGGCAGGGCTGCCAGGAGGAATCTACAATTCAACCTTCAAATATGAAATTTTACCATAGAATTAAACCTATGAATAAATTGACTTGTAAACCATATTTCGCTAAGCATTTCATATTGTGATATTGCACAAAATTATTAAGAATCTTTTGTCAAAAAATTTCCATAATATTATACGATACATATTGTGAATGGATTGTAGTAGCATGGCCACGCCAATCAAGATGACTAATTTCACAAATATATGTAGGTTATCTGTCATATTGCCTGAGCATACAGCATAATCTCAAATCACAGGATGTCTCCACATGGCACACACACACTCTTGATTGAGTGGCGATGGTTGCCATATGCATCATAAATGTCATCCCAACGTCACCTTGTAATATTTCTAATGGTTTGATCGCTGTTCTGTACACGCTGTTATCTGACTTTGATTGGAATGGTCAGAGGTGATTTATTCACAGACTGCATACTTCTATCACTATAACAAACACTGCAGGTCAAATCTCAATTTATTACTGTCAATTTTGCAATTATGATATTGTAAATGGGATTTTTGAGCTTCAGGAACAATGGTTGATATAAATTTTTTGGCTCAAAACATTTAAAGAGGACTTTGAGTAACATGTTTTATGACCTAGAAATTAAAACACACATTCAGAATCACAAATTAAACAAAGTGAAATTCAGGAAGGTGATTTTGTTGAGTACATCTACCTTAGTCTTACAGTAAATACAATTTTTTAGATATTGTGGAATTACTTTTAGGAAACATGAATCATAAATTAATCAAACATCAAACATGGGAAATCACATGAGTCGACCAGACAATTCAGTTTTCAAGGTTGAGAGTGGACAAAATCAACAATACAATCAGTGATGACAGTATTACTTCCACAAGTGTGTTGTGTGTGCTTAAACACTGGCTTGATGTGATGTAAATCCTTGGATTTCAACACTGTACCAAAAGATTCACTGTAATACATTGCCAATTCAATGTGTTCAGAAAAACGACCTTGAGAAATGACAAAATGCAGCTATATATATACAGACATCACAATTCCGAAAACTATAGGAAACGGGTAATTATTACTCAACTACGCTTAATTTAAAATAGATACGATATTCTGATATTGATATGCATTATTGTACAATCATTGGACTATTTGACTATAATATCACTCCCAGCTTTCAATGCTCTCGCATACAGAATATTTTTGCTCTATTTATCTTGATTTTTTAGGATAATTCAGTGGAGTATAAATGTCACTAGGGAATCCCTTGCTGGCAATGAAGACGAATAGAAACCAACATCTGTTGCCAAGATGACCTGTTGTCATGGTTACATGTCACATAAAAGGTCTGTCCCTATTGTGTTTCAATTCAAAGAAATCCCCCACAACACCTTACAAACAGGCACTGAGGAAATTGCTTTGGCTATTGTGTTCCACCATTTTCCCATTAAATTCTGGTTTAATATGGAAGACAGACACAATGGATTTTGAGTGTCGGCACAGCGAGGAAGTGAAAGAAAAAAGCATCAGTAGCATATTATACCTCAGTGACTGCTATTTTACAATATCCGCCCCTTATTTTTCATACCTTTGTGTATAAGGAATACTGCATATAACTACAGAAGAAACCGTGGACATGACTGATATAGAAAATCATTTTTAACTTCTCTATAGATGTAAATTCTGCATTTCTTTGTGAATGGCTCCCAGGAAATTACAAGGAGAATACCATAACAGAGAAATATGCTCCAGTAATGATTTTGATATTTATGCTTACAGTTTAATCACAGTTCATACATAAAAAATTCAATAATTTTGTTAAGGCCTGAACCACCAGTAAATATTACCGGCTTCCCCAATCATGTTACCAAGGCTTCCCCTGAGAATATCAATACAATTGTATTAGATAACAGCATTGGTAGAGAGGTTCCCATATCATTTACCTATTTTCCAAAACCTTTAATAGCAAAAACACTGAAATTGATCCAAACAGAAATCGGAAGGAATTCACTCTGTCTTTACATATCTGCCTGGAGGCTTCAAGAAATTATGAACACTCTGCGCTAAGCTTCAGTTCAATACTACTGAATCAGGAAAACAAGAACATTTTTGTTCACCTTGAAATTGAAATGTCTTATTCAAAAAATCATTTATCAAACATTCTTATTTCTAATAGTAATTAGTGGCATTAACCCTTTGAGTGCTGTAATTTTTCCCGCCAAAATTTTAGTGCAACATTTTACTTATTTTTATGAATTTTTCTGTAATTTTTTGATAATTTTTACCAAACGGACATCACATTTCATTGGCTACACTTTTTAATTAAAATTTTAGTGAAAATCAGAAAAAAATGTTGGTATATTTTATAAAAGCGACAAAAATTGACTTTGGTGCTCAAAGGGTTAAGATCCCTATGAAAGTACTCCAATTTGTAGACAATCTTGAGCAAATGCCAATATCAAAGTGAGGTATTGATCTGTTTTGGATATATTAAACCATTTACAAGAGTGTGTACCAGTACAGTAACAAAACTTCAGAGGCACTGGAGTTTGCCAGACTGTTTGACATATGGCAAGTTTAAGGCCAAGTTATATTTGGAAGACAGTCAGCTGGTTGAGGCATTGTTTACTTCTTTCATGGCAGACAATGGGCGTATATTTAACTAACTGCTAACAGCACTGAGTGATGTAATCTTTGGAATTAAATCATTATCTATCAGATCTGTGAAGTATGCAACTGTTAAACCGCTGACCTCTGTACAATGTCCAGGCAGACATCATCCATGAACTGCTGCCTGTACTGAACAAATGGTAGAACACTACTAGAACTTTCAAACGTGTCCTATTTTTGAGTCCATGAATCAATTCAAATGAAGTGAAGTCAGAGTTTTAAACTATCATGACCACCTGACTTGCTGTATTCCGCATTTTGGGGTCACTTTTAACTGTGTCAAGTCATTTCATGATATTCTCTATCAATCTGTACTACGAAATTATGATAAATTATAAATCACATCGCTTTGTTGAGAATTCACTGTCAACAAAAAACTAGGCCAAACTTTGTACTCCCAAGCACTCCAACTATGCACGAAACTAGGCATATATAAACAAAGAGTTCACACGACATTCGTGGAGGCAAAGTCAAATTATTCAGCGGTGAACTGCCAATCCATCGCAAGCAGGTAGCGATGTGTGTAAAACAGCCAGATGGTAAATGGTTCGATACCCACTCCTAATGACGATCGATTGACCGTACACAGCAATATCTCATATTTTCAGGATAATAGTTCACATAGCGCTACTGAAACCCGACGTTTTTTTAACCGTGACCGGTTGTTTATTCTAATGAAAATGCCCTTGTCCACATATATAGTTTAGCGTTAATGATATACCGAACGATCTACCGTTTTGTTGTTCTACGATATTTAAGGGATTTCGAAATCGCCGGGATCATGGCACCGAAACCGGTGATGGTGACTTCTGGGTTTCACTGCGGCCGTCATTGAGTATTGGCGCGATTTTGCCCTCTTGAAGAAGCCATAAATAAAATACTGACATTTTACTGTACAAATTGTAAGGTTTGTGGGAGGCACGTACAAGATACACAACGTGTGCGTCTATCAAAGCGGGGCGGGGTGCAGAATATTGCTGTCGTGTGCCGCGAACGGACAGACAATAAAATTTCAGAATACATATGACATATGGTCTATGATATCGCTAGCATTCGTATCGTTACTGGGCTTACGAAATCGCTTCTATCTTACCTGTCCTGGTAACGTTGCTCACAAACCGCTTCATGTCGTTTCTTGCTAACGAACTGCAGCTAAAACCAACCGATTGCTTCACTTGCGGTCATCGATAACAGTACCGTTGTTGTACGGTAACCAGCACGGCGGTCAATGAAGCAGACAGCCAGAGTAATTTGCAGGTAGATGCCGGTCTGCTGACTGCTACCGTACACTGGTGAAAAAGAAGTCGATAGAGGGCGATATACAAAGTTTGCCCACATGCGCCCTGACACGCGCCAGCCTTTTGTCCACATCATGAGTGATTTTGAAGCTGGTTTTTTGTTTGTTTGTTGTTGTTGTTGTTTTGCGTGTGACTTCAGGAGGAAACCGATGACAATGTTTATAAAATAGTGACACAACAGAATGTCATGAGAAGTTTTACTGTTGTTTCATTAGTTTCTCAAAATAAGCCCATAATACACCTTGCACAGTGTTTCCTGTGATTACTTTTATTTGTTTGTGTTCCCGACCCTTTATCCATTGTCACGTTTGTTAAATATGAATTTTATCTATAAAATCATTTTATTTCATCAGGATCCAGATTGCAATGCTACTCTTCTGTAAATTTCAAAATATTTTGTTGTAGAGCAGTAAGGAAACTCAAACCTGATGAAATTGAAAATTGTTTTATTGATAAAATTTATAAATCATAATCATGATAGTTTCTTAGACCATGTGACTTGGGCTACAGGCTGCATATCATATTGCATTGTTGGTATTTCCTCGTACCCTATTCAGCAACTTGAAAGTTTGGAAACTTGATTGGGTTGTATCACGTGGCGTTGATTGCAGGAAGCGCCCTCTGGCGACATTAACACCTTTAATCAGGGGTCAACATATTCCAACTCACAAAGCCATGCTTCAAGTTTGATAAGAATTCTTTGGAACACTGACTTTTGAGCTCAAGGAACAATGAATAAGATTGCTGTTAAACTAGCCTTTCAACATGCCATCTGGGATCACATCTTGTAAATTCTTGAACAATGAGAAGAGAAACAAACAAGCTCATTTTTATTACTTTTATTCACAGTCTATATGCCTGGTAGCCTATGAGGTTTAAAAGCACAGGTTCATTTCTCTTCAAGTGTATGGTTAGGATGTGAAAAATTGTGGGAACAGAGTGTTTTGAATAAGTATAAACCAAGGACCAAAATCGTGTAAATACAATATTGATGGGCAGGCAACTGAAAAAAGGCTTGTTGAAGTATTAAACTGAAAAGTGAGACCTTAAAACTTGAAAAATTCCTTCAGCATAAAGTATTTTGAAAACAAAGACACGAAATGTATGATCAACCTATGACAAAACACTGTCTGCAGAGCTTCAATCAGCTGGATGGATGTACACACAATCACAGACCAGGAGAAGAAGAGTTACTCAATGTTAAATTCATTTAATTTCTTTGCATAAAACATTGCACAACTTGGACTGTATACACATATAAATAAATTGAGAACTCTACACTAAAAGTATGTCCTTACAAGACACTGTCAAAATCTTGTCCTTTATCAGTTCAAATTGATGCATTTAAATATGAACAATCTTCACATACTTTTACGTTCGCTTTCATGATTACAATCACTCTGTAATATGCCTACGTAATAATTTTAAGACCTTTTGACAATTTATAACGTTCTCCTCAGTAAACTGAACTCATGATCATAAGTACATGGCTAATGAACATGCAAATAATTCTGATTGGCTGGGTTAAACTCTCACATCTGTACCAACTTGTCAGTCACATCACTGTCACAGCAGTGAAAAGTCTAAATGCTTACACATGAATCTAAAACATGAACCAGCAGCCACGTATAAGTGAAAATGTCACATTGCATTTGAATAAAGCTTGATATCTTTCTTATTAAACATGCACCAAGTGGTTGCAATTTTTTTTAACTTGTAATAATATGGTAGCCAATACATTTACATAAAAGACTGTTGACACCAGAGTGATATCCTATATCTTGTATTACGCATACACCAGCTGATGCCCATGTCTTGGGTACAGGTAAACAAGGATGACTTTCATCACAGGGTCATTTCACCTTTGCAATGTTGTCAGTTGATCTTGGAGAGTTTCCATCTCACCAACACTGGATGACACAAAACAAAAAAGGACATCTTGAAAACTGAAGAGAGAATGCATTATACAGGGACCATGTATCTTCCAACTGAGTGGTAATTCGTTGAATTTGAAGAAGTTGTTCTCTATCTATTACCATGGAGGTTCATTTATTGCTGACATTGACAGAGCTAGGGTGAGAAAAATCAGTTTTAGATTAAAAGCCCATGGTCTAGCAGTAAAGACAGATCGCCAGCCCAGTCTCACTTTCTAGTCTGGGCTTCATTACGATCAAAATATTTGACAACATTTTGATATCCAACATCTCTCACCATTGAACAAATCCCTGCAATTCATAGCACCGGAACCCTGCCAAAAGATGGTATAAACATATACATATGTTTTTACTCACCTTCTCTCAATAGCTTCTGCCCTGAAAAGAAAGGGAAAAATCATCATTGAGTTCAAATCGTGGTCAAGAATATTCACAAAACCTATTCAGCAAAGCCGTCTTATTCATACTGACACAACTTGTTTGATGGCACAGCTGTTTATCAATTAAAATTATTATGTTTTAAATACTCCACAGCTCGCTTGATCCTGGATTCTACAATGACACCTGTAAGCTATAGCTCTTGGCATTCTCTTCATGATTTTACTCTCAAAGTATGATTAGTTTGAGTTAATGTTTCTAATGAAGGATATACATATACAAGTATTAGTAACCACAGACTTGAAGTGGATACAATTGTGAACAAGATGTCAACAATGAACGAGTGCCCCACTCACATGTGACTGCCTCCAATGCAAAAAATGTGGAATTATGCAAATAAGCACTGAAATCCTCACATTAAACGATATGTCAGTATCCATGGAAACACATGGCGCTGAATACCCTTTACTTTGTTTTCTGTTTCCTTAGTATCATAAGTCATTGTTGATGACACAGTCCCCACTTGTTAGTGGGTACTTTGATTACAGGTCCTCAGAGAGGATAGAGTCCTCTTCATTAGGTCTGTGATAAAAATACTTTTGAATAAATTTGCTTGATACATGTCTGAGTTATGGTTCAGGACATGAAAACTCGTAATAAAATGGCCACACAGCGGCCATATTGGATTGTATAACAAAACAAATTACCATGCATATGTATGACATTGGTAAATCTCCTTGTACCAACTTTGAATAAATTCGCTTGATACATGTCTGAGTTATGGTTCCGGATATGAAAGAAACGTAACAAAATGGCCACATAGCAGCCATATTGGATCGTATCACAAAACAAATCAATGTGCATGTGTATGACATAGGTCAATGTCCTTGTACCAACTTTGAAATATTGAGATATGCCTGAGTTATGGCTCTGTACATGAAAAAATCATAACAAAATGGCCGCCTGGCGGCCATATTGGATTGTATCACAAAACAAATTGACGTGCATATGTATGACATAGGTCAATGTCCTTGTACCAAGTTTGAATAAAATCGGTTGAGATATGCCTGAGTTATGGCTCTGTACATGAAAAAAATTGTAACAAAATGGCTGCACGGCAGCCATATTGGATCGTATCACAAAACAAATTGACGTGCATATCTATGACATTGGTCAATGTCCTTGTACCAACTTTGAATAAAATCGGTTGGAACATGCCTGAGTTATGGCTCTGTACATGAAAAAATCGTAATAAAATGGCCGCCTGGCGGCCATATTGGATCGTATCACAAAACAAATTGACGTGCATCTGTATGACATATGAAGTAATCCTTGTACCAAGCTTGAATGAAATCGCTCCAGGCATCTCTGAGATATCTGCGTGAACGGACGCACGCACGCACGCACGCACGCACGCACGGACATGACCAAACCTATAAGTCCCCCGGACGGTGTCCGTGGGGACTAATAACTACTGTCTGCCTGATGGGGCAGTATGACAATGAAAGTTTCTTTTGATTGATGGGTAGAGTTCAAGGAATGTGTGGGCAAATTGGAAGGAGCTTTGACGTCAACAAAGTCCAACAAGATGCGCATCGTGGTCCTTTAAGGGAACTTTTATACTGCTTAAATTGAGGGAGTCTATAGCTCATATAAAAACAAAGGTTGTAATTCTTTGTCTTACATATCTTTTCCTATAAGGGACTTGCCATAGCTATCACTGTCACAAACCATGATTGCTAAAAATGTGTACTACGTAAATCATGTGAATTGCTCTATGGTTATAAGATATCACAGATTTTTTGGCAACTATCCAACTGCCTGTTCTGTTTTGCCACACTTTTATATCATTAATATAAAACATTATTATACACCTGCATCTGTAACCTATGGAGTTTCGTCGTACAGTAAGTTTTGGTATCAGTAGACACAGAGTCCAACAACTTTGACGTGGAGTACAATAATTTAAGGTGTTATTGGATGCTATAGTCACAGTCAGTCCAAAACCTATGAATTTGAAGTGAAATTATGCTGCTGACCTACAATTTTTACCATGTGCACTGCGCATTGTGGGTTGAAATTTCATTCTGCGCACTTAGCAGACGCACTTAACGTGTTCCCAGTCTGCTAGCCATCGCTCAGTACAGTGCGCGACGGGCGTCGAAAAATGCTTTAATTTCAACTTTTTTCTGCTAGAGTTGGACTAAAAAGATGAACAATAATAAGGTTATTCCCAAAATACTGGGATTTAAGTCCTCGTACATCGTACCCTTCGGTATTGTCCTTGACGCTACGCGTCTCGGACAATACCTCCGCTGCACGATGTACTCGGACATACATGTAAATCCCAGTATTTTGGGAATAACCTTATATTACATTCTATCTGATGAACACTATTATTTGTTATTGACATCATGCAAACTGCAGTCAATGAATTTTATTAACACTTATCAATATTACCAGTAGAGTCTGATGAACAATATATAGAGTAACAGTATTGTATTATATTGTTAATCAATTTCATGTTAATATCATGCAACATAAAATGTTATAAGTATATTAGGGCTTTCAATTACATAACTTTGTCAAAAATGCTACTTATAAAGAAAACTTACAGTACAACCATGCAATATAAATAGAATTTCATTACAAGCTCAAAATTAAGTGTTTTGTATAGTTTATCATAGATACTCTTCCTTTATGTTCTCTGTGCATTTCTGTGGCTGGTACCAACTTTAGTTTCATTTTATGACTGAGGCCGACAAGCTATATATTTTGCCATGCCTTGAATTACTTACTGAAACTGAAGATGCGAAACCAATATACCCATCTTCTTGATGTTCTGAAAAAGTAGACGGTGAACAGAAATTACAATGATGTTGCAGTTGCAACACGGATGCTGCAATTCTTGTCTTTACGGAACACTTCGTCCATTCTAGTTGTGTATGAGCAGTGAACGCATTTTTTTCTGTGGCACTGTGTATTGACCAAAACAGCTCGTCATGGGAAGATATGGATGAGCCAGCTATTATTCCTTCCTTACATGTATTCAACAGAAACATTGTACAAGTTAAACCACACTCCCTCATCACAGGACTGCAGTCAAATCTCTACTGTCTCATTATGTCTATAGACACGGCACTTACACACACGAGGGCAGACAACATCAGTTCAGGGAAGCCATATATGATGTAATTTCTGAAAAAGCCAAACCTGAAAGTCAGTTGTGCAATTTTCCCTGCATGTATTAAATGGCCTTGAAACAGCAGACAATGATTTCTGCAACAAGGGCCAAGGAGCGCTTGTATTATGCATGTATCGATATATATGTAAGGGAATGCAACTGCTTGTATGGCTTCTGGGGACTTGTGTATACAAACAAGGGTGAATAATAATTTAATAATTTAGGGAACAATGATGCTATAAAGTATGCATACACCGTGTACCGGTACATAAAAGTATGCAAATTATCCATAATGGCAATGATGTAGTTGCTATACGTCAATGGAACAGAAGTTAATACACATGACCCTAAAAATAAAAACTTTAAAAAACTTTGAATAATTTATTGCAGGCAATCATTATATGGAGTATTACACTTACATGCTGCACAGAGTTTTGCTTCATTGTGCTATGATACACATCGGTGAAGTGGTATTGGAAACATATACACTAGGGCTCGAAATATTACCTGTCTGCCTGTCCCGGACAAGTGAAATTTGGCCTGGGACAAGTAGTTTTGAAAAGTACTTGTCCAAGTGGACAGGTAGGTTTTTCAGCCTGCAACCAGTATTTCAACCTATTGACTACAGCAAATATTCATAAGTTTAAATTTATATAACAGCGTTTCCGTTACAATTTCAAAACTTGCGTACGATTTTACGCAACTTGGTTCTTATTTGCGTAAAATGTATCAACAACTCGTACGGTGTCGGTGAGAATCGGTATCTGAAGTGAGTTGGGCAGTCTTTTCTGTCGAACTTGGGGGTTTCCTTTAATGCGCATGCTCTATTAACAAAAAACAATAACGTGGGGGGCTTCAAGGTATAGTAGCTGAACGCTTGCAATGCCGTGATGCATGTCTCGTATATGATCGTTGAGCAGCCTAATGACTTCATGTTCAAAGTTTCAAAGAAAATACTTTCTGACAGTGAAATTAGTGTTTTCAAAGGGCCAACAAAAAGCAGATACTGATCAAAGTCCAGCGGGAGCTCTCAAGATGCAACCCTACAGAGTGTAAATCGTCACCCGTAAACACTTTCCAAATAACATGCGACCTAATGACCATGATTAACTGTATTGTGTTACCAACTTGCAACGTAGACTCGATGGATTCTCGAATTTTTTGCATCTGTAGTGTCATTGTCTATACAGAACTGATTGACACGATGCTTTGTGATGATGAAATACAAGGTTTCATAAAGAGTTGCCGTCCGCTTAAGTCTAAAATGTTGCAATATCAATGTCACTTGCAAGCAGGTGCATATGTTCTATTTTTGTCGTGATTGAACCACGTTGAGGCAATGTAGTGTGAGCCAAGTACGTCCGTGTCATGGGGCGGCATTTCTCAAGGCGTATTAATTAGTTTACGCAGTCATGATTTTTTTTTGCATTTTTCAGACTATTTTACGTAAAATACGCAGGATTTTGCGTTAACGGAAACGCTGTTACAGTATATACCTTTTACAATTTTGAAAATCATTATTTGGATATTTACCTGAGAGAAAAAAGTAAAAGAAAATTCAATATCTAATCACTGTTTACAGGAGGCAGCTATATTGATTTATCTAAGGTCACGTCTCAAATCTCTTAGATTGGGAGATTCTCATAGCTATCTTGACACCGCTGTTACGTCAGTTTGCGTATGATACAGGCATGAGTTTATTGAATTGAATTGAAACTAGTATAGTTTCTTAGAATAAATTATGCCATTTTGGACAGGTACTTTTCTCACTGGGACAGGTGCTTTTTATTTTGACTTGTCCAGTGGACAGGTGGTTGAAAAAAAGTATTTCGAGCCCTGTACACATCCCCGTTTCAAGCACATATTTCCCCTTATTAACCTCTTATGAATCCCTACTCATGGATCAACCAGTGTCATAAAGACAATAGGGATATTACACTACCGATAACAAGCATACATTATTATTGAACACAAAAGATAGAGGATTGGGGAATAATCTGGACAAAAAGTGAAATGAAATTAAGGCGAAGGTTTTGAATCAAGTCAAAGATATTTTCCAAGTAGCACTGAAGTACTTACTGCTTCTGATGCTTCTATTGTGTTTTCTGAAGATGCGAAATTCTTGGTTGCTTGAGACAATAGCTAAGAGGAAAAGAGAAGATAGAGTCATAAATACATTGGTGCAATAATTATTTCCATTTGAAGATTGGGTGGTCAATAGAGAAAGACTTCCTTAGGGCCCCCTCCTCAACCTGCTCCCCTTTTTATATAAGATTTACTACATATGTTTTAATGCCAACACTAAGGCAAACCCTAACCCTAATTCTAAATCCCTTCACAGTTACTTTTGAAGTGCTTCCTCAGAGGAAGTCTCAAGATTACATTGATTTCAGGTATGAGGGGGTCAAAAGGAAGTCCTGCCGTCAATAGTGGTACAAAAAGATATTAAAGAAGATACAAATGGTAAAGAGAGGTGAACTTGTATGGGAGTCGTCTTGTCTAGGATTTTGGGTCGACCTTACTCGGGGTCGCGTTATCAAGTTACCAATTCGACATCAAAACAGGTCCAATGATCGGTGTCATTGGTTTTCGTATCATTCAAGGCAAGTAATTTACCAAGTCCACAAATCAAATAGAAAATGACAAAAAAAATAGGTTCATCTTGCTGCTCAGTGTGGGTTCAATGCGTCCGGATTAGGAAAGCCATGGAGCTATTATAAGAGTCCATTTCCAGCTCCATGGGTAAAGCACTCCCCGCTGTAAATTGATCTAGAGCGACATTGGCAAATCTGGTGTACTTCGGGAAAGCCTCCGGTGAACCTAGTAACATCCACCTAGCAGCAGTATCATTCACCTAGCTGCAGTACTCAGGTACTGTAGCTCTAGGTTTTGCTTGGGTATGTCAGTGATGTGGGCCGTTGCCGTTCGACCCACCCTGGCCACAGGTTATCGTAACGTTGCTTGGATAGTCGTTCGAGGCGGCCGGCCGCAGGTCGCCGTTTACTTGGAAAAAATAGACCTGCGGCCGCCCGCCTCGAACGACTATCCAAGCAACGTTACGATAACCTGTGACCCTGGCAAACCTCGAGCTACTATAGTAGCTACACTGTACAGCACTGCATGCTCTCTGCAGCTACTCCACCGCACACTGAGTCAAGCGCCCAGTTCGCACCAGTTGAATAAACATCATATTGACAGCATACCTCATTTGACTTTGATCCACGAATGATTTGCCTGACGAGTGAGCCAGAATCATTGATGTTTTCTTGGATTTTTGGCAGTAACCTTGGATCTAGTACTCTACTGGCAGCCATTTCTCATAGTTGTACCGTTTTACGACAGAGCATTGGCCAGTAAGAGTCAAATCGGATAGCTAAGTGTCAATTATCCAGATTCTGATCATGCAAATGTACAAAATACTTATGAACGGTATTTAAGAAAGAGTTCTTTCCGAATTTGTCCGCAAGAAAAAGTAGATAAAAATGTAAAGGCAAAGAATTTTACGACGTTACTTGGCAGTTCAAAGTTCGTCGACAGCAAACTCAGATCAGCTTCATATTGAGTTTCAGATTTATCGAGGATTGAAATTTATGAGAATAGATCGCCTTCAACGTCTATCAAGAGGTGCTTCCCCCGGCTTACGTAAAGAATTGATATGTTATGTAAATTAATCTTGTTTTGTTCCTTGCATATTGGCGTTTTCTCAGCTAATATTATTTTCTTTCCATAAATATTTGTTCATTTGTAATTATTTCATCTGGAATGTACGTAACTCCTTTGTATAGGGGCCGGAGGCCTAGAAATACAATAAATCTATCTGCTTCCCCCGGGTGCTTCCTTATTGTCTATGTTTTAAGTAGCCCGAGTTAGGACTTTAAAAGAGTCCTTACTTTTGGAAAATTAGCCATATGAATAGTGGAAGCATAAGCACACTACACGAGATGAGAAGACCTCGAAACACATTCAGTCTCTTTTAGTCCCTTAACCCCCCCCCCCTCCATCTTTCCTCTATTGTAAGCTTATGATGTAGTCGTATATTTCTTATGAAAGTTGTAACTGCCAAAAAAAATGTCAATTGTTTGCCGTCAAACAAAATGGTTAATGGTTCAAACTGACTCGGGGACGAAATCCTCAACACAATGTCATATGATGAAACGGTGAGAATAATAGAATCTCACACCCCCAAGGACCTGGGATCAGATTTCTCACACGAGTTGGGGATATTTTGTCTCACACGAGCCGCAGGCGAGTGTGAGACAAAATATCCCCAACGAGTGTGAGAAATCTGATCCCAGGTCCTGGTGTGTGAGATTCTTTTTCTCACATGACCACAAAATGCGTTAAATTCTATTGGACACGTACAATATTATCAAAACTCGTGACAACTCTGTCGTCTGCCACTGTACTTTGACCTGCTTACTTTGTAGTTCTGGTCCGTCTGTTACTCGTCGTGCCATTGGATAACATTTTGCGCGTGGAACAAAACAGACTGTTTATCATCCAATCAGAGCTCGTGTAATATTTACTGCAGAGTGTGGGACGGTTTCTGAGAGTGTGGGATCGATTTATCCCACACTGTCGATCCCGCACTCCCAGCGGCCAGGAATGTGAGAATGGCATGTCTTGATAAGCTTATGCCAGTGTGCGAGGTGGGTAACCTTCATGAATTTTTGTTATATTGACTAACTTCATGCAAATGTGTTTCGTATTTTCATCAAAGGGTAGTTTACAACAACTTCAGTCTCATTTTTCCTGCTTTGTGGGTGACATTCACCCATTTTTCCCTTCAAAATTGTTAAACATGCGATGGGAGACATCTCAGTCCTTCCGTTGAGCCTTTGCCCGTCTATACATTTCTTCGCTTGAAAAATCCTCTGAGAACTCTGCACTCTAGGACAGGGCATTTGATGGCGCCACTGTGATATCACGAACTGATTCATGTAACTCTAAACGGTACGGAATTCAGAGATACTCAATCTTTTTCAGAGATTTCAGAACATCGCCGCCAGAACGAATGTTTCTAAGGCTACCGTGCATATTATTCTAGTGTCGATTGCATATCTTTTAGCGAATTACTTAAAATATTTTAATTGTACCTTTTAAATGTATCTTACCTAGGGCCGAGCTATCTCTATGACAATTCACTTTGTATATTCTCGCCATCTTAATCTCAGATCTGCCAATCAATACATGGTACACTGTAAAACCAGACCGTATAGACCATATACAAGGAAATGCGGGGTTTAGCTATCGGTGTTGTTGAAGTTCATTTTTTCCTTAGCCTGCTGACAGTTTAATCCGGGTGCAAGACGGGTTTTATGAGTTTCACCCAGTTTTTATCAATTTTAATGGATAAAGAAATAGCTCCTTGTGTCGCGTTTTGCTAATTTTGTCATTTTGGTCAAGAAACAATATTGGCCTTGACATCCATACCATGTTTTAGGGTCCTGTAAGAAAATCATTTTCTTTGCAATGTCTGGTTCAATAGCTCCCAAGTCTAGTTTTAAGATTCAGAATAACGAGTGTGCAAAGATATTACAATTAAGATTATACAGATAAGGCTATCGGAAAAATTAAATATTATGCCTCTCCCCCTCTACTGGCAGCTTAACTTTTTTGACCACATCAAATTTAGTTCCATACAACATACAAATGTTTACCAGAGGGGAAACTTCAGCTGTCCAAACTAGAAGCATTTGGCGTTGTTCCGAGTGAAAGCTGTCCTTTCCTGACTTTCGGTCCGGAAATTAAACGCAACCAGACATGTGTCAGCGTATTATATGTTAACGAGCACATTGAGAGTTCAAATTACAGGAAAAGGGTTTCCCTCAATTTTTGCAGAGGATCTCACCCCGAACAACCTGTTTGAAAGTTAACTGTTATTCGCAGATATTTCACTCCAAATAATCTAAAAAGACACTAAAAGTAACGTCGTTTTCTTCGGATAGGAACTCTACTGTTCACCACCGCATAAACTCAACTAAATTCTTCTGACCGTGACGACATGGATCTTTTGACGGCAGCCCTGGTGCATTTCCCAAATCTTTCGAAACACTGTGCGAAAGCCGATGTTCCTTTTGGCCGATGACACACTACAAACGTAAATTGCACTAATGCCCCAGCGATGTAGATCACTCCCATCCCCACCACGAGACGTATATTTTCCCCCTCCACACTTGTGTCAGGTAAAACGTCAAGGCAACGTCACCGCACACCTACACAAAGATCCCTGAGCACGCCTGGTGGCCTAAAGCAATGTTGCTAGGTAATTGTGAGATTTACCATTCCAATTACGCTGTATGGCCTTTGTATAGTAAATAGTCTCAAAGTTTGACTACATCGTAATTACGACAAATACTTATTACTTCCTGCGTTGACACATGTGGTGTTTTACACTGCCGTCGCACCCATACAACTTGGCTGACCAAGGGTGTTCAGTCGGGCAAGGACCTTTCCTATGAAACAATTCTTGGCTGGTTGGTTAGGTTGACCATGCTACGCCGACCTAACCTAGTCGTGCTGACCGGATGATGTACGCATATAAATCGCAAGCAGCAGGAACTCTGACCAGATCGCAAACATCATGATGATACATGTGTAAATGAATAATACACAGGCAAGAGCGAGAAACAACACGAACTTCCGTCTCTCTCTTTCCTCAGTCCGTAATTACACAAATGTCAAAAATGAAAAAAAAGCAAAAAACCAAACAACCAAACAAAAAACAAAATAGGTACGTGTTGCCTCCATAAAATAGAATGAGCATATTATTTAAAACGTTTCTGCTAGTTTGGTTATAACCAATAGAAAACTCCCACTTTGCAATTTCACACGTTACTTTTCAACAATCGCAATAATGAAAGTTGCTGCGAATGCTTTCACATGAAGTTTAGGCTATATGGGGTTGTCAGGAAAAAAAAAAACGACAACATAATTTTTAAAGTTTAAGCTCATGCTGCCAGACGGATAAACACAGATCAGGTGCCTGGACACATACTGAAACACAAAGACAAGTTTTGAAAGGTAAAAAACTCCCTACAGCAATCTTAGTAAAAGTGGTCGACTGTGATCTCGACACCCGGTTTTGCTCATGTTTGGTTCCTGTTATCTAACAGGATAGATACCGGATCCATAGTAGATGTCACAATGACCTACACGCCATTGCATGTGGAAATAACAGGACACTCCATCAGAACTATGGATGCCGGGAGATGTGCAGAACGACAGAGTCATTTACAATCCTATTGGCCTTAAGGGGGGGGGGGATTTGTCGGTCAGATGACAGATGTACAAATGGATAAGGCGTTGGCAGTGTTTTCATATTTATGCAGGGGAAGAGGGTTGGAAACATAGGTTCACAGGCGTACGATTCCCGTTTCATCAGTAGCACATCCCTGCTCCATAGCCCATGACAGTACCTGCTCAGAATTGACTGACCCTATTATTTACGTATCGTATGCGCATATAAAAAGATATTCTATCATCTACGATTTCTCTATACAGGACAAGCCGTCAAAACTGATCGGTAACTTTGGGAAATTGGTACAAAATTTTAGTTCTCTACTTCGTTTTTTTTTCAAACTTTGAGTGCACCTGCCTCTTTGAGGTAGAATGCATCCGGGGACAGATATTTGGACTCTCAAGTTTTTACTCTTTTCAGGTCAACGACAACCAAGAGAATGGTTTAGAGTTTTCTTGGGGAAAGTTTCAAGGCGTATATACTACCTTAAGATGCATGAAGTTTTTGTCTCTCCAGGCCGTAATTTTCAGTGCGACATTGCAATCAGGAGGTAGTGGCGTAATCAACTGACTTAAAAGCGGATGATCCCAGGATCACAAAAGGAGGCCTATACGTGCTTTTGAATCATTTATTCTTCGGAGATTCGCCATGCCCTGTCTTCACTTCTATCAATTTTGGTGATTTTTCTATTTTCTATTTTATATGAATGCAGTAACTTTCTGTCTTGGATACACATCTCAATATCCTTTGAAGAAGAGATGGCTGTGTTTTGCCTGTTAGTACTGTTGGCCGTGGGAACTTTGTCTCACGCCGCAAAACTAGGTGAGTGCGTGTGTACACATAATTTTATTCATAGTTTTTCTGCAGGCGTACACGTCATTGTAACACCGCTAAACCAATCCAGATGTCATGCTGAATTTCACCGTTTGAAAAGGAACGAATGTTACGGAATCAAAGATTTCATATCGAATCTTTAATGTAGACTGAGATGTTCGCCCTGAACACTTCAAATTAAGAACTGAGATCGATCTGCCACTGACCGTAACGAGGCAAATAAATTGTTCCATTTATGCCATTTTAACGTAGTTCTTCATTTACTTTAGCTATTCGTAGTGAAGCACATTGCCGATGATCGTTTTTCACAATTATTACATAATTTCCAAAGTGAAAACCAACTTCAAGTTATCACTCTGTATTTTCCAGTGGAACCCGAACCCAAGAATTACACAGAATTGCAGAATAATGATCTTGTGGTTGAAGACGACGATTTTGGTTTGCGAGGTATCTCTGATAACACCATTTCCACCACTCTACGTAAGTATATGAAAGTTTACTCTCCCATGTACAAATAAACGTGGAAATCATCTCACTTCCCTAGTACAGCCTTTCAGTTCGTCTTCCCGAGTTCCTTTCCATAGAGAATGTGATTCGCAGCAACTCACTTGAGTCTGTGTTCCATCAGCATAGAAAGAATTAGCTCTGTCACTGTTAACCATATCCGACGACGAAACTTGAACAGCAACACGTGATAGATATGATGACACATTTATGAACGTTGGCTATTTGCCAAGCTATCGTCTTCCCTTCATGCAGAAATCTTTCTCAGCATTTACAAAGGCTGTAAAGCGGGATGAAAATCCGTTTGCCTGGACGATGATGGTCCCTAACTTTAATAACGTGCGATGGCATTTTACAAGTTTATAGAAAGAAGATTCGTCATGAGAAATATCAAAAGTGTATATTTTTTTCTGACAAGAAAACTTCAAAAAACAAAAAAAAACTAAACTATGACTCCAAGCTCAAAATGTTTAACTTAACACTTTGAACCAAGAGATAAGATGCACAGCTGAGGAAAATACCTCACTGAAACAATTACCCTATGTATAATGGAACGTGTAAGCTAAGTCAAGGGTTGGGTTTACCGAATAAGCCAGGCATCATGAGACTGCCCATAAAAGAGCAACTATTCTCTTATTACTGATATCATATCACTTTAAGTTGCAGTACGTAAGAAAATTTATATATGATGATATTTACTCAATATTCTCCGCTTACTTGAAGGTCTAGTATCAGTGGCTTTACATATATTTTCTTTCACAAGACATATTATTTGATACTCTCACCAACTAAACACACACATAAACTACATCTGTTTACCAGCACCCGCTTCGTATAATTGTTGGCATGTCCATTGCTCCATGAGTCAAATGAAAATATCGGGCAAATGCAAATTCTACCTGCCATTCCAACAGTACCCTCCTACTTTTTTATTACACAGTAGTTACCTAAAACGAAATATTTTACGGCAATGTTGGTTATAGTGAATATAGAATGATCTGTTTACATCGCACAGTGTTTGTGTGAGTTTTAACAATGTCTCCAAAGAATGCCATGAGAAGCCACGCGTTGGCGGCTATATTCCCGTGTGCAAGAACCAATAGATATCATTTGCACATTGGCCGCAAAACTGAGAATTGCTTGGTATGACTGTTTGTTGTACCAAGCAGACACTCGTGATACTGACATTAGTTTGAAAATGACATCATGAAAAAATGTCGTGAAAAGTCACAGATAGGGACCTTACGTGTTAGAAAAATAGTGTTCCTTATATCTGCGATCTCTTGTTAGTTACTTGCGATCACGACACAATAACGGGATTTTGAATGCATAGATGAAAGAGAACAGTTTCTGCTCCCTTCTTCTTTTCATAAATGTAATTCAAGCGATCCACTTGGTTTGAAATTGCAGAATATACGAGCGTTGGTTGCTACAGAGACACTCGTGACCGAGCTATCCCAACACTCGAAGGCAGTGATGAACGTCTCGATGGCCCCTACAGGAGCAGAAGCGATGCCATACGCAAGTGCGCTGAAGTAGCGCACAGCCGCGGGTTTTCGATGTTCGCCGTACAGCACGGAGGATGGTGTGCTTCTAGTGCGGATGCGCCTACCACCTACGACAAATATGGACCATCGTCCTCGTGCGAGAATGACGGGGAAGGCGGTCCGTGGGCTAATGAGGTCTACGCTTTCGTCGAAGAACACCTGGTCTGCGAGCACCAACGACTTTCCCTGTCATGCAGCGCGGGACAGATCCAAATTCTGTCGGCAAACTATGGCAGATCAGATGCCGAGACCTGCTTACACCCATCTATCAAAACGACCGAATGTGCTGCCGAGAGTAGTTTGATGGTAGTGAAAGGACTGTGCGATGGCGAAGAATCTTGCATGGTGGAGGCCGAAAACAGCGTCTTCTGTGACCCGTGTGTTGGCACTTTCAAGTACCTCGAAGTCACCTTCTACTGTAAGTTTACAGAGAGCTTCTCAGTTTCTCAGTTCGTAGTCAGATGGGTAACCCACAAGGAAAAGTTCACAAACGAAGTGCCCCTACCTATAGGACTTATACTGTCTTTGTTTGTTTTTGTTTATCGAAGTTCAAGTTCATGTCGTCATCGGTCAAAATTTTTAAAAAAGGGGACAATGCTTTCGTGTCAAATTTTTAGGTCGCAAGTTGTGTGTCCTTGGAGAAAGCCAGCGTTTGTCATTTCTGATTCGAATAGTGTCTACAACTGGCATGTTGGCGGATACTAGGCACAACGTCAAATAAAATGCAAGAATCACTTGGCAACAAAGAAACGATACGACGAACATATGCAACTGTATTTCTAATCTGTGCATTTAGGCTTCTAACGATGTACTCATTACACAGCACAAAAATCAGACGAGTTGTCATCTAGAAGTTTTTACGCCTTATTGTAGATTTTAATCGGAAATAAGGTGTTCTAAGTTTTCAGTTCCAGTTTAAGAATTGTACCGATAGGTTGGTTGGTTTGTTTGTTTCGACAGGTGGTAAGGCTCCGCTAAACTATAGCCTCGCAGATGTCGAATATGGTGAGTTCACGTGTTATTCATATATATTTCCACCATACAAAAGAACGAGTGGTCCGACATAAATCTTACACATTGGAGTCAGCAGAGTTTGTGAATTTGCCTCGAAGTTTTTGTTGTTAGGTGACAACGATCATTGAGACTTTAAGTTTCAGGATGATTAAAATTTGTTGGTCCCCTTGACAGAGTCGATTGGCTGCTTTCATGACACACGGATTCGCGCAATCCCCACACTGGAAGGCTCCGATCATAGGCTTGATGGCAACTATCGACAACGGGATAATGCCTTGGAAAAGTGTGCGACTGCAGCAGCGAGCAGGGGATTCGGCGTATTCGCCGTACAGAATGGTGGTTGGTGCGCCTCCAGTCAAGACGCCGGCGAACGGTACTACACGTACGGGCCGTCGACCGCTTGTCGGGACGACGGAGAAGGTGGTCCCTGGGCCAACCAGGTGTACGCTATTACAGACAACAAGCTAGTCTGCGAACACCAGACGCTCACTCTTCAGTGCACTGACGGCACAATACAGGTGATGTCCGCTAACTACGGTAGGACTGACGGTGAGACCTGTCCGCACCCAGCAATCAGTGACCAGGAATGCGGTGCCGAGGTCAGCATAGACGTGGTTAAGGAGGAGTGTGAGGACAAGAAATCGTGCAGTGTCCGAGCAAGTAACAGCGTCTTCGGTGATCCATGCGTCGGAACATTCAAATATTTACAAGTGAAATATTATTGTGAGTATATTACCATCTGGCCAAGCTTTGTATATATATATATATATATATATATATATATATATATATATATATATATATATATATATATATATATATATATATATATATATATATATATACAATGTGCCCTCCCGGTTATCACCATAATGGCTTTATGGCAACCTCTGAACTTGGGTACAGAGAGTACGGTATATATATATATATATATATATATATATATATATATATATATATATATATATATATTATATATATATATATATATATATATATATAAGTATGTCCATATATCCATATACAGCCATATATAGCCATACATGGTCATAGAGAGAGAGAGACAGAGAGACAGAGAGACAGAGACAGAGAAACAGACAGACAGACAGACAGACAGAGAGAATGCACACTTCATGTTGCATGTTTGTGTCTCTTGGTACTAACCATCATGACACGGTGGTGCAATGTGATCGTTGACATGTGAGATATCAATTTATCAACAATCAGAGGTGGCTGAAGGAGAAGGTCATTACAGAAAAAGCAAAACTTTTTGCAAGCTTAAATAAATAAGTTGATTCATTTCAGGCGCTGGTGTTCATGAGGAAGATCCACTACTGGAGTATGGTGAGTATGCCATCTGAGAAGGGTTTTGATTTCCATGGTACACAGCAGAAGAGGGAAAATTTATTTGCTTTTATGTTTTCACATCATCATATTTCCTACAAGTTCTGTTCTAAGTTCTGTTCTGTGACCTGCAATAGTAAGCTGCAGATAAAGGTATTTCGCGCCTCTGGGACGGATATTCGGACACTGGATTGTGACGAGACGTTCTGACCTACCTCTTATGTAGCAACTCCTTGGGTATATTCAGTTTTCAACTTTCGAATAGATGATATTTCCTCATAGATTTAACACACGTATGGCAGCTCATCTGAATTTCAAATGCCGATATAAATGTTACTAGGTATTACGATGTTTCTCTACACGAACATTTTTTGGCATCACCCTTTATTTTTGATCTTGATCTTGAAAGAGAATTGTTGAAAGTTGCGGCCCCGAAGAAAGTTTGTGAAAAAATTTAAGGTTTTCATTTTCAAGGCGCGTACTACCTTAAACATGACCTTGACGAAAACAATGTTATGTAGCCGTCTGTTTGTACTGTATGCCATTCCTTGTACTTATGTTTTCAAAATGGAATGTATATCTGTCTGCGCTAATCTTGATGCACTAATCCAAGGGCGTTCAGCAACTTTAGAGACTCCCTGGCTGTCGCTGAACTTCAAACATTTATTACGTTCGTCTGGATTGTAGAGTGTTAAGCTTCATCAAATATCATAATAACGTATTAACGAAAGCGAAAAAAACCAGAAGGTTTAGTGTAATCGAAACAAGCAAAACGATAACATTACTTTTAGGTGCAACTAGCTTGCAATGGTATATTTTTATTTATCGCCCAACAAAATGCATGATGTACAGTCATTAATTTTGAGAACAACACAAAATAAAGAAAGGGGAAAACATTGTATTGACCCTTTGGCATTTTCCTTGCGGTAAAATGTTTTGTTTTCACCGTGTCAAATTCACATTGTATAAGTGTGCTTACATGTGGATATTATCGAACAGCTGTAACCAAAGTGTCATATTGTAAGTCTGTCTCACATCAACACTTCGTACTTTTGAACGCTCCTTTACTGAGAGAAGAGGGGGTTCTGGTCTGAGCGAACGGATTTCGTTTGCTTAGTTTACGCAACATAACGGTAAATATGACTGAAAACTCACAGCTTCTGTACCACCCTTCCATGGCTAGTTTCAAAAATTAAAGGCTTACATACACACCTGTAATCGCGGGACATTTATGAGAACATGACTTCTTCAGATATATCAGCATTTTAAATATTTGATCGTTAACATTATTAAAAATAATATTTATAATAACAACTTTAGGGCTTCACATTTAATATGTAGGAATTCCTCGATCCTTGATTCCTAGAAACGATAACAATACCCGGTATGCTACATGTGTTCAGACGGTAGATTCAACTTCAATTTCCGTCTGCCCTGAATTAATTACATCTTTTACGAGTCGGGTATCGGAGATACAAGTGTGCAACTATTAGCAATATCTCCCGCAGAATACGTTTGAATATTATTTCTTGTCCGGTAAGCTGAAACAATTGCCTAAACACATGTTGAAGTCTTATGTGAGTCAAAGAAGGTCGATTTTAATTGCAACATATGTGTCCACTTTCCAGAGTCAATAGGCTGTTTCCTGGATACCAGAGAACGCGCCATTCCCACTCTTGAAGGACACGATGGCCGACTTGACGGTTATTATAGACAGCGATATGACGCAATCAACAAGTGTGCCAATGCAGCAGCTAGTCGAGGTTACAGTGTTTTTGCTGTCCAGAATGGCGGATGGTGTGCTTCGAGCAGCGATGCCCTCGACAGTTACGATCAGTATGGCCCCAGCGACAAGTGCGCCGACGACGGCAAAGGCGGACCGTGGGCAAACCATGTGTACGCCATCGTGCGCGACACATTGGTCTGCGAACATGACCAGCTGACCTTACAATGTGGGCATGGCCACGTTCACGTCGTCAGAGCGAATTATGGTCGTACTACTGGGGATGAGACGTGCCCTCACCGATCTATTAGGACCACTGAATGCAGGGCTGAGACCAGTTTCGACTTGGTGAAGAATCAGTGTGAAGGCCAAGCAGAATGCTCAATCCGAGCCAGCAACTCAGTCTTCGGTGATCCTTGTGTTGGAACATACAAGTATCTGGAAGTCCACTACACATGTAAGTGATACAATTTTACCCGTAATTTCATAGAAAGATAAACGAAAATGCATAAGTCAATCGAAAAAATAGGGTAGGGATTCCCATTCCACGGAACGCATGCGTAATCAGATTCCAATCAAATTTGTTTTGGTAATGTTCAATCTAAGCCCCTCACATTCCGAAGTAGGTAGATTTCAATTAGCGTGTACGTGTAGAATGTTTGTTGAAATGAATGTAAACGTCAAAAAGATCATCTTCCCTTAAGATTGAATCCTCACAATGTTTTAAATATTTCTGTCAATTTCAGGTGTTCGTGATCCGTCCGCCTAACCACGTGACTACAGACTATTGATTTTCCTAGCATGGTTTACGACGGTAAGTCTGACACCTGTAGGATGGATGGGGACGCGTTGTTTTCAGGTCATAATTTCAGGTCATGACATAAATATTGCAGATGAAGATATTTATCCAGTTATGTATGTCAAAATGTTATAAGTATGTGTTTATACCTACACACGATGTAATTTCGGCTTTTCGCACTTCCAACTTTTCATCATGGGGGTTGGAAGGAGTTGAGGTAAAACCTCACGAGTTTCGTAAATCTGCCTTTGCGTTTTAACTATCCACAATTCCTGAGGCATTCAGTTCCTTGTTGCAAGTACCTAAAATTAACAGAACACATGGCAGTCCGAGGAAAGGACCGAAGTAATTATAATAATCTTCAAAAACACTTGAAACCCCTTTTACGCTTTTCAACATAGACAACCGCAGTTGTGTTCAGTCCGTTAGTCACTGTTAAAATAGGAAAATAATTTTTGTGGTAAACTCTACATTTATTCGTTCTTGATAACTAAAACCGATGTTAAAAATAAGATGCAAAGATGCATGATCTGATTGTTATACTTGCTGTCGCAACTATTCTTTTGCTCTCAAGTACCCTATTTACGTCACTTTTTCAATCTATGCTATCTGAGTCGTTTATCATCGGCTATCGCTTCCAGAACAGTTAGTTAATTTCGACATTCTTCACTTTCTGCAGGTCGAGGACGATTTTCCAGAGACATTAGAATGAGGAACACGACTTTTTACTCGCCAGATGATTTAGTGATTGAAGATTAAAATAAATGACGAATAAATCCTTTTCCTTTTCGATGTCAAGGTCGACCTCCATCGCTTCAAACTAGATGAATTGATGAATGCTAGTGCTCTTAATCTGTGGAAACGCGATTTATACCTGTTTTGTGCCATACCTGAAATTACAGAATGAAAAACAGTGGCGTTTACTTTCGTTTAGTTAGTGTTTCATTGTCCCACTAATGATTTACTTAGTGTAATCGCCGTATATGTGTTAAAAATCAATGTATCAAACGTTTTTTACAATTCTAATAAATTTCCGGTGAGAATCTTTCAAAATCAGTTTTGTTGTGTACGGATAATTTGACTGTGTACTAAATGGAGCTAATAAAGTATACCCCTTGCTTTATGGAGAACTAGTGCCATGGTTATGATAAGGACGTTGACAAATCTGCGTCTGGAGTCAGTCTGTAACCTGGCCAGAATTCAAAACTATTTAATGGACGAGTACTGCACCAGACAATGCTAAACATGCTAAAGGCTCATAGGATGGCCAATGTGACATGCGCAGAAAAAATACAGTACTGTGCATGCACAGAATACTCCACTATGGACTGGGTTGTACTAATCATTACAACCATGACCTTGGTATTCCTGGAAATTGGCATTTCCAGGAATAATCCATCACTAATGAACGGAATCTACCTGAGTTCTTAAGAGCCCATCAAGGAGAATGTATTCACTACGACTTTACATGAAGCTGGTCTAATTTGTGATGTTATGGTCGAAAGATTAATCATAGTACAAGTCAGTCTAACGAAGATGGAAAAGGTGTGCATCGTACGCAATGCTTCATAATTTCTTTACAGCAATGACTTCTCAGCATCTACATGTCGTTTATTTCTCAGTCATTATGGTTCATCTTGCCTAAAAAAGTCACCCATCCCTGCATGACGCGACGTACATGTTGAATCCGATCGCGTTTCCGTATACCGGTTACCTAGCAAAACTCCAAACAGTATAATAGTTGCTATACCAACAACATGAAGAGAGAAGAATAAACAGACAACGAAAGGCAGTTTTCAGCAAATATGGCGGTACTTCATGTTGCAATATCATAATATTACAATTTAGCAATGGTGTATTATTGACCTGGTCGGGAGAGTAATATAACGAAGTCTATCATTGGCCGGTCACTCGCCATATATTTCTAATTATCAGATTGTCAGAGAATCATCTCTGAATGTCACATTGTATGAATAATTCGCTTCAATAATATACTGAAAACACAGTGAGTGTGTAGAATGTGTATTTGTATATGCAGTTCAACTACTTCAATTACCACGGGGATTTTCTCTCTGTTATTGAAAGACGTGGAGGTCATAGAAACGACACACAGGCAGGGTTTGAGTAAGCTTATAAAACAATTATGTTGCATGTGAAATTTATCGACTATGTCGGAAGTTTTATGTAGAAGTCAGTGCAATACTCCAACGACAAGCAAAAAACGAATTCCGTTCCTTCAGCACGCACAGTAGTTTTACTGTTGGTATTCAATAAGACAATAAGACAACTATAACCGGTCAGTATGACCTGGTATTCTGTCATATGCATCACGATTGGTAGGACATAAAAACAAATCATGAATACTCTGTACTATCGCTGGTTAATCACATGACGTAGCAAAGAGAAAAACTACGTGAATTCCCCCCCCCCCCCCCATTGAACAGACAGGGGGTTTGTTTCATTGTGAAGAGCGCATTTTGGTTTTCATGTGGAGGTCGTATATCTAGATCATAACTCTTTTTTTTCCAAAATATACTCCACAACGGCAACTATTCTCATTTATTCTGAAAGTGGCGTCCTACAGCCACTTCAACCCTACCTACATTATTATGAATTACTGTCACACCATTTAAGCAATAAACCACACCCAGCGATGGTATACATGTACCACGGGAATTTGACCAGTTCACGACATATACATGCACTAGCGATAGCGAATACATGTATGAAGTGAACTTGTCAAAATCGAGTGGTATATCGCCGCTTGGCGTGGTTTATCGCCAATATATCATAATAGTATATTGAAATTCTGAGGTAGAACGTCAAAAAAGGAGTTTTGCTCTTGCCGAGAGCTCACGCTTGTGCAAACCGTGTTATATCGCGAATATATTACATAGCACGGTTATTTTCACATCTCGACCAATCAGATCGCTGGATCGCTGCTGTATTTTCGCCCTCAATATACTGATATGATATAACATAAACCACTTTTTCGTCCTAATGTTATCACCATCGATATCGATGAAACGTAGTCCCAAGCTCTCCGCACAGATGTTACGTTTGATGTTTAAAAATCAATCTCTCGTGTTGAATCTCCCCAGCTATTTGAAATCAAGTGAATTTTACTGTGAAATAATGTAGAAAATTCGATAATTCATCGTCATCTGCAGCAAAAGCCGGTATGTCTGACTCAGCAATCGTAAACATAGAAAACTTCAAGTTAGACAGTAACAATACGGTACTGTTTCTTTCTGGAGATGATTTGAAATATCAACCATAACACTGTTCCAAATCTTTGCTATATATAGTGTCTTACAGAGCACAAACCGACATGTGTAACCTCCACAAATGTAATAATCTCCACAAATGTAATATCGACCACAATTGTAATAAAATCAACCACAAATGTAATAAAATAGTCAACCATTAATGTAATAACCCGCAACCACAAATGTAATAAACAAATTAACCATAAATGTAATAAAACTCAACCATAAATTTAATAAACTTGAACTTGCATATGTGATCATTTGTTTATCAATGCCCTGAGTAAATAATAACTTTAATAAGACTAGTGTAACGTTATTGCATACCTTCCTGAAACTAGGTTTCCTTTCCGAAACACAGAATAGAATACTTTGAGAACGCTATCAGAAAACGGCGAGGTACTGATCCCCGTTAGATAATGGAAGTGGAGGAGCAGTTCTAGACACTGATAATTACATAATAAGGAAGCGTCAAAATAACTCGTCAACCAGTGATACCACACAAAGTTTATGACAGATGACTTAGAACAAACATGCAGAGAAATATAAAACCTTATAACAGAAACTTACGACACAAAACATGTTGACGAGAACATATATTTCAATCTAGTAAAAAACAATACGAACACTACCTTCAAATTGAACACAGTAGAACAAAATTAGACATCCTGGCATCCCCAGTGAAGGAACAAACTTCAAGTGGGACAACATAGGAATACAGACAATCTATCCATTATTCCACACAATTTATCCACTGAAGACGAATTTGAGGAGATTGATTAAGAAAGTACGGCAATTTTCGAAAAAACGGCGTTAAAGGATCGTAGTGTTATACAATCTTCCCCACTCTGGAGTAGAGACTGCACTGACACTCAGATTACAGCTGTAACCTCCACAAATGTAATAATCTCCACAAATGTAATATCAACCACAATTGTAATAAAATCAACCACAAATGTAATAAAATAGTCAACCATTAATGTAACAACCCGCAACCACAAATGTGATAAACAATTTACCATAAATGTAATAAAACTCAACCATAAATGTAATAAACTTGAACTTGCATATGTGATCATTTGTTTATCAATGCCCTGAGTAAATAATAACTTTAATAAGACTAGTGTAATGTTATTGCATACTTTCCTGAAACTAGGTTTCCTTTCCGAAACAGAATAGAATACTTTGAGAACGCTATTAGAAAACGGCGAGGTACTGATCAAACCGTTAGATAATGGTTGTGGAACAGCAGTTCTAGACACTGATAATTACATAATAAGGAAGCGTCAAAATAACTCGTCAACCAGTGATACCACACAAAGTTTATGACAGATGACTCAGAACAAATAACAGAGAAATATAAAACCTTATAACAGAAACTTACGAAACCAAACATGTTGACGAGAACATATATTTCTATCTAGTAAATAACAATATGAACACTACCTTGACGCAGTAGAACAAAATTAGACATCCTGGCATCCCTAGTGAAGGAACAAACTTAAAGTGGGACAACATAGGAATACAGACAATCTATTGATATGATTATTCAACACAATTTATCCTCTGAAGACGAATTTGAGGCGATTGATTAAGAAAGTACGGCAATTTTCGAAAAAAAACGGCGTTAAAGGATCGTAGTGTTATACAGTCTTCCCCACTCTGGAGTAGAGACTGCACTGACATTCAGATTACAGCTGTGGTAGCCATGGCCAATCAGTTCTGTACACAAAACAGGGAAACGTAAAATACACTTTCAAATATGCAAAACACACTAAACGCAAACAATTAAGAAATGAATAATGTGTGGAGTTGCTTTCCTTATTACATAGATCAATATTTAAGGGCTAATTCCTCAATTGCAACGACAAAATAGATTTATTACATTTATGGTTGATAAGTATTACATTTATGGGTGTTTTTTTATTACATTTATGGTTACCATTTATTACATTTGTGGTTGGTGTTTTTATTACATTTATGGTTGATTTTTGTTACATTTATGGGCGATATTACATTTATGGGTGCATTTTATTACAATTGTGGTTGATATTACATTTGTGGAGATTATTACATTTGTGGAGGTTACAACAGCTGTGTCTAGCCATGGCCAGTCAGTTCAGTACACAAAACAGGGAAACGTAAAATACACTTTCAAAACACACTAAACGCAAACAATTAAGAAATGAATAATGTGTGGAGTTGCTTTCCATATTACATAGATCAATATTTTAAGGGCTAATTCCTCAATTGCAACGACAAAATAGATTTATTACATTTATGGTTGACAAGTATTACATTTATGGGTGATTTTTTTTATTACATTTATGGTTACCATTTATTACATTTGTGGTTGGTGTTTTTATTACATTTATGGTTGATTTTTGTTACATTTATGGGCGATATTACATTTATGGGTGCATTTTATTACAATTGTGGTTGATATTACATTTGTGGAGATTATTACATTTGTGGAGGTTACAACATGTAGGTGGGCCATCCATACTTCTTAGACGCAGTCGAGATATTAATAAATCATGTAAATCACTTAGTCCCCGAAAAAAAGGGCCCGATTTGTTAATAAATTAAGAAACCATCGTCTGAGATCATGGTGAAGAGAAATTGGCCGGAGAATGTCCGGAAAATAGCTGGGAAAGTACTAACCTTGTATTAATCTTTATGTGTATTGTTGATGTACAAAGTACGGATGGGATTAGTACAGCGAAATTTGTGTAATAGTTTGGTATATGAACAATTACTGTTGCGCTCGTAGTTAGGGGAATTTACGAGTTGAGGTACCAGTCTGGATCGTAATGCTTTCAGTAACGGAAGCTGACACACAACGATGTAGATTTAACACAACCTTGTACTTTATTGCAAGATGGCGACCGTGTCGTTCACTGTCAACGGTCTGATCTCAAGTCTCTCTAGTCTAAGCTCTCTACAAAGTTAAATACATATTCAAACTTACATAATTACAAAAGTAATCACGTGGTAATTTTCTCGCCAGTCTTTGATTGTTTCTTAAGATTAAATAAGATCACACCATGGAATATCCCATTCTCGATTGTTCTCAATGAAATCTTAAGCAATAATTAATTAAACTATCACACTATCTCCTATCTGCTTCTCGTATCTGTGTCAATGACCTTCACACGCCTTTGCCACGTGAGGGACGCTTCGAGATAAAATCTCTACAGGGAGGGGCGTTACATTACTACAAAGTGGCTGCAGCGTGAAATATGAAGTCCAAGTTCAAGATAAAGACGGTGAATAGATATAGCTACAAGATAGTGAATGGATGGACGTAGCTATTAATCCCTCTCTTGGAATGTGCCTGTAGTAACATATGGTCAATGCCAACTGGATTCTGTCATAACGAACAAATACTAGACGTGGCTTAATATGTTATGAAAGTGGTTAGAACAAAATGGCCACTTGGCAATCATATTAGATTGTATCAAAAAGAAATTTGGCATGTATTATGTATATCATATTGTACCATGTTGCTGAAAATCTTAGAAGTGCAAGTGTATGTCATGGTTTGTTGTCCTTGTGGCAAATTTTAAAGAAAACAGTCATGACTGGCATGAAAAAATGGAAACAAAGTTGCCAACGCGTTCATATTGGATCGTATCGAAAAGCTAATTGATATTTCATACATGTATGTATGCCATATTATATCATACCAGTATATTGATGGTGCAAATGCAACGATCTGATTGGTCGAGACGCGAAAAGAACCGTGGTATATTGGCGATATACCACGGTTGGCATACGCGCGAGCTTTCAGCTTGAGCAAAACTCCGTTTATGACGTTGCACGCCATAATTTCAATATACTATTATGATATAATAGCAATAAATCACACCCGGCGACGGTATACCACTCGATTTTGACCAGTTCACTTCATATATGCACTCGCTATCGCTCGTGCATATATGTCGTGAACTGGTCAAAATCTCGTGGTATACCATCGCTGGGTGTGCTGTATTGCTTAAATATATTATCCAAGTGCAAAGTTTGAAAGGATTTGACGAGGGCATGTCTGAGATATATGGATCGTACCGTGAAATAATTCTATTAGTATATGTAAGTCAAAGCATATTGTCTTGGTGCTAACTTTGAAAGAAACCAGTCAAGGCATGTCTGAGTAATTGATTTAGTTAAAAAATGAGAGCAAAATTTCTCCCAGACGGAAATGTTGGATGGCATCAAAAAACAAATTGACGAGTACATGCATGCCTTAATGCATTATCCTTATGCTAATCTTGAGAGAAATTGACCCAGACATGTCGGAGGTATCCGCGTGGACGGACGGACGGACGGACGGGAACGGACGGACGGGACCCAACTGACCCAATCCAGTAGTCCCCCGAACTTCTTCCACGGACAAAGCCTCTCTTGGCCAAACGGAACTTGCATTTCCGATCAGCTTCGGTGGTATGACGCTATCTTACATGAAGTACAAACTAGACTCACTATGACGATCAAGCTCCACACGTTTTCCGAATCTTCACCTGTAGCCGTCAACGCAGAAGGAAACAGGAAATTAATTAAGGAGGCATAACGTAACTTGACATAACTTGTACATCGTGAACAGTTGAAATTCATTAGAATCATCATCGGCTGTTGACTCGCCTTCTGCTACTTGGTGTAAATAAAAGGATTTTTGCAACAGCAAGGCTGTCCGCTATTTTCACCGAGATGCAGTGTCTCCAATCGTGAACCAATTCATACATTCTGGACAATGACATACAGATAATTGGGTGTCAGGAATTAAACAATCGTTGCTGCTCGTAAATATTGGAGATGCCATGAATGTAAAGATAGAAAATGACAACAGTTTAAAACTAATTTTAATGTAAAAGTTAAACAGCTATTTGAAAATGTGCATTTGAATTGATTCATGATGATACCAGACAAGGGCACCATAAAAATAAACTTCGCACATACAGAGAGTTGAAAAAGATTTCTCTCTCGAAAGCTACCTTCATATTATAAAAAACCCAGATCACAGGTCAGCCCTGTGCAAGTTACGCATTAGTGCACACATACTACACATAGAAACAGGTAGATATAGAAACCTTGATGTCATAGACAGAGCATGCCCAATTTGCCAAAACAAACAAGTAGAAGATGAGATACATTTTCTTTTTCATTGCAAAGGATACACAGACATTAGACATGATTTTTTCAGTAAACTAAACATTTGTAAAAACGCATTCAGAAGCACACAAGACCTTATAAGCATCTTTTCAAGGACAGATAAAGCATCACTATGTGAATTGGGAAAATACATACATACATGTTTTAAACTCAGACAAGACAAAATGAAAAAGACAAAGTAAACTATTTATGAACCTTTAATACGTTGACCTCATGTATAGATATTTATATTTATATATATATTATATATACTCTTTCATTGTTGTTTTTGCAAAACCTTTATTGTACTTTATGATCAAGATCCCAACTGGGATACGATTTCAATAAAGGCTTACTTTACTTTACATTTTACCGCCAGATAGATTTTCTATCCGTAGAGAGTTAAAGGAGATCCTTTCTCACTAAAGGTGACGCCGGAAACTTTGAGAGGTACAATGAACCACAGTCCTATGGATAGCCATAATTTCACGAAAACACCCACGTCCGGAGCAAGGTGAACATGTAAAGGGGCAAAGCAAGTAATGGTACCTCCGGCTGGCGAATGCGAACTTAGGAAGAAAGCCAAACATATTTTTCCGAGATAGCACCTGACGTAAAATAATATTCAATCACATGAATCCCTGCGGTACCCACTTTTTGTGTGAACGCAGTCATGGATATTTTTGTGCTTTGGTTACATTCCCGACGATTCGGAATATAAAGCAGGCTGGCACTTTGCTGACACATTCTGGCTTAAAACAAGATCTCAATCAGCAATACGATTATATGAGAGACACGCTTGCAGACATTAGAGATTCCTACATTCATCGAAGTACAATACTAAGAAATACTTGATCAAGTTAAAATAACCTTTTCGGATCGGGCTTGTATAACGGATGTTTGTTAAAACCTTGGTTTTTCTACAATCGGGCTGAATACGTGACGAAAAGAAAACGTTATGTTGTCCTCGGGCCCAAAAGCGGATGTATGCCGTGATACAAGGTGCAAAAAGTAGTTTACTTTCACAACTTGAATGTTCGACCACATTCCAGCAAGATCGCTCGCAGTGAATAAAGTCGTTGGTGGTGGTTTATTTTGAAAACTCGCAGGTCACCAGTGACTGAGTCTTCATGCACAGACACATGTATAAACTACGCGTAGGCAAACAAATACAGTTAACCGCCTAAACAACGCTGAAAGGCCAAGATTGTAAATTTATGGAGGAGTGGAGATGAGATCAGATCTATCTGTCATACAAATTCATTAAGTTGAAATTTCAGATTCAATTTAAACTACCAACTTCATTTTACCACCCACCCCCCTTATCACTACAGGATAAAAGTGTTCCTTTAGATCGAAGGTTTTGTCTCTTTCTGTTCGCATAGCAGCATCTCCTTGTTCTTTGTACTGACAGGTCACAGTGCCGGTAAATTGACCTATTCTTGGCTGAGGTAATGATTAAACCGAAGTATTCTCTTGATCCCCGCCGAATACGCATCGCGCATGCTCTCACCAAATCGGAAACTTGCAGATTCGAGCTCAGCACACTGGCATCACAACTGTTGCATTTTCCTGTTCTGTGTCGACTTTCACAGTGCATAAAATCTGAACTTTCAGGTAAGCTTGAAAATAAGTTATCAGCTTTTGCTTCAGGACTACTTTATATTCAACACAGTTTCTTAAATGTTAATTTCTGCCTGTTTTAATCTATATATAGGAATACAGTATGACATATTCACTGAGATATTTCCTTCCAAGTTCCGGGTTGAAAGAACTTTGCCTTAGTGGGATGGGCGAATGAATTTAAGAAAAAAAGACAACTTTACACGAAATAACTTTGTATCCTAGTTGTCTATTCCAGGTGGTTCTATTTTATCACTGCAGACAAATATGTTCATTCCCTGTAAACGGTGATTTATTGAATGTAGTTTTAGACGAAATCACTCGCTTTCGTTTTCACTGCTATCCAGATACCCCGCAAATGGCAAACGTTTCCACGAGTGAAACTTTATTGAGAAGACCGCAGTCAGAAAGAAGCATGAAAGAGTGTGCTTGTAAAGATTAATTTTTAATTACCGTCAATTTCTGACAATCCTTATGTACTTTTTACAGAGATCATTCAAGTGAAGATAACAAAGATGGCTACAGCTGCGTCGTCAGACACGAGAGAAATAAAACTGTTGACCGACATCAATGAGCAGATACTGCTGTGCGCAATTTGCATGGAACGCTTCAAGTCTCCTAAAATACTACCTTGTTACCACACCTATTGTGAACACTGCCTGACAAAATGGGTTAAAACCAACAATGATAAGCTGATCTGTCCAACCTGCAAGGAATCATGGCCATTGCCCCGTGGCGGAGTACCTGCTATTGACAACAACCGATTCATGAATGACCTGCTTCAGGTCATCAGTGACGTCAACCCTGGTTCTGAACAGACAAAGGATGTCTGTGAGGGTTGTGGCAGCGAAGCTAAGCTGTGGTGTACAGACTGTGGCCAGTTCTTCTGTGAAGAGTGTGTTCGAATTCACCGAACAGTGAGATCATTGAAAGACCATAAACTGATGAAAGTCGATGAATACAATGAGAAAATGGCTTCTGAACACTTTAGACTGATTCAGCCTCGATTTTGTGAGAAACATACCAACACACAATTAGAATTCTACTGTGACTCGTGTCAAATACCAACATGCCTGAAGTGTACAGTAGTCGAGCACAAACCGCCAAATCATGACATCATTTCGATAGACACGGCACTAGAGAAATACATGCCTGTAATGAAACAGTACAGAGGGCAAGTTGCTCAGAAAGTGAACGATGTAAGAAAGGCAAGGGAAAGATTTCGTGACATGGGGAAAGATCTGAAGCAGAAGAAAGTGACTGCTGAAACACAAATTAAAGCAATAGCTCAAAAAGCTATCCAAAACATTAAGAAACAAGAATCGCTCTTGTTGTCTGAAGTCGCCGAAAAATATTCACCAAAAAGTAAACAAATCGAGTCCAAAGTAGAACTAATGGACCATAAACTTGTGGGTGCAGAAAGTATGCAGTCATATCTCGATCACCTTTTAACATTTGGTGGCGCTGTTGACATTATGGCAGCAAAGAAGGTGATTGGTGAACGCGTAGGACAGAATGATGTGACTGAAATAAGTGATGGTGATGAAAACAGTGAATTGGTTTTTAAAGAAAACAGAAATTGCTTACAGTTGACACTTGGTCGCGTTGAGGCAATAGGTATGTAATTGCACTTAAATGGCGTTCGCCAGGGCGGGATTGGATTTATTTTAATGTATCAATGGGTGGGAAAGATGGCATCCCTTTAATTTTGTATCAGACGATGGAGGAATTTTTATTACAACTAGTGGGAAAGACATAACCATGTGTCAATTAGAGGGCATAGGGGAACTTTAGTTACGGTTAGAGGGCGATGGGGAGTTCTTGTCAGGGTGAGAGGGGCATTGAGGAAATTTGGCAGAGGGAAGGGATGGGGAAATTATGGCTGGAAGGCAAAGCTTTTCAAAGCACGGCGGGGAGACAGTTTTGAACAACTGCCCCCTCCAAAATTTTAATTTTGCCCCAAATTCTTTTAAATACTATATTTACACTTACAAAACTGAAAACACATTTTGTAACAAATTCGAATTCTTGAAATAGACTTGTGGGCTGCCCCTGAATTGTTACTAGTGTTGGTGCGTAGGCCTAGATAGCTGAGCTCGGCATTCTCGGTGCGTACATAGGTCGATGAGTCAAGAAAGGTCAATTATATTTGAAATCAATGTGCGTTGGTGCTTTTTGGAAAACGCTGGAAGTGATGATACTTTCGTCTGTAGCTTTCATGATTTTGACTTTGGTTGACGATGTTGGGGCAGAATCTCATGGCTATCTGTATACATAAGTAAAAGATTCGCCGGCAGATGATTTTCACTGATTGCGCTACAGATGCAAAACTGGATCCAAATGTAAATGTATCGCGACATCTTGTGTACTTTCGAGATGTGCACGTCTGTTGTTTTCATAAAGTGGAATGACATCGCGTGATGACTTCGCTGCTTTGGAAATTTGAGTCCGAGTCATCTGTCCTGTAAATGTAGGGTGTAAACAGGTAAAGGTAGAATGCGCCTCGGAGACAGAGATTTTGACTCTCAATTTTTCCAATACTTTTCTTGTTTACCGCTCGAGGGGCTCATTGGAAATCTCTTGGAGAAAGAAAAAATAACGTCTTAGTTTTTTTCCGAAAAAAGTTAACATGGGGATGGTGAGCATTTTGAATTTCATATATTGGTAAATGTAAGATAATTTGTTTCTCTGGCATCGAATTCTGCACGGTGAACATTAATTTCCATTCTTAATTTGTGTAAGAGAATGATTGAAAGTTCCATTGTGGAAAGTTTGAACAAAAATTCAGTCTTTCACTTCGGAGGCGCACTCTACCTGTATCTAAAGTTGATTTAGCACTTTCCGTGCGCAAGTGTCAGGTCAAATATCTACGGTGTAGGCAATATATTAGATGCTTTTAAAATGTCACAATAGTTGATGGTAATTTAAAACTTAGTATGAAGCAAATGAAATACAAATATTTCATGATCAAATTGATATCGTTAAAATTTAATTCAAGCCAAAATGATAAAGAGACCAGTTTATTTTATAATTTCGTTCTCCAGATTCAACACTCCCGAGGAAATTTCGATAATCACAACAAACTGACTTTCCAATTTCAAAAATTTGATCTCGGCTTTATCATCAAATTTATTATTTGCAAACCATTCCAGTCTCGGTATGGCTTTAACTTATTTTTAGTAAAGCGAGAATTAGTACTAGAAGAGAAACGATCTTCTCATAATAATTTCATCAACGATTAAAAAATTGTTTCTTTGGGGGCATTATAGTCCAGTCAATTTAGGGTTTAACCTAGGACTAATTGCAACAGAAATTATTTCTTCACCATGACCTTTGGAAAGGTCTCACTAATGACATATTAAAAGTATAGAAAATATAAGGGGTGCAAATTGGTTAAATTTGCATATATTCAAATTAGCTATATATCGCCTTTAAAATGACTGCTATAGTCACATTTTGGCATGTAAACTGAATTCAAGTGACTTTTTTCATTGCAACACAATTTAGTAAGGTTCAATAAGTTATTTTCTAAATGTCTTGAACAATAAAGAATATGCAAATTGAGTAATTTGCATATATTTACAGTTTTTCATGTTTAAGTTCATATTTAAGTTCATATTTAAACATTTTTTTTTCTCTATGAAATTGTTCAGGTTTTGCAAGAATTACCTAAAACAAAAGAGGTTGACCTAATTTGTATGCATTATTTGCATATTTTAATACAAAATGCCTAATTTGCATAATTGACACAAACGGTCTTCTGTATACAATAAGCCTACAATAGCTTCCATTGACATTTTCTGGTTATTCAGAAATGCAATGAATAAAGAGAAGAGTTTCAGAGAATTACTGTTTAAATAAAAGGAATCTGAATTCTTTCTTTGGATATTCTTCTTTTTTTACGACGATAAGGTTATTCATAAAAAATCATTGGACGTGCTCAAGTTTTTGAAATCAATTGTCATTTTAAGTCATTTTCTCCTACAACATGTTCGATTGTAGTAAATTTTTGAAGGAATATTTTATGCTTTTGGTCATTATCTTCAATGACGATGGAAATATTCAGTTACTAATAATGGATCACCACACTTAACAGTTGTGCCTGTGAATCATCCTTCTCATTATTAAACTATCATTAGTATAAATACGAACATCATTTGAATCACCATGATGGTAGTGGTGATGACAATTATTATGATGGTCATTATCATATCAAAATTTCTTCCTCTTCCTCTCTGTTTACATCTTCCTGTAGGTGGTTCATTTGTTTACAGCCAGAATCCTTTCGTTGACAACAGAAAGTCTAGATTTTGCTTTCTGTCGGGGTTATTCATGCTGCTGCAGTTCATTGTAGAACCCATAAGTATGGGGAAGGATAACTCAATGAAAAGATGTGAAGCATAGGATGATATAATTGTACTGCGTATCATATCAGATCTTAGATGTGCAAGTATCACTCATTGGGCTGTTATGTAATGGACTTCCCATTTGCAGATTATTAGACTTTTGTATTATCACCAATAAGATCGATCACTCAAGGAATTGAGAGTCTGGCCAATCTGAGGTGAGACTTCCATAAGGTTCAAAATACAGGATAACCAATTTTATGATAATTTGATGTCAAAATTTGGTATCCTAATTGACAAACTCGTTAACGGCAGCTTCTGTGATGCAAATCCCTTCACATCTTGGTTTCTTGTTTCACGGTCATGAAAATTTGAAAGAGCAGCTAGACCATGTAACATTATGAAAAGCATCTAGATTTGCTTTTACCAGTGATTTAGATTATCATGATTCAGTCAACAGATTTTTTTCAGTTTTTCCTCAAATGCTATGACTGTGTACGGTAAGATTTAACAGGAAATCTCTCTCTTCAGTCCACTATATGACTTTATATTAATTTTCAATTGTTGTCTTCAAGAAATTTCAAAATTTTGAGAAATGCAGTGTCCTTTGACGATTGTAATGTCTTTCAGCTGATAAAGGAACAGCTTTCCTAATCCATATTTCATGATAATTGGCAGTATAGTATAACAATTGTACCTCTATATCATCATGATCATTATAATTTATTTATCATTATTATCATAAATTTCTGTATGTGGCATGAACAGGCAAGTTGCACACAGTCAAAAGTATATCTGATTTACCAGAGACCACACTCCCTGGTCTTTAATTACATTTTATCCACACTTAATCTATATTAGTAATACGGGTAAGGGTGAAAATAAAAGAAAATAGAGCTGAAACACAAATTTTCTTCAGCCTCCCTTAGTACAAAGTGTTGGTTATTTGGCCAAGCATTTTGGTATGCATTAAGAAAATCCAAATCTTCCAGCAAGTTCCCAATGTTATTGACATTATGCAAATTCTCTAGATAATTGAAACGATCTATACGAATCAATCATTGTTTATTTTTACAGGGCTTTTCATTCTGTAGGCCCTATTAGTATATAATCATTAAAATGAGTTAAAATACACAGAAATAAATAACCATGTCAATTTCTTTGTACTGAGCAAAATGTTCATTCAAGTTATAAAATAGACATCTTTCGATAGGAAGAATTTAAATTATTAAATAACTTAAACAAGTAGAGTCTCTTAATGTAACTTCTCATTTTACTGATAACATAATTAATTAAAATAAGTTGACGTCAATTTGAAAAATTAAAGAAAATTATTTTAATGATCATCATATATGATTTATGCACATGAGGAATCGCTCAAAATTAGGTAAAATATATTTAGCAATGTTAGTAAAAACTTCCAATCTCTCTTTACGATATTGTAAAACCTTTCAAGTTTCAATTATTACATTTAGTACAGTGTAGGCATTTCCTATAAAATCTTTTAAAATTAGTCCTTTGCACAATGTAGATTGTATTAGGCTTTGAATATACCATTCTTGGACCTTGGTATTTAAGGTGAAGAAATAATTCATGTTCCAATTAGAAAAAGGAAGTGACATGGTTGACTTATTGGACAAATGCAAATAAGAATTTTTTTATCGCTGTAAGATATATTTGAAAACATTCCCTGAACTAAAACAAGAAAATGATGTTACGTAGTCATTACAATGTCAGCTTATCTCTTAAATCACTTTCGTTAATAGATTATCAGCACCAGGTTTGTATAGCATCTATGACCCATTTAGCATTTGGATAAATTAGCTGTCTTATGCACAACTTCATTGAATGCACTTTTTGCGATCCCTGGGATCGCCTTTGTTCTAGTCTGTAAGAGAATGACTGAGGTGTAAGAGCCTTTGTTTTCCATTGAAATTGTAATCTTGTGGGTAAATTTTCTGATGAGAAAATCTGGTGCCAACACAGGCCTTTAAACTTGCGATATGTAACTTCCATGACCCTACTAAAATTTAGTTCTAATGATCTCCGTTGTTTTTTAACATTATATATAGTCATTTACTTTAGGTCAAAAAGGAAAAGTAAAGTGGTTGGAGGGGCACATTGCAGTTATGTAATATGAGGAATCTTAAATGATTTTATGCATTGCCTAGAAACACAAAAAGTACATTAAATAATGAAATTGCTTGAATTAAATATCAATTTGCTGAATATATTTTTAAGAAATCTATTAACAGCAACGATTTTTGTTCCCTTTTCTAAGTTTTATATTTATTCAAATTATGCACTGTCTCCCCACTTAACAGTCATTTTGTTTGTCATTCTATACATTCAATACAGAGTGGAAACAAAAACTACTTGTTGTATAGATTAAATATAATTTTTAAGTGAAATGCAGTGGCAGCCATACTTGATTTAGGCAAATTAGAAATATTTCTCGGGGGATAAAATGTATTCAAAAATATTGCCTGGACAAAAATTAAGATAAATGCATACATTACTTGAACATAATGTCGTATTTTTCTCAATTCAATATGCATATTTCTTTTATCAGTGAATGTATTGCTCCCATATTCCGTTTATATCTATACAAATAAGGTAATGTTATAAATCTTAGATTGTATTGGACTTTTAGTATGTCATTCTAGGACCTCTCCAAAATACACAAAGAAAATTAATTCTATTGCAGTCAGAAGTAGCTTATATAGTTATTAATTAGGGACATACAAAGAAAAACGAAGTGTTGTGGCGGCCATATTGGATTTATGCAAATAACGAATATTTCTATGACGACAAAAATTTTAATCAACATTGCCTGAACCAAAAACAAGGCAATAAGCCCAAAACCGCATATATCATGTTTAGCCAAATATTTTTAGTAGCAACATTCTATCAGCACCTAGTTTGTAACCATAATCTTTTTACATATATGCAAATTAGGCATTGTTTACATTTCTAGATTGTACGAGGCTTTTAGTATGTCATTGTAGGGCTTCTCTGAAATACACAGTGGATAAATAATTCTAATTGCTGTCAGAAGTAGCATAAAAATAGTTATTAATTGGGAAAAATACAAAGAAAAGTGAAGGTTGTGGCGGCCATATTGGATTTATGCAAATTAGGAATATTTCTATGAAGACTAGATATTTCCATCAACATTACCTAAACCAAAAACAAGGCAAATAAGCCAAAAACCTGCATAACATATCATGTTTAGCCAATTATTTTTAGCAGAAACATTCTATCAGCACTTAGTTTGTACCCATAATCTTTTTACATCTATGCAAATTAGGCACTGTTTACAATTCTAGATTGTACTAGGCTTTTAGTATGTTATTCTAGGACTTGTGTAAAATACAATGTGAAAAATTATTCTATTGCTGTCAGTAGTAGCTTAAAAATAGTTATTAATTCGAGAAAAACTAAGAAAAGTGAAGTGTTGTGGCGGCCAATTGGATTTATGCAAATGAGGAATATTTGTATGACGACAAAATATTTTCAACAACATTGCCTAGACCAAAAAGGAGGCAAATAAGCCAAAAATCCCTAATCAAAAGCATGTTTAGCCACATATTTTAAGTAGAAACCGTCTATAAGCGACAGTTTTATACCCATGAGCCCCCTTTACATTTATGCAAATTAGGCACTGTTGCACCCCTTAGATTTTATTATACTTTTAGTATGTTATTTCTAGGACCTTTCCAAAATGCATGGTGAAGAAATAATTTCTGTTGCAATTAGTCCTAGGTTTACCCCTTTTTTGGCTTAGATTGACTGGACTATTAAGGCTACCAACTATATAAGTGCACACGGCAGGCATTTTTCAACAGGCCATTACTCATGATGGAAGTAGATACGTGTTGTTGATATCTCCAGTTTGATATTAGTAAGCGGTTCTATTTAATAATTATCTGTGTATATCTATTTTCTTCCGCCAACATTGTATTTAAGACTTGTACAAAGGTGTCAATAATTAGTGTTAGCATAGACCCTTGGTATAATCTTTTTACATTTACAGCTTTAACAGTTCAAATGTCGATTTCGTAAGTAATAAAACAAACAATAAGTGATATTATGAAATTATGCTCCGCTTGTTTCAGATAAAGAGAGTTCAACAGACAGACAACGTCTGACGTCTTCCTCTAAACGGTCTGCAAGCGAAAGAAATCAATCTTCCTACACATTAAGGCAGGAGAAACTGTCAGGAAAGGCCCACAGTATAATTACTGATAATTTACATAGAAGTCCTTCCGAAAACACCAACAGTGACACGGATGCAGTACGCGAAAAGATGCAAGGACGTGGGAGACGTGAACGTAAAACAATCACTCTAGATGAAAAAGCAATTCGAAAATCGAGTAGAGTTGATGCCATCGTTCCCGATGACCCCTGCAAGGCAGATGGTTTAGAAGATCTTGACTGTGCCATATGTCTTGATAAAATAAGGATCCCAAGGACATTACCATGCAAACATACATTCTGTAGGCCCTGCTTGGAAATTTTAGAGAAAGCACAGGGACCACGCTGTCCGGTGTGCAAAGACGTCCATGGAAAAATCACTGGTAACATGCCTGAAGGAAAAATGAATGATCTAGTGGATAAGCAACGACGTCTTCCAGGATATCCTAATTGTGACACCATTGTGATTACGTATATCTTTCCAAGTGGCATACAAGGGGTAAGACAAATTGAAGAGTTTGGATATTCATCTTGATTAGTGGATATGGTATTTTAATAAATTTTGCCGAAGAGAATGATATTTATGTATTATGAGTAAATAGAATCAACCAATCTTTGCATTTTACACAATACGGTATTTACAGCTGATGCTTGCTCCAAAAACTTACGATCTCTCTTTGTATGTATCGTCGTCTACAGCGAACCAATAATAACCCAATTTCCTAATACAATAATATTTGATTTTCACATGGAAACTTGGAAATAACGATTTGGAACTAAAGACGCTAAAAAGGTGACCAGAGGCAATTTTATTTGAAGTGGATAAACATTTGTGAAATGTCATTGTAAACGTTAGCCATATCACATTCCAATGACGACAGACATATGCCAAAAGTAACGTACTGTCACTGAAATTTGCTACTTCCACTACTTGTGCAAGTCGCTCTTCACATCTCTGCTGCCATGTCATCTGCTTTTATCGATATAATGCCTCTTCCTCGGGACCGTGCTACTTTTACGAGCAAAGGCGATTGCAAGTGGTCGATGTACGCTCAGAGTTGGGCGGAGACAAGGGCACCTGACACATGGCATCAACGCTATTACTCGGACACAAAATAAGTAGCCCTCATGTTATGACAAATCAAATTTAATCCTGCGAGAGAGCTAATTTACACCAGGACTTTCACAGTCGTCGCCATATTTCCTTTTCCAAATAAAGTTTTATATGGTCAACATTCGAAAATAGCTTCAAGTAAAACCATCCACAAAGAAACTGCAAATGACGACCAAAGAACGCAGATACTGCCACCATAAAGGCTCTGTGGCAACATAGGATTGTATAAATCCTTTCACCCTTTGACATTTTTCGACATTATTTGTCTTACATCTTGCCTGAATGTCACTAAATCACCTAGCAACGAATTTAGTCCTGTACACACTTCAGCCATATCCCCGCCAAATCGAATGTGACATTCTGGCAATAGACACATCTATTAGTCTAATAACCAAAATATTGAATACACATTATCACTTCAATTAAATCACATGTCTCGACCAAATGATTTACGTATTCATAAAAGTTAAACCGAATCAATGAAATAATCGACGGGCCGCATTGTGAACGGCGAAGAAAAAGAATGGCATGTTGCAAGTTTGTAAAAGCGTGTCGTTTTGATGTACTTGATAGAAAGGAAAATTCATTTTAGCAATAAACCTGTATACGTCGATATGTCTATTCAAAATATTATGTGGCCGCGAAATGTCACGGATTGCATCACATTGTCTCCGGTCTGCAGCAAGTACTAAGTTCAGAAATTCCCTTTTCGGATGACAAGCAAATGACTAGTTTATGGAATAGACCAATTCAATTTACCCATCGAAAAATACACCTTTAAATTCAAATAGCCGAATATTGGTGGGCCTTTCTTGCTCATTCGATATCAAAACATGAGTCTATTTTCTTGCTCAGTCAATGAGAGTTTGATCTTCCGAATAATATGCAAAATTCTAAGGGAGTTAAAATATCACCTCTCCCAAAGTACCATCAGTATTTCTTATCAATTTTGCGCTATTTCGGCATAATTGCGTGGGAAGAATGTATTTACCTTTCTTATCATTCAGAGGTACATACATTATCACACATTTTATTGAACGTTTTATACGATGCTGTCAGATTGCAATATGTTTCTTGTACTTACCAGTACTTTATTTAATTATATGTTCCTAGTATAGGCAATAAAATAAGTCAATCATCAGACCTATCTAAGGTCAGTTTATTGTCTGATTTTCTTCAAATAAGGGTGAAATGAAAGCTGCCTTCGTCACATGATTGACAAAATGGATGTGCATGTTCTATTGCAGAAAGAGCATCCAAACCCTGGAAAGGGGTACTCTGGTACAAATCGTACTGCATATCTACCTAACAATGCTGAAGGTCAGGAAATCTTGAAACTGTTGAAGATTTCTTTTGATCGTCAACTTACTTTCACCATTGGTACATCAAGGACAGCTGGACTTAAAGACATGGTGACTTGGAATGGTATCCATCACAAGACAAGCATGTATGGTGGACCTATGCTGTAAGTTTTAGCCTGTGATGAAAACAGCTACTAATCTTCAAAGCACTTAGATTTAAAACATGAAGATTTCAAATGATTTTGTTAAAAATCTTTCTATGGGGAGAAAATATGATATTCTATATACTGCATGTCTTGAAATACTTACCTTCACTTCCCTGGCAGAATATTTTGATATTGCATTTATTTGACATTGAGAATAACATTTATCGGAATATGTGTCACATTTTCTTCATAGCCACATTATGATGTCTTTCTTCTTGGTCTTGATACATATCACATTAGGAAAGGCATGCGTTTGCACACTGTGAACGTATTCTAAGCATTGCGATCGACAGGAATACCTAACCCAGGGTTAGAAACATTTTTGATGTCCACACTGAGAAAGTGTGACCATTTGAACGGGAAAAAATTTGCAGTATCGAATCTTCAATAATTTCATTGTTTCCTTCCAGGAATGGTTACCCAGATCCAGACTATCTGAATCGGGTCAAGGAAGAGTTGGCTGCTAAAGGTGTAAAATAAGGAATTCGCCATGCAATTATGACAAATTAACCACTTATAAATTTTACAGTGGATGGCATATTTGCATCTTATACACCTACCTACCCACCTACCTACCTAATTACGGCAGACGGATAAATTCTACCATACAAATCAATAGTTTATCATTAGAAAGTCTTCCCTATTTTGTAGAGAGTAGTATAAAATTTTGATGGTGTTATCCCAAAACATGGTGATACTAATATTTGACGCAAAAGCCCGTCGCTATTTAAGAGACAAACCATCCACTCAGATTATGAAATATGGCACATCACAAACGAAATGATGTTTTAAAGCTTATAAAAAGTACAGATGATCTTTGAACGATGATTCCTTTCATGAAATTCAAAACATTGATACTACTGAATACGATGGAATAGACATTTTTGTTCCTGTACGTCTGTTAGGTTCAGCTTGTAAGCCTCACAATCTGAAACTACATTTATCTTTTTCGCCTGGTCCTACTTATGATAGAATCGGTACTGCGGCACAACAAACGCTTTTGGATCAGACTGCAGATGACGAACGAAGTTAAAATAGACTGGTTCCGACTTTCAGTCCATCTATCCTGTGACTGTAGAAACATAATATCTTTAGGTACAGCGTACAGTTGTGAACAGTGAACTGACTGCTGTCGATTGATGCGTGTTACATTTTCCTATACACCACTGGTATTCATTCCTGGTTATGCTCAGTGCTTCTATGTCTGTAGTGTCTCTTTTCAGCTCAAAAATGAAAATAAGATAACGAAACACGATATCTAATCATTTTTACGAGAATTTCGGATGAGAAGCAACGCATTTTGTTACCATAAGAAGTCATTGAGAAAGGAAGTGAGAAAACTAGAAACAGATTCCGCAGAGTATCAAAACGCGCAAAATATGTTACAGTATTGGGGCCTTATTAGCTATAAAATAAAATCAGAGATCAAAAGAATGGTTATAAAAGAGAATTTTATTTTTTTATTTTTTTCTACTCGTCTGTAACGACTTAAGTTTATGATACCATTTGAACTAGTTTCACTGCGATTTGAAAACACGGTGAGAGACTAGTATGGGTATTGTTAACGTTGACAACATCAATATTTCACTTGAGATTTCCGAAGTAAGTCTGTACATACAGTACAAAAATGGCCATTCATATTACACTAATATCGTGACACGTTCTTGTTAAATTCTGCTCGGAAAACATAACAAGGACGGACTCCTTACAGTCAATTTCTTCATGTATGCAATCCTAGATATCTGTTTATTCATGGCAGAATAGATTAAAGCAATGTTCGATGATTTATCTAAAATACAAGACAGAATAACATGGCGGAAACATGTAATGATATCGTCAAGCATGTGGTAGTTTGCTTCTTTTGAACTTTGTCTTTAAAGATTTGCTCTATTTTTGAATTAGATTTGCACTACTTTTGAAGTAGATCTAGATTTTACTATATTTGAAGTAGATATGTTCTTATTTTACAAGAGCTGATTCCTTCCAGTCACATTTCTTTATTTATACAATCCCAGATACCTGTCTGTCCATGATGGTACACTAGATTAAAGCAATAATCGATTATTTACTCCGGATACTAAAATAAAACACAGAAAAACATGACGGAAACAATTCATGATATTGTCATGTTAGAGGTACTTTGCTTCGTGGGAACTTTGTCTTTAAAGGTGCCCGGGGAAAACAGAATGTTCAAAATCCATTTGGAATAATAGATGCGAGAAACCGAAAAAATCAGTCCTCTTCATAATTTGACTTTTAGGAATAGCTAGTTCCAAAACACCATGCCATGATCAATTATAGACTTATTTGATTGTCATTAGTGCCTGTAAAGCTATTTATTTCAGAACCAGAGGCATTGAATTTGGATATCAGAGGGCGTTAATTTTTGAGATAATCAGTGTGCGATGATGCATTTAATATACAGGAACTGAATTGATCAGATTGCACGGACTGTGAATTAGATTTTTACTTTTTAAATAATTTTTTTTCTAATTAGATTTGCACTATATTTAAATTAGATTTGTACTTTTTAAATGATTTGTTCTAATTAGATTTGCACTATTTTAAAATTAGATTTGCAATTTTTTGAATGGGATTTATACTATTATTGATTTAGATTTGTACTAATTTTGCATTGTATTCGTATTAATTTTAAATTAGATTTGTACAAATTTTGCATTAAATTTGCATTATTTTTAAGTAGATGTTTAGTATTTTTGAAGAAGATATGTACTAATTTTGAAGTAGATTTGTACTATTTTTGATCCTTTGATGGCATGTCAAAATTCCCATTTCATGATGTAGTGCAGTAAATGAGTTTCGAGATCAGTCCCTTGCATATCAGAAATAAAACTACTTTAGCGCTTCATTAACAATAACGCATTCTACCCATTTATGAGCCACTGTAAAGGATGGACCATACATAAGATATGGTAGGGTTATCACGATGATAGCATGCTATGTTTTTGCCCCTCTTAAGTTCACTGATTATTTCACAGAGTTTTCCCCAGCATGCAAACTGTTTTCTTCAAAATTTATGAACATTCTATCATTTCAAGATCTTTTAAAAATTCTCAATGATTTTTGCTCTGCAGATTTTCTTACCGTTTCGCCCAATCTATAATGGTACATCCTAAATGAACCAATGCTTGATATTCCGTACAGGGACAAGCAACTTTTGGACAACAATATGTTCAATGAGTAAAGCCATACAATAAACTGGCATTTGTATCACCCCTATTTGTAACAATCAACCCTATTTGTAACACAACTTAATTTTCAAAAAAAAATTTGTCGTATTTGTTGAACTATTAATAAAATATGCATATTTGTATGTTTGGGGCAATTTTCTTTTTTTTCCTTGTCAAAGCTCATTTTTCCGAAACTGCTTTTGTTACAAATTGGATTGATTGTTGCAAATACGGGTGACATGTCAACCCTATTTGTAACAACAACCCTATTTGTAACAAAACCAAATTTTCAAAACACTTGGCCGTATTTGATGAAATCTTCATGAAAAATACATATTTATATGTTTTGGGCAATTTTCTTTTTTTTTCCTTGTCGAAACTCATTTTTTCCCAAAAATGCTCGTTAGATTAAATTTCGTTGTGCAGGTTCCTAGGGATAAGAGGCCTAGTCGTAACATATAATCAAGTTGTGCAGATACATGCGAAAAGTTTGTTTCGGGGCAACTTTCACCAATTTCGGTCAAAAATGTTACAAATCTTGTTTTCTGACCGAAATCTTACTAAACAAATTGGGTTGATTGTTACAAATAGGGGTGACGTGTCAACCCTATTTGTATATCAACCTATTTGTAACAAAATTTAACCATTTTGTAACAAAACCTAATTTTCAAACAGGTTCCTAGGGATAAGAGGCCTTTGTAACAATTAACCCAATTTGTAACAAAAGTTGACCCCATATAGGTTTGGTAAGATTTCGGTCAGAAAACAAGATTTTTTACATTTTGACCGAAATTGGTGAAAACTGCCCTGAAATAAACTTTTGGCATGTATCTGCACGACTTGATTATATGGTACGAGTAGGGCTCTTATCCCTAGGAACCTGCACAACGAAATTTAACCTAACCAGCATTTTCGTAAAGAAATGAGTTTCGACTAGGGAAAAAAAAAGAAAATTGCCCCCAAACATGGTAATATGTATATTTCATCAAAATTTCATCAAATACGGCCAAGTTTTTTTGAAAATTAGGTTTTGTTACAAATAGGGTTGATTGTTACAAATAGGGTTGACATGTCACCCCAATTTGTAACAAAAGCAGTTTCGGAAAAATGAGTTTTGACAAGGAAAAAAAAATTGCCCCTAAACATACAAATATGCATATTTTATCAATATTTCAACAAATAGGGCAAAGTGTTTTTGAAAATTAAGTTTTGTTACAAATAGGGTTGATTGTTACAAATAGGGGATGATACAGCATTAGCTTTATACCTGACTTAACATATTACTTTTCATGGTGCATTTTTTAGTGTTTTCGCTTTGACTTCCGTTACCCAACCTTCATTGTCTTTTTCTGGAGGATAGTAATTTTTACAATGATTTTTGCTTAAAAAAAATCAATGATAATCTTCAAGATTGGTTGTCTTCGCAAACTCAATTTGCATGTTGTACATGTAACTGGATGTATTTTCGGTAAATTGTCGTGTTAGTAAATACAGTTCTTTGTTCCATTGACAAATCATTCAAAATGCCAAAGTAATCTGTGCGAAACTTCTAACAATTGTGTTGTTGGAAGCTGAATGATACAAATGTTTTGCTTTTAGCATGAAAATATTATCTGAATTCACTGCTAAAGCCTCTTTTATGAATATTGCATATCTGTTATTTTAATTAATACTTCTTACATGGATCTATACCGGGCGTACATTGGAAATTATCAGTTGCTAGCTAAAGCAATATGTTAGTTTACACTGCTTGTAAATGATAATGTCCCTGTATGAGATCATGCTTCGACACAGAAAGATGTACGTGTGCGATTCGAAAGGCTTTGTTCACTGCTTTTGTCCGGTAGTAGCATGTAACCACTTCGGATGATTACATTGCAATTATTGTCTTGAAAGACATAGATTATCGGAAATCCCGTTGTTCACCCAGCTATTTGGATGAATAAATTACTCAACAGACTTCAAAATGAGTCCAGAAAAGTCCAGCAGACCAGAAACAAGTATTATAAAATTTGTGTGTCCATAAAACTTCGCATTGTTTCTTAGCATATTGCAATACCTTCGTTTAGGTTGGAAAGATGTAGAAGACTCGCAAATCTCATGTTGTAACGACCGTACTTACATTTTTTTAAGCTTACTAATGTGTGTGCCGTAAAATATCGAAGTGTAACACCACTACGCGCATCATAAGTGAAAGCCCCATACTTCAAAATTTCTCCACCGAAATCATAGACCATTCGCTTTCAAGTTCAAAATCAAGCATAACAATTATATGTGACCGCGCAAATATTGATACTAAAGAAACAAATAACTTAAAATATGCTAATTTTTGAAATTTTAATTTTCGTTGTGAAGAAAAACAAGCCGATGACCACCAAATGATGAAAAGGTGGTCCAGATATGACTCCATACTTTTTGCACTCACAAGCTTATGGTCCATCAGCGATCGATCGCCATCCATCGGCGATCTATATCATTATAAGGCGAGTAGTTAAAGTCACCACCCATAATAATCTGCGTATCTTGGTCACAGTGGTCACTGATTAACTGGATCACCCACTCCAAGAAACTAACATGAGAAGTGACATCATAGATATTTAAGAAAATAAATGGAAAGGAATCAATTAAAAGATAAGATAATATGTAGCGCCCGTTAGGGTCATAAGCCACTTCTTGAACATCATATTGAAGATCCCCAATAACTGTAAGAACTCCCCTGCTATTACTAGTACCATGTGAGAAAATGATGTGGCCCTTATTTTATTGTTGCCAATATTTCTCGTCTTTAGAGTGACTGCGAGTCTCCTCTAAAAATATCACGTTATGATTTAACCAACTGAAATACTTCTTCTTTTTTGTGTAGTTTCTAGGCCACTAACATTCAGGCTTAATACTTTAGCGTAGCCATACATGTATTTTACAGTAAGTAAATAATGCAACTCTGAATGAAAAACTGAAGAACAAAACAAAAAGCAAAAACAAAACAGCGTACAGCATTAACATGCTGACACATAAAAAAACCCAATGAAGGAAAAGGACAAGGGAAGAAATGAAAACAAGCCTCAGGAAAAAATCACTTACTCCAGGTCTGACATGTGATTTGCCCGGAGATAAAATCAACCTACTCACTGTGTACTAACAAAGTCAGAGATTCTGACGTTTCTTATACCGTAGGCAAAGAACCCCCCCCCCCCAACATACAATGTAAAACAGCAAAAAACAGACTGCGTGGTATCGTAGGCATGTCCGTATCTATTTTAAAGTACTAACAAATGTAGGTAACAAGGCCTCCGTGCACAAAAGCTCACTTCTTTCCTGATGTTACACACACGAATAAGCGTTTATAAGCAGGTTATACTCAGTGCTTCTATGTCTTTAGTGGATCTTTTCAGTTCTAAAATGAAAATAAGATAACAAAACGCGTCGCCTCATCATTTTTGCAAAAACTTTGGATGAGAATCAACGCATCTCATTTTGATACCATAAGAAGTCAGTAAGAAAGGCAGATAGAACAGAAGAAACGGTTCTACATTATTGAAGAATTAGTCTTCAACGCCATAAACTGTAGTATTTTATGCATATCTAGGGATATTATCAAAGGTATTAGTGTCACTTTTACGTAATACTATGTTTGATTAGTCCTTTTTTCAAAATCACGAGACTAGTATACTATTAATAGTAAAACTCTGAAAAGTATGGTAAAAGTGCACATACATTTAAATGCTCATTCGCATTGGCATATACATAATTGTGTAAATTAGATCATTTTACCTATGATACTTCTTTGTTATTTGCTTTGATAATCATCTCAGTGGGAATAAAAACATCTATCTAAAGTCGTGTACTGGATTGTTCTGCTGTTTTAGTATAAAATGCACGCCCTGTGAGTATTCAACGTCAATATGAATAATCATAATTTGACTTTTAAGGGTGAACAATTCCCAGGCATATAATTTGCAAAACAAAATTATTTTTGCTACAATATTCATCAATATACCTATAAATTATGATTCGAGCAGACAGTTCTCTCCGGATCCTCTTTATAGTCACTCTGGCATCATGAAACATGAATAGCCAAACCAGAAAATTATGAAATAGATATAAAGACTGGTTACCTGCAGCGCTTCATTTAAATTAAAACGAGTAAGGGGGTAAAGATAATATGTATGAATATAAGCAGTGTATCAACGTTTTGCTTCCAATGTGTTGATTTAAAATATGTCTTAATTTAAAACATTATGTTGAATACGTTTTAACACGTTTTGTATTAAATGGTTCTACTGTCTAGCCAAAGCTCAAATTCGTGCCTAAAAGAAGTAGAAAAAATCTGATATATGTATATAGAAATACTGCTATTGCCGTGTTAACTCTACGGGAAAAACGCCTGTTTTCGAAATATTATGCTAAAATTCACTTTCTTTTCAGTATCAAATGACTTATCGGAAAATTGTATCAATTACTATCGCATTAGTTCCAAAAAACTACTGTGAGATTGATTATGTAGTACTGGCACAAATGGTCGGGTTATTACTATTCAGACTGTAAGCTTATAACTCAAGTTACTTTAAGCTTCAAAATGTTTAAATGAATCAGTCTGGTCCGTTTCCTTTTTTCCATGGAAATTCTCTATTAAACAAACATGGGACGTATATCCGTTCCTGAAAAGCGAATAGCATATATAAGATATAAATGTGAAAATTGATGCAAACGATCGGTCAGGGAGACGTGTCTTTCGTGTCAATATTACCATGGAGGGCGCTTCAGAAAAATTTGATGGTCGGCTAAAGCAGAGACAAGAAAAATTGGCATCTCCATGAATAATCCTCTACTGATGAACGGAAAATATCTGTGTTCTCAAGAGCCCAACAAGGAAAATGTGTTAATCACGACTTTACGAGTCAGTGGTCTTTAAAAATAGTCTGTTTTAAATGTTATGGTCCAAAGTTTAATGATATAGCAATTCAGTCTAGTTATTCTGTATAACGAGGGTGGAAAATGTTTGAATCGGAAGCAATGCTTCATAAGTTCTTTACAGAAATGAGTTCTGAGCTTCTACATGTCTCTATTTCAGTGTCACTGTGGTTCATCTTGCTTTAAAAAAAATGTAAACATCCCTCCTGACGCGACGTACATGTTGGATCAGATCGGGTTTTCGTAGACCGTTTCGCAGTGGACATTCAAAGAGAAGAATAGTTGCTCTACCAACACCTTGAATAAAGAAGAATAAAAAGACAACGAAAGGCAATTTTCAGAAAATATGGCGATGTTTCACGTTGCAATGTCATAATATTACAATTAACAATGGTGTGATATTGATCTTGTGGGGAGAGTAATATTTCACCATATTTCTAATTATCAGATTGTCGGAGGATCATCTTTATCATCAAACTGTATGAATAATTCGCTTCAATAATACTGAAAACAGACTGAGTGTGTAGAATTTGTAATTGTATATTCAGTTTAAATACTTTAATTACTATGAAGATGTTCTCTCTTTCTTCCTGTTATTGAAAGGTCATGGAAACGACACACAGGAAGGGTTTGAATAAAGCTTATGAAACAATTATGTTGCATGTGAAATTTATTGACTATGCGGGAAGTTTTATGTAGAAGTCAGTGCAATACTCCAACGACAAATAAAAAAATCCGAATTCCGTTCCTTCAGCAAGCACAATAGTCTTACTGTTAGTATTCAATAAGACAATAAACAGAAAAGAGTGGAACATAATCGGTCAGTATGACCTACTATTCTGTCATATATATTACGATAGATAGGACATCAAAGCAAATCATGAATACTTTTTTTTTTGAAAAAAGATAAATTTATTTCCACATAGTCACAAATAAAACAAATCTACATAACTGTGAATGCATTAAAATTACAATACTGTTACGTGCAGAGAAAACGAACAAAAGGGTGAACTCAGCAGTTAACGTTTAAACAAAATTTATTACGAAAATAAAACTAATTGCTAAGTCAGGGATAGAGTACAAGCTTTAAAAGTGTACAGACTACTTATCTCAGCTGGGACGGCAGAGCTCCAGTCTCAGAGTTGTAACAGTCAGTCGGATGAATGAACAGTCCTTTGGCTTGCAGGCTTGAAACTGCACAAAGTCCACAGTATAAATCCAGCGTTGACAGTGAAGGTCTTGAAAAGTCTTGAGAATGACTACTGCTGGAGTTCAGTAACACACAAGAGACACGATCCCAAAAGTCTGACTGGAAGCTGTGCACGTCCCTTTTATAAAGGCATATAAGAACAATCTAGAACTTTTATTGACATTCTAATTACTGTTCTAAAATTATCTCCCTTACACAACTAATCAACTTTCCAGAACATTCCAACATGACTAATTGAATTCAAGGTTGTGAGGTCATCAAGGGCAGTGACCTTGAGAATGTTCTAGACTAATTGAACTCAGGTCATGATGAGTGTGGGGGAAATGACCTACATAACACACCCCCTCTTCAAAAAAGAAAATTTTTCAAAGAAAAATCTTTCTTTTACAAATGTAATCTTGAAAAGGATTTAAGTACTCAAATTTTGTTTTACTCTAAAGTAAAATTTCTTGAAAGTGAACAACAATAAACTCTAAATACGAGAGAGACAGTCTGCAATTAAATTATCTCTGCCTTTGATATGTCTAATGTCAAGATTAAACTCCTGTAACATTAAACTCCATCTTAGCAATCTCTGATTTTTGCCTTTAAATTTCTGCAGAAAAACAAGAGGGTTGTGATCAATATAAACCACTATTGGCTGATTTGAAGAAGTAACATAAACTTCAAAATGCTGTAAAGCTAATATCAAAGATAAACACTCTTTTTCAATTGTAGAGTAGTTTCTCTGGGATTTGTTAAATTTGCGTGAAAAATAGCAAACAGGATGATCTACCCCATGACTATCCTCTTGCAATAAAACAGCACCAGCAGCCGTATCACTAGCATCCACAGCTAATTTGAATGGCAAAGTGAAATCTGGTGCGACAACACTGGAGCACTTTGCAGTATGGCTTTAAGTGTATCAAATGCCTGTTGGCATTGCTCTGACCAAACGAACTTTACTTTCTTTTTAAGTAAGTTAGTCAAGGCTCAGTAATTGTGGAGAAATTTGGACAGAATTTTCTGTAGTAACCAGCCATACCGAGAAAGCGCATCAGTTGTCGTTTGCAGTTTGGTATGGGAAAACTTGAAATGGCACTGATTTTGGCATCAACAGGTTTACCTCACCCTGTCCTACAGTATGTCCGAGGTAAGTTACCCTTGCCCATACAAACTCAGATTTGGCAAGGTTGACAGTCAACATTGCTTTACTCAGTCTCTCAAAGAACTTCCGCATGAGCTTGATGTGTTCCTCCCAGGTGTCACTATACAGAATGACGTCGTCAACGTAAGCTGCACACCCGTCTAGCCCGGATATGACGTCGTTGATCATCCGTTGGAACGTTGCCGGAGAGTTCTTCATTCCAAATGGCATCACCTTGTACTGGAACAATCCGTCTGGCGTAACAAAGGCGGATATTTCACGAGCACGATCTGTCAGAGGGACTTGCCAAAATCCCTTCAGTAGGTCAAATTTCGTCACATACTTGGCTTTTCCCACTCGGTCGATGCAGTCATCAATCCTCGGGATTGGGAAAGTGTCTGTCTTTGTTAAAGTGTTGACCTTCCTAAAGTCCGTGCACATACGATAACTGTGGTCTGATTTGGGAACAAGTATGCACGGCGAACTCCAGTTACTTTTACTGGGTTCAATAAAGTCATTGTCCAGCAGGTATTTGACTTCTTCCTGGAGATATTTCGCTTTTGTTGGATTCAGTCTGTATGGATGTTGTTTTACAGGCTTACTGTCCCCAACATCAACATCGTGATAGATGACGTTCGTCCTCGTTGGAACATCTTGAAACAGGTGTTTATATTCGTGGAGCAGTTCTTTCACCTGTTGTTGTTGTTCTGGCTGGAGGTGTGCCAACTTTGTAGACTCCAGCTTCTCCAGGATTTCTGAGTTCTGAAGCTTGACCGAGCCCAGCTTTGAGTTTAGAGTATTTTCACTCAAGTCAGTTTCAGTATCACTATCTTCATATGGTTTGAACTGACTGCACTGACAGGCTGAGTTATAGTAGGATTATCCCTATCAAAATATGGCTTAAGCATATTTATGTGACATAGCTGTTTTTGTTTTCGCCTGTCAGGTGTTATTATGATGTAATTTAAATCACTCAATTTCTTATCAATTAGGTATGGCCCAAAGTAACGAGCATGGAGTGGTTTGCCAGGAATTGGAAGTAGAACAAGAACTTTTTGACCTGGTTTAAACTTCCGTTTTGAGGTGCTTTTATCATATTTGGTTTTCATTGACTGCTGAGATGACTCAAGATTTTCTCTGGCTAATTCACATGCTTTAGAGAGTTTTGTACGAAAATCTGACACATATTGCAAAATATTCAGACAATCATCATCGTCTGATAGGAATTTCTCTTTAACGAGCTTAAGTGGGCCACGGACTGTATGTCCAAATACAAGCTCAAATGGGCTAAAACCAAGAGACTCCTGAATTGACTCTCTAACAGCAAAGAGCAGAAAATGATTCCTTCATCCCACTGCTTCTCAGTGTCAAAACAGTAGGTCCTAATCATGTTTTTCAAAGTTTGATGAAATCGCTCAAGAGCACCCTGACTTTCTGGATGATAGGCGGATGACCTATACTGTTTAATGCCTAGCTGATCCATTACTTGTTGAAAAATACCAGACATAAAGTTGGAGCCTTGATCGGACTGGACACATTTAGGGAGGCCAAATAAAGTGAAAAATTTGACTAAAGCTTTCACTATAGTCTTTGTCTTTATATTTCTCAGTGGTATGGCTTCTGGGAACCGAGTTGATGTACACATAATTGTCAACATGTACTCATTTCCTGATCTTGTTTTTGGTAGGGGCCCAACACAGTCTATTACTAGTATTAGTATCCTACTAATGGTTCTTGAAATGCAGGAATTGGCTGTAAAGGGCCTTTGGAATGGTCTGATTCGACTTTCCTACCATTTGACATGTGTGACAAGTTTTACAGAAATGTGTTACATCCTGCCTGAGATTAGGCCAATAAAAGTGGCTGAGAATTTTATGATAAGTTTTCCTGACTCCTAAGTGACCAGCCCAGGGGGTTTCATGGGCCAGGCGCAATATTTCAGCACGATAGGGCTTTGGAACCACAATTTGATGTTTTATAGCCCAATCGTCATCAACCAAAACGTCTGGAGGTCTCCATTTACGCATGAGAATACCAGATTTTGTATAATAGGAAACAGAGCTATCTGAAGTTTTACCTTCATCATCTACCCTGTCAAACAAAGACAAAATATCTGGGTCTTTGTGTTGTTCTGCAATGAGATTTGATCTAGAAAATGTCTGACTTTGGTCAGCAGAAGTTTTACTGGAAGTTTCAAATCCACGAGGGATAACGGAATGATCCGTGTCAAACACCTGACTGAGAAAGGTGTCATTTAAGTCAACATCTGTGACATTATTTTTGAGAGTATTTTGATTCTCGGAAGTTTTCTTTGACATGGCTCGAGTAATGGCACATGAAGGAAATAAATCGGTATCTCTTGTTCAATTGGCTCTGGATCCTGATCTAAAGTAGGATTATCAGTCACAAGTGGATTAGTAATGACCTTGTCCCCAGCAAGGTCGTTTCCAAGAAGAAGGTGAATCCCTTCAAAAGGCAAAAAAGGCCTAATACCTAAAGTCACAGGTCCAGAAATAAAGTCCGAAGACAAATAGACATTATGGAGAGGAACAGGAATGTAGTCATTACAATCTACCCCCTTAATAAGAACTTTAGAACCTGAAAATGACTTTTCAGAAAACGGCAGGGTATCTGCCAACAAAAGAGACTGGGAAGCCCCGGTATCTCTTAAAATTTTGACAGGGGTAGCGGAAGAGAAATCACTAGAAGTGATATAAAACCATTATGAATAAATGGCTCGAAAATACCCATAATGCTATCTTGAGAAGAATTGACCTTGACCTCATTAATTGGGGATAAGAGGGGTTTAACCTCAGAAAATGTGTTGCACACATTATTAGACTCTAATTGAGTTGATGAAGAAATAAAGCCGGTGGGCTTAGATCCACTTTGACCACTTTGACCTTCACGTTTTCTTTTCAATTTGAAACAATCTGACATTAAATGGCCGTCTTTCTTACAATAATTACAAGAAAGTGTACCAAACTGTTGTCAGAAGGAGATTGAGACTTGGGATCTGATGATGTGGGAGTGTTACTTGAACTGTGTGAACTGCTGTCATTTGATTTCCTACTCTCCTTTGAGAAATTCTTGGATGAAAAGGAGGAGTTAAATTTACCTGCATTGTTTCTGTATGAAAAGGACTGGGATGGTTTGCTGAGAAATGAAGATTTGTGGGTCAATGAATAATCATCGGCCAAACGTGCAGCAACCTCCAATGTATCTGCCTTTTGTTCATTGATAAATGTTTTGATGTCACTCCGGATGCACCTTTTAAATTCCTCAATCAAAACAAGTAATCAAACAAGTTGTCGTAATTTGTCATAATTCTGACTGACCTTTTCAGAAGAACACCAACGATCAAACAGTTGTTCTTTTGTTCGAGCAAATTCAACATAAGTTTGATCCTTCACCTTCTCACAATCCCTAAATTTCTGACGGTAAGCTTCAGGCACCAACTCATAGCCCTTGAGAATTAATTCCTTCACAGAATCATAATCTGAAGCCTGCTCTACTGACAACTGAATGTAAATTTCTCTGGCTTTACCCACCAAAGCACTCTGCAAAAGCATAGACCAGGACTCCTTAGGCCAATCCAGACTCTGAGCAATTTTCTCAAAATGAAGGAAATATTTATCAACATCCTTTTCTTGGAAAGGGGGAACTAACCTGAAATGCTTAGTGATGTCAAAACTGTCTGAAGGGAAGAATTTTCCTGACTTTCTAAGCTCTAAACGTCTCATTTCTAACTGCAGTCGGTGTTCTGCTAATTCTCTTTCCTTTTCTTTTTCCTCTCTTTCTTTCTCCCTTTGTCTTTCTTCCATTTGTAATTCTTTTTCTTTCATTTCCAATTCCCTCTCTTTCTGTCTTTCTTCCATTTCTAATCTTTCCTGCCTATCTTTCTCTCTCTGTCTTTCTTCCATTTGTAATTGCATTTGTATTTTTTCTTTTTCTAATGCCTGTCTCTCTTTTTCCATTTGTAATTCTAGTTTCTTGATCTCCAAATTTGTCTGCATTTCTAATTCTAATTTTCTTAGTTCAAAGGTAGACTCGGGCTCATAATCTTTCAAGGTGGATTCCTCAAATTGGCCTAAATTAACTAAATGTTTTGCAATGTGGTACTGTATTTCCCGCTTGCGCATAGATCTTTTGACATCTACTTTAAGGAAATTGGCCAGTGCAATGAGGTTGTCTTTTTTGAGGGAATCAAATGCGTCCTGATCAAGGTCATCCATAAATTCGTCTGGCTTGAATTCCGCCATGATTGAATTTTGCTGAGTTCACAGTATACAGTAGTTTAAAAAGCAGGCAAAATGTTGTCAAACGGCTCAAAATATTCGGATCCCGGACAAGCCCCCAATTTGTTACGTGCAGAGAAAACGAACAAAAGGGTGAACTCAGCAGTTAACGTTTAAACAAAATTTATTACGAAAATAAAACTAATTGCTAAGTCAGGGATAGAGTACAAGCTTTAAAAGTGTACAGACTACTTATCTCAGCTGGGACGGCAGAGCTCCAGTCTCAGAGTTGTAACAGTCAGTCGGATGAATGAACAGTCCTTTGGCTTGCAGGCTTGAAACTGCACAAAGTCCACAGTATAAATCCAGCGTTGACAGTGAAGGTCTTGAAAAGTCTTGAGAATGACTACTGCTGGAGTTTAGTAACACACAAGAGACACGATCCCAAAAGTCTGACTGGAAGCTGTGCACGTCCCTTTTATAAAGGCATATAAGAACAATCTAGAACTTTTATTGACATTCTAATTACTGTTCTAAAATTATCTCCCTTACACAACTAATCAACTTTCCAGAACATTCCAAACATGACTAATTGAATTCAAGGTTGTGAGGTCATCAAGGGCAGTGACCTTGAGAATGTTCTAGACTAATTGAACTCAGGTCATGATGAGTGTGGGGGAAATGACCTACATAACAATACGTCTTGTCTGAAAACAAAAAACCAAATAATTAGCTGTTTAATTACAAAGATCATCATATGAATGCATTCAGGATGCATTCTTCTCCTTCAAGTCTTACAAGGCTTGAAAACTTTGTGATAAAATACTCAGTTTTTCAAAATACTCTATACGAGGGGAGGGTAAAGAGCGCCCTCGAGCGACGGATCTCCCCGTCTAATCAAAAACCACGGGGAGATCCGTCGCTCGAGGGCGCTCTTTACGCTCCCCTCGTATAGAGTATTATGAAAAAGTCAGAAGAAAGTGGCCACTTGGAAATCATATCAGATTTATCACAAAGAAACCTGGCATACATAATGTAAGTCATAATGTGTTGTCCTTGTACCAAGTTCGAATGAAATGGTCAAGGCATGTATAAGTAATAGTTTTGGACTTGGAAAAATCAAAACAAATTTGATGCTTGGCAACATTAATATTGGATCATATCATTGCTGAAAATATTAGACGGGCAATTGTATATCATCGTGTGTTGTCCTGATGGAACGTTTTAAAGAAAACAGTCATCACTGACATGAAAAAATGGAAAGAAAATGTCCACCTTGCAGTAACAGTGGATTGTATCGAAAAATAAATTGACATGCACATGTATGCTATGATGTATTATACATTTGTTAAGTTAGCAAGGCATATCTGACATATCCGGATCGTACCATAAAATGATCCTATTAGTATAGGCAGATCAAAGTGTATTTTCTTGTTGCCAAGTTTGAGAGAAAGCAGTCTAGGCATGTGTGAGAAATTGCTTTAGACGTGAAAAATGAGAGCAAAATTGCTGCCTGGCGGAAATATTGGATGGCATCTGACACACCACTGTTTGTACACAGTATTTCAGTCATGTGGTCACAGCACTTGATACACTCAGAACTTACATCACTGTATACATTCCTTTAATACCAGGCCTGACAGACCCTTTCAAAACACCCCAGATATCTCACCTATTTTACAGGCCCTGTAACAGAGGTTATTTCATACAGGTACTGATCAGACCCTGTAACAGACAAGTACTGAAATCTGCCGAAAGTTTTCTTCCTGTGTAGTGCTGTTGACTCGCTTTCTCCCACTTGATGTAAATAACAGGATATTTTCAAGAGTGAGGTTGTCCGCTCTTTTCACCAAGATGCAGTGTCTTCAATCATGAACCCATGTTCATACATTTTTATAGCCAGATGGATTTTCTATCTCTGAACAGTTGAGGAGTTCAATAAAAATGGTGGAGGGGAGGGGGGGGGGGCGGAGGAATCGCGATTGAAATCTTATTTTTTTATCAAATCCCCCCTCAATATACCCTCAAAAATTTTCAAGTGCCCTCGTCTATATGATCAAAAACTTTCAAGTCCCCTAAATTATCATATAGCCACATATTTATTATGAATGCGCGCATAGTAAAAATAAACATGTATTGTGTAGTTCTGCAGCTGGATGTACGACACTATCTCTTATCAGCAGGATGTAAAGCCATATAACTAGGGCAAGTTCTTAAATTGATTCATTTTAAAATGCATTTGTGGACTTTTTGGATTTATCAGTCCGACTTGAGTTTATCCAACTCTGGCCAGGTCAATGTCACCAGCTGAAAAGCAGACAAAACGGCAATCATGAGAGAGTATACAAATTGTGAATTCCTGGCAACATTTTGCCTCATTGTGAAAAACTGAGCACAGTAATCTACCCAAAAAATATTATTTTTTTCAAAAGTACAAGACATATGCAACTTAGATGGTACTTTAGATGTTTTACAAAATTGACAATATTGGAAGGTTAAAATATTCCATCAAATAAATGTTTTAATGCCAGAAATTTTGGAAGAGTTAATAGGAAATTTAGTTACAAATAAATGATTCCATTTAGACACACATTTTTTCATTTAAATTAGAGTCTTTACTGTTCAAATGTTTACTTTTGTGTTATTGTACGATGAGATGTGAAAATTTAATTCACCACATCATAGACTCTGGAGCGAGACTGCATGAACTTGAAATGACTGGTTTTATATATTGATTTTAAGTGATTTGAGAAAAACTGTGACTTTCCATCATAGATTTGTATAAAATCAAGCATGGTGAACCAATCTTTTTTCTCTAGTATTTGATTATTCTAATATGCCAAAATTTAAAAAACCATGGTAATTGTTAAGTCTCCTAGTCTTCTACGTGTTGCTCTCTGGCCCGATTTTGTGTACAAGTAATTGTATGTTACACTGTCAATTGAGTGTCCTATGACCCAAACTCTTCTTAAACTACATTAGACATCAGCGCTATCACTATCACTGTCGGTATATGCAGTGACAGTGACACTGTCCGTAGGCAGTAGTAGGGCAGTAGCTGCATTAACTTTGTAGTTTTACAATATTTTTTTTCAGTTTATAGGACTGCGTTTTTGTTCTACTCCCTAGAGCATGTTGATTGTCCAGTATTCAGCTTCCTAAGACAGCCCATGTGTACCTTGCTTTTGTATCATTGACAAATATCTTCCAGTCTGAACTCCAATTGAATTATCACCAATATTTAGACCTACGGTCTTTGTTGACAAACTGAATATTGTGTTTTTCAGCATGCTGTAGAAAGACACCAAGAAACTGTATTTGATACATTGCAACGAAATAAAAACATTATCAACAGTTGCAACTCCTACCCCATTACAAGGCCAACTTGCTGTTTTTACAAAGACATTAATGGCATTCATACATTTTTAGATTTTTCGAGATTAAAGTCATAAAATGCGACAAAACGGTTCTTAATTTTGTTTATTATTTCTGACATTAGAACCATTGCACGACATCAAAATGTTGGGAGCCAAAATATTTTCAGGTCCCCAATAGGCAGAGTAAAATATCATGTCTTCCCGAACTACCCCCAGAATTTTCGAATCCCTCTCCAGTCCCCACCACTTTTTGTGAACGCGGCCTAAATATAACGAAAACATCAACGCCGGAACAAGGTAAACATGTAATCGTACCTCAAGCTGGTGGATGCAAACTTCGGAAGAAAACCAAACAAATTTTTCTGAGATTGCACCTGACGTAAAAAGAAATGTAATTCAATCCCATAAATGCCTGCGATACCCACTTTTTGTGTGACCGCAGCAATAGATATTTTTAGTGCTTTGGTTACATTCCCGACGATTCAGAAAATAAAGCAGGAAGGCACTATACAAGATTTCAATAAGCAATACGATTATAGTCATATTAATACAGATATACAGTCATTGAAGTACAATACTAAGAAAAACATACTCAACCTTTTCAGGCGTGGATAACGGATGTTTGCCAAAACTATGGGTTATCTACAATCGGGCTGAATACGCGACAAAAAGAAAAACTTCTATTGTCTCAGGACCCGGAACCCCTTTAAAACATGTAATGCCGTAATATAGGGTGCAAAAATGTAGCTTTAATACTTTCACAACTTGCATGTCCGACCACATTTTAGAAACTCGTCGGTCGCAGTGAATTAAATCGTCAATTTATTTTTAAAAGTCGCAGATCACCTGTGACTGGACCTACATGCACAAATACATGTATAAACTACGCTGCGTAGTCTAACACCTAAACAACGCTGAAAGGCAAATCTTGCAAATTTATGCAAGGGTGGAGGTCAGATAAGATCTATCTGTCATACAAAGTCATTAGTTAAAATTCAGATTCAATTTAAACTACTAACTTCACTGTACTTAGCCTCTTATCATTTCATAAAAAACTTGATCCCCGAGATCTGAGAATTTTTCTTTATCTGTTCGCATTGTACCATCTCCTCGTACTTTGCACTGATTGGTCACTATGCGGGTACACGTTACTAACATACTGTCTGGGGTCATGGTTAAACCGAAGTATTCTCTTGATCCTCGCCAAATACGCATCGCGCATGCTCTCACCAGTTCGGGGAATTATTAATTCGAACTCAGCGCAACAGTATTGTACCTGTTCAAGCATTTTCCTGTTCTGTCTCGACTTACAGTTTTATAAATTCGGAAATTTCAGGTAAGCTTGGTTATCAGCTTCTGCTTCATGATTAAGTTTAATATTACTCAACACAGTTTCTAAAATAACAGTTTCTGAGTCCTTTTAAGTTGCCAAGTGTAAAATATTCACTGATATTTCCTTACAAGTTCCGGGTTGAAAGAACTTTGCCTTGTTGGGGCGAATGAGCATTAGAAAAGAAACAACTTTATACAGAACATCTTTATCCTAGTTGTCCCTTCCAAATGGTTTTATTTTAGCAAGACAATCATGCCCGTTCCCGGTAAAAAGCCTAATTGATCGAATACAATTTAGGCCGAAATCACTCCCTTTCGTTTTCACCGCTATCCAGATACCGCACAACAGTAAACGATTCCACGAGTAAAACTGTATTGAGAAGACAGCATTAATAAAGAAGCATGAAAAGAAACTGCTGGCAAAGATAATTTATAATTACCATCGATTTCTGACAATCATTATTTACTATTTACAGAATTCATTAAGTCAAGATAACAAAGATGGCTACAGCTGCGTCGTCAGAAACGAGGGAAATAAAACTGCTGACAGACATCAATGAGCAGATACTGCTGTGTGCAATTTGCATGGAACGCTTCAAGTCTCCTAAAATACTACCTTGTTATCACACTTTTTGTGCGTCCTGCCTGACAAAATGGGTTAAAACCAACAATAATCAGCTGATCTGTCCAACCTGCAAGGAATCATGGCCTTTGCCCTGTAGCGGAGTACCTGCTATAGACAACAACCGATTTATGAATGACCTGCTTCAGGTCATCAGTGACGTAAATCCTGGTTCTGGACAGACAAAGGCTGTCTGTGAAGGTTGTGGCAGCGAAGCTATGCATTGGTGTACAGACTGCGGCCAGTTCTTCTGTGAAGAGTGTGTTCGAATTCACCGAACAGTGAGGTCACTAAAAGACCATAAGCTCACAACTGTTGGTGAATACAACGAGAAAATGGCTTCTGAACATTTCAAACTGATTCAACCTCGATTTTGTGAGAAACACACCAACACACAATTAGAATTCTACTGTGACTCGTGTCAAGTACCAACATGCCTGAAGTGTACAGTAGTCGAGCACAAACCGCCAAATCATGACATCATTTCGATAGACACGGCACTAGAGAAATACATGCCTGTGATGAAACAGTACAGAGGGCAAGTTGCTCAGAAAGTGAACGATGTAAGAAAGGCAAGGGAAAGATTTCGTGACATGGGGAAAGATCTGAAGCAGAAAAAAGTGACTGCTGAAACACAAATTAAAGTAATAGCTAAAAAAGCTATCCAGAAAATTAAGAGACAAGAATCGCTCTTGTTATCTGAAGTCGCCGACAAATATTCACCGAAAAGTAAACAAATCGAGTCCAAAATAGAACTGATGGACCATAAACTTGTGGGTGCAGAGAGTATGCAGTCATATCTCGATCACCTTTTGACATTTGGTGGCGCTGTTGATATCATGGCAGCAAAGAAGGTGATTGGTCAACGGGTAGGACAGGATGATTTGACTGAAATAAGTGACAATGACGAAAACTGTGTATTGGTTTTTAAAGAAAACCGAAATTGCTTACATTTCACTCTTGGTTGTGTTGAGGAAAGAGGTATGTAATGGCACTTGAATGATCAGAAGGGGTGTTCTAGTAGTCTTGGGCAGCCAATGAAAATGTTTTTGTGAAAAAGGTGTCCGCCAGTGGCGGGAGGGGATTTATTTTATTGTATCAATTGTAGGGAAGATTGCGTCCCTTTAATTTTGTCAGACAATGGAGGAATGTTTTATTACAATTCAGTGGGAAAGACACAATCCTATGTTGATTAGAGGGTAGAGGGGAACTTTCGTTTCGAAAAGAGGGCATTGCAGAGCTCTTGTCATGCGGAGAGGGGCATTGAGGAGTTTTGGTAGTCGGGAAGGGAAAGGGAAAATTATGGATGGGAGGCAAAGCTTTTCAAAGTGTGATGGGAAGACAGTTGTGGACAGCTTTTACTGTCCCCTCAAAATTTTATTTTGCTCAAATGCTCTAAACGCTATATTTACATTGAAAAACCTGAAAACACATTTGTTACAATTTCTTGAAAGAGACTGGTACCCCCTCCCCGAACGGTTTTCGTATTCGCGTGTAGGCCTAATAGCTCGGCAACCTAGGTATATGTAGTTCGATGTGTCAACAATGGTCCATTAGATTGACATCAATTCGAGTTTGTGCTTTTTGGAAAAGGTTGGAATCGATTATACTTGTTCTTGACCTTGGTTGACGATATCGATGCAGAATCTTGTTGCTACCTGTGTACATACATGTATGTACAATTAGGAGATCCATGGCAGATGATTTCTATATGATAATTTCTAATTACAGTTGCAAAACTGGATCCAAATGTATAGCGCAATCTTTTGTACTTTCGAGGTGTGCACGTCTATTGTTTTCATACAGTGGAATGACACTCCTTGTTGACCTCGCTGCTTTGAACACTTGAGGCATCCATCCTGCAATTCACTTAACAAGCGTACTCCAATAGTACAATGTATAGGGTGTAAAGGTAGAATGCGCCTCGGAGACAGAGGTTTTGGCTCTTAAATTTTTCCAATACTTTTGTTGTTTACCGCTGGAGGGAACTCAATAGAAAACTCTTGGAGAAAGAAAAAATCACCGTTTCAGTTTTTTTGAGTAAATCGAATATTGTATTTTCCCCAATAAAAGTCAACGCGGGGATGGCGACCACTTTGAATTTTAAATATCGGTAAATGTAAGATAATTTGTTTCTCTGGCGTCAAACTCTGCACGGTGAAAGTTCGTTTTCATTCTTAATTTGGTAAGAGAATAATTGAAGGTTCAATCGTGGAAAGTTTGAACAAAAGTTAGGTCTTTTAATTTCGAGGCGTACACTACCTGTACCTCAAGTTGATTCAGCCGCAAGTGCCCGGTAAAGTATCTACAGTGTTGGCAATAAATTTGATGATCTCAAAATGTTACAAATAATTAATGGCAATTTAAAACTTATAATGAAGCGGATGAAATACAAATATTTTGCGATCAAACTGATGATATTGTTAAAACCACATGAAATTTAATAAATGAAGAACTGAATTTTTTTCAATGCTAATAAAATGGGTGTGTGATAAATATTACGAGTATGAGATAATGAAAGAGAAAACGGCAAAAATACATATGGAGACCTGTTTATTTTATCATTTTGTTCTTCTTCAGATTCAACACGTCCGAGAAAATTTTGATAACAACTTTCCGATTTCAAAATTTTTGATCACGGCATTTCAGCAACTTTATTGTTTGCAAACCATTCCAAAGAAGAGACGCGATCTTCAGATAATCATTTCAGCAACCGATACAGTTCAGCAAATGGTCTTTTTAAGGAAGAAAGACTATCAACTAATAAATGCACTCGACAGAAGTTTATCAACACACCATTACTCACGATGGAAGCAGAACCGTGTTGTTCATATCTCCAGTGTGACATTGTTATCGATATTAGGAAGCAGTTCTATATAACAATTACTTGTGTATCTGTGGTTCACTTCTTTCTTCCGCTAACACAGTGTGTTTCAGACCTGTACAAAAGTGATGTCAACAATTAGTGCTAGCATAGACAATTGGTATACCCTTTTTACATTTAAAGCTTTAACAGTTCACATGTCGAATTCTTCAGTAATAAAACGAACAATAAGTGTAATCATGAAATTATTCTCCGCTTGTTTCAGATAAAGAGAGTTCAACAGATAGACAACTTCTGAAGTCTTACTCTAAAGGTTCGTCTTCAGGTAAAATAAATCAATCTTCCTTCACATTAAGGCAGGAGAAACTGTCAGGAAAGGCCCACAGTAAACTTACTGATAATTTACCAAGAGGTCCTTCCAAGAACACCGACAGTGACACGGATGCAGTACGCGAAAAGATGCAAGGATATGTGGAACGTAAAAGTAAAATTAATACTCTAGATGACAAAGCAATTCCAAAATCAAGTGAGCACAGCGTTGGTGCTAGCACTCTTGGTGGCCACTCCAAGACAGACTGCATGGGAGATGGAGACTGTGCCATATGTCTCGATAAAATGAAGAACCCAAGGACTTTACCATGCAAACATAAATTCTGTAGGTCCTGTATGGATAGGTCAGAGAAAGCACAAGGACCATGCTGTCCGGTGTGCAAAGATGTCTACGGAAAAATCACTGGTAACATGCCTAAAGGAACAATGAACGTACACGTTAAAAGTAGCCCACATATTCCAGGATACACAAGATGGGGCTGCATAGAGATTATCTATCAGTTTCCAAGTGGTATACAAACGGTAAGACGAATTGAAAAGTTTGAATGTTTATTTTGATTTGTGGATGTGGAAATCTTGCCGAAGAGAATGACCGAGAATACCATTTTCGAGAGTATACCCGAGTCTATATTCTAATTTTGCGGGTTGGTCAACATCGCGAAAGATAGGAAAGGTACTTTTTCATTCTCTATCTTTGCAATGTTGACCGACCCTTGATAAGCCCACGGATTAACATAATTAGTTGTGTTGACTAATTAATTACAAGATGTGTATATGAGAGATGAACGTCCTTGCAATTGGGTGTAAAATAAATAAAGAGTCAGGAGGCTATAGGTTAGGCTATATAGTCATTTATTTTATTTACTACGATCAGTCAGAGCATGAAGAAAAGGAGAGGGACTGACAGTGACAGAGAAAACTGAGAAAAACTCAATAATAAGCCTATCAATAGTGTATAAGCCGCCTGTTGTACAGTGTGATCTTTTGACTTGATTCTACCCTTCGCTTATATTACCTCGTTCACCATTTCCTCCGTACAGCCCCGCTCGACAAGAAATGCACAATGCAGTTACGTATTTCTAAAGTAACCTGATATTTGACATTACTTTCTTCGTTCTAACCATATTCTCGATCATCCTTTATCAAATACAGAGGTCAAGTCAAAACAACAACTCATTGTCCAAAAGCTTGTGTAACTTCCTATGTAAATACATGTCAGTTGTGGGAAGTCTTCTACAAACAACTTTTGTGTTCAGCTGCAAACTGACATGCATATTTAATAAGCCTTTGAACAAAAGACAATGCAAAACCAGTCGACGCGTCACAGGTATTTAATTAAAGCCCCACTCAATTATCAGATTTATCTAACAAAAATATTATCAACTTGATAAAAATTTCAATGGAAAACAAAAGAATGACAAACTCTTAATGGGCACTTCACACGTTCACTAATGCGAGAACCAGGGATTGAGAAGGGCGCCTTTAAGCCCCTGTGTGAATGTCCGTACATGTAATCACATGAAACTTTTTCAGACACAAGCAATCTCATGAAACCTTTTCAAACCATGGAGGTAGCTGCTACCTCCATGTTCAAACAGAGACTAACTGACCATAACTACTCTAGCGCTCAACCAACCATGCGACTTAATATTATTTTCTTGGTTCTACCAATCGCAAGATTGGTATGGAAGTATCGAAACTTGACTCGTTGACTCGTCAAGTGACAAAATTTGGAGGTATCTACGGGCGAGGTACGTGCCACTGCAAACATCAAAGTTCGTAAGACATAAACATTAACGAACAGGATCGGGATTGACGAGTTGACACAGGCGAAGACCGGTGTTGATGGCCCGTTGTGGCCATGTACTTTGCTGGGTCATAGTGGGTGACTGAACTTTTTGGGCTAGCCAAGATCGTAAGCTCGTGATATTTTGAAAGCCACGACACCTAGAAGAAGAACTACTGTTTCGATCTTGTTGTTGTCTTCCCTCAATAAATATATTTGAAAGTATTCTAAATAACTCTGCTTATAGCACTAGCGCTGTCAGGCGATAGCACGGTGATGCCCCTCTTACCAGACGATGCGTGATGGCAGACTTCTTTGGGGTCGGAACAGCGCGAGACAATGATTGACAAGTTCACGTAACCGAATCCGTATGTCAGGTTGGTTGAGATGGCATTCGGCGTATCAAAATGTCAACTCGGTCGGATTTATGAAAGTAAACATTTGCATATCTCCTGGGCGATGGGCCGTTTTACTTTTCAAATGAAAGTAATCCCGTGAAATAAAACCCAGATTGCGACAATATTTTTGCAATCCTCGACTATAATTGTGATCCATCCACATCAAACGAAAAGTAAGAACACTGTTCATGTGATAAATATATAATCCCACGGAATTTTTCTTTGTTTGACGTCATCGTATACTCGTGTTTTTCGCAGAACCGCACAACTTCTCGCCTTCGGCTCGAAGTTGTACCGCTCCGAAAAACACTCGTATACAATGACGTCAAACAGAGAAAAATTTCATGGGATTATATGTAAAAATTCGTTCAACATCTCTCCAAAATATAAGGGGTACTTCTTGTCAATTCAATTAACGTACATTTAAACAAGGTTTTTGAAAGATTTACAACATTTGTATTTAACTTTCTTATCATTCAGAGTTACATACATTATCGCAACTTCTATTGAACATTTTATACGGTGCTCTCAAAGTACAACATGTCTTATGACTTACCAGTATTATATTCAAATCGATGAAATATTGTAAAGAAGACATATTTGATTTGCTACTAATTTAGGGAATAAATCGAGAAACCTAAGGTCAGCATGATGTCCAATTTTCATTAAATGAGGGTGAAACAAAGGAACACGATTGGAACTAATTTGGGATAATTGGATTTTCATATTTTACAAATTTTTCAAAAGTGTTAGGTACCATATAGCTGAATGTTGCAATATCGCAAATTACTCATAAAAAAAAGTATGTAATATAAAAAGAAAAGCAGATGAGATAACATTTGTAGATTAAATCGACATTACTTCACCATCCAATTATCCCAAATTAGTTCCAATCGTCACAGTGTTAAGGCTGCCTTTATCACGTGATTAATAAACGAGATGTGCGTGTTTCATTTCAGGAAGAACATCCGAACCCTGGAAAGAGGTACACTGGTACAACTCGTACTGCATATCTACCTAACAATGATGAAAGTCAGGAGGTATTGAGATTGTTGAAGATTGCCTTTGATCGTCGACTTACTTTCACCATTGGTACATCAATGACAACTGGTGCAACAGATACAGTTATCTGGAATGGTATCAGTCATAAGTCAAGCATTTATGGTGGACCTCATAGGTAAGTTTTAGCCCAAAAATGAAAGCAGCTATAATCTTCAAAGCTCTTTAATTAAAAAACAAGCTCTTGAAAGTATTGTTAAAATTCTATCTGGAGAAAATATGCTATTGTACAAATATCTTGTAATACTTGTCTACAATTCCCCCGGCAGAATATTTCGATATTGCATTTGTTGGACCATTAGAACAATTTTTATCGAAATATGTATCTTACTTTCTTCATAGTGTCTTTCTTCGTGGTCTTGACATCGTATCTTACTAGTATTAGGAAAGGCATGCGTTTACACACTGTGAACGCAATCTAATCATCGACAGGAATACTATACCTACCCCGGCCCAGGGTTAAAAAATGTTTTGATTTCCATATGGAGAAAGTGTGACCAGTAAAATTATGCAGCATCGAAACTCTAATAATTTCATTCCCTTTCAGCTATGGTTACCCAGACCCAGACTATCTGAATCGGGTCAAGGAAGAGTTGGCTGCTAAAGGTGTTAAATAAAGAATTCGCCATTCGGCCGGTGGAATGCATTTTTGCACATACATACATATATACGTACGTCCGTCCGTTCTTCCATCCATCCATCAAGCCATCAGTTCATATATACCATATATACACAAACGGACACATTTTGCCATACAAATGACTAGTTTTTCATTAGAAAATCATTCCTATTTTGTAAGAGCATTATGAAATTTGGTTGGTGTTATCCTTCAATGTGATGGTAGTAATATTTGATGTAAACGGCCGTTGCTATTTATGAGAAAACCACCCACCCAGATTATCCAATATGGCACATCACAAACTAAGTGATGCTTTCTTTGAACGATTATACCTTTCATTAATTCAAAATATTGATACCACTGAATTTGTTGGAATAGACATTTTTTTCCTGTATGTGCGTCTCAGACTGTTAGATTAAGCATGTGAGCCTCACAATCTGAAACACATTTTTCATCGGGTCTTTCCTACGACAGAAATCAGTGCCGCGGCATAACAAACGCTTTTGGATCAGACTGCAGATGACAAAGGAAGTTAAAATAGACTGGTTCCGACTTTCAGTCGATCTATCCCATAACTGTAGAAAATGAAATATCTGTGGGCACAGTTCTGAACTGGGTGTCACAATTGCCGATGCACTATACTTGTATTCATTCCAGTTTTGTTGTTTCTATGTCAGCAGTGGATCTTTCCGGCTCAAAAATGAAAATAAGATAACAAAACGCGTCACCTCAGCATTTTTGCATGAATTTTGGATGAGGAACAACGCATCTTATTTTGTTACCACAAGAAGTCAGTAAAAAAGGAAGAAAAACACGGATTCCGCAGAGTATCAAAATGCACGAATAACACTTTGGAGAATTAGTTTTCAAAGCCGTAAACTGTACTATTTTATGCATACCCAGAGTTATTTGTCCCCCCAGACGAAGTCCAGGCGATTTATGGTTTGGACTCCGTCCTTTCTGCGTTCGTCCGTGCGTCCACGCAGATATCTCAGACATGCCTGACCCAATTACTTTCAAACATGGTACAAGTACAACGCACTATAGCATACATATGCATGATCATTGTTTTGGATGTGCCACGCACAATTAGCGCTAATTTGCACAATTAGTAATTTTTGAAAAAACTCTGTTTCTTAAGAGATTACATCAAATTTGATGAAACTTTGTGCATATGTTGGTCACAGAACTGTAATAGCACATAAAGACAGTATTGTGTCAATTTATTGCTAATTTGGATATTTTATGATTTTTCACAATTGCGGTAATTTTTCAATAAAAACAAACTCAAATTTGATGTTTATATACCAGAGCTGTGACTTTACTAAAATAAATCTAACAGGATCATGTCAATTAATAGCTAATTTGCACATTTAATGAAATTTTGTAATGAGGGGGCTATATCAAGAAATACCAACTCAAATTTGATTAATCGTGGTCCATATATTAATATATCAGAGCCTAAACAGAGAGCAAAGACGTGCAGTAGGATCATGTCATTTAATTGCTAATTTGCATATTTAATGAACTTTAGTAATAAGTTTGATATGTCAGCAAATTGATGAAAGTTGCTGAAGATGTCGAGCTGAGCCTAAAAGTGTTTAGCAGTATCTGGTCAATTAATAGCTAATTTGCATATTTAATGAACATTCCTAATTAGTGTGCTATGTCCAGAAATACTGCACCCAATTTGATGAAACTTGGTACAGATGTTGGTCCCAAAGTGTTGTTGTAGCATGCAAAGACATTTAGTCGTATCATGTCAATTAATTGCGTATATGCATATTTAATGATATGCGTTATTAGGCTGATATGTCAAGAAATATTTAATTGGATTTGTTGAAACTTGGAATAGATGTTGAGCTCATTTTGCTTTAACTGTGTATAAAGACGTTTATCAGTTTCGTGTTAATGTATTTCTTATTTGCATATTTACCGAACTTTCCTTGTTAGTGTGATATGTCCAGAAATACTGCACCAAATTTTGATGGAACTTGGGTGCAAATGTTGATCTCAAAGTGGTGTAGTAGCATGTAAAGACATTTAGTAGTATCATGTAAATTAAATGCGCATTTGAATATTTAATATGATTTTCGTAATTAGGCTAATATGCCAAGAAATACTTCATTGGATTTGTTGAAACTTGGTATAGATGTTGAGCTCATTTTACTTTAAATGTGTATAAAGATGTTTATCAGTTTCATGTTATCAAATATCTAATTTGCATATTTAATGAATGTTCCTAATTAGTATGGTATGTCCAGAAATACTTAATCAAATTTGATGAAACATGGTAAAGATGTTTATCTTCCAGTTGTGTAAAAGTTATAGCGTTATCCTCTCGATAAATTATTGACTTATTTAATGACCTTTAATGAATTGTGTGACAGTCCAGATCGGCTAAATAGGGAAACAATGTTTGCAATTAGAGATCTATATCCTAAATGACTGCATTAAATCTGATGACGCTTGCTGCAGATGTTATCATCACCTTATTACAGGAAGTCTCTTCTGTACTGTACTGAGACATGCTTGGACAAGTTTCTTGCAGATCGGTTGAATTTTGGTATTTCAAGAGCCAGGGCATGACATACCTAATTCTGTCCGACTTGGTAAAAGGACATGACTCTATGCTATTTATACAATTTCTAATATATATTTGTTTACAATCCAACCCATTCCCAATTACAAGGGGGGGGGGGGGGCTATGTCATTGTCAGTTACTTTTGTTGTCAAATTATTCATGTCACTTTTGCGTATGTTTGACTTGTACTTTTTTCAAAATCAATACATTTGTAAACCTTGAAGATTTCTTGAGTTTGATAATCTATAGAAAGCATGGTATATTGTAAAAGTTCACATTCATTTAAATGCCTATTTGGTTTCACATAAAACTTACCTTGTAGATGTACATGTTTTGTAAAGTAGATAATTTGAAATGTCATAGCCTTTCCCTTATTTTCTTTGAAAATCATATTAATGGGGAAAAATATCTAAACTCGCGTCCTCAATCGTTATGCTTTTTAGTATATAATCCACGCTCTGTGAATATTCGTCTTCAATATTAATAATTATATGATTTGACTTTCAAAAGTGAACAGTTCTCAGTCATATAATTTGCATAACTGAATTTATCTTGCTGCAAATACTCATCAATATACTAATAAATTATAATTCGAGCACAACTATGCCTTCCGGACCCTCTGTATGGCCATTCCAGCATCATGTAACTTGAATGACCAAACCAGAAAATAATGGTTATCTTTAACACCTTGTATTCCTACATATGAGGACCACAGCTAGCTCCACTTAATGTTTTTTTTAACTTGCTTTTAAAATCAGAGATCAAACGAATGTAAAAGACAAGAGAAATTGATGTATTTTCTCCTTATCTGTAACGACTTAAGTGTAAGATTCCATTTAAGCTACAGCTGCTTGATTAGTTCACTGTGATTTGAATACAAGGTGATCGTATTAATAGTGTTAACCACAGCAATGTTCCACATTCAAAACACTTTATATTTAAATTAAAACGTGTGAGAAAAGCCAGTATGTAATACATACTGTCTTCACTACTCACACGTTTTAAATGAGGAATTGCGGGTCTATTTCATAACTTTACAATACCTTGATATTCCACCTAGTTTTATAGTTTTATTTCGTTTATAAAGTTTTTAGCAGTGTATCAATGTCCAGTTTCTTCCACTATGTTGATTAAAAAGATGCTTTGATTTAAAACATTATGGTGAGTGCATAATGTATTAACTCCTTGCCGAAGCTTAAATTCGCGTCAAAAAAGAGAAAATTAATAATTACTGCTTTTGCCGTGTTAACTATCGAGAAAAACGCTAGTTTTCAAAATATCATGCTAAAAATTCACTTTCTTTTCAGTATCTAATGACTCATCATAAAATTGTTGCAATGACTATCACAATAGCTCTGAAAACCGACTGTGTGATTGATTACTTACATAACACAGGCACAAATTATAGTCAGATTAATGCTATTCAGACTGTTACTCTCAAGTTATATTAACGTTCAAAATATATAAATGAAGCAGTACTGCGAGTTTTCTTATCTCTAAAGAAATAATCAATCATCAACAACAAACAGAGGACTATGTCCGTTCTTGAAAAGCAAACAACATATGTCAGATATAGATGTGAAAATTGATGCAAACGATTGATCAGGGAGACGTATCCTTTTTGTCAATGTTGGCATAGAGAGCGCTTCAGAAAAAGTTGATCATCGACTAGAGCAGAGGTAAATTTGAACCGAATGTAAGAGTATTATCAGTGAAAGGTTGGAAGTTTTTAGGGTGCTGGGTGTACTGTAGAAAGATCGAGACCAAAAGGTACGCGTCAGGAACAATACTTTACCTCTGCCGTGAAGATGTTTCGCAACTGATAGAATACCAGCAACTTACTAGTAACTTACAGATCAAATGCAAAGCTAGAACACATTTGATATGTTAAAATTGACTTTTTATTTCATAAGTAGTTTGCACAGCTCTTAAAGTGCACATAGTGCAAACACTCTATGTATGTTTCGCTCAATCCCTGTTAATGGAGCATAAGTGAACTTTGAACCAGTGTTATGAGCATAATGTTGTGGTTCACGTACGTGTCATCGTAAGATACGAGACAACTATCATTTGCTATAAGTGTAGACTGAAAAATCAGCCAGTGTATGGGTCTCCGCCAACTCCAGCCCAAACAATTTGTGAGTTGAAGTTTGCGGCAGACCTATACACGACTGAATCTTTCTGTCGACTATATTACTCGTGATTACTTGAGATTTTCACGGCAAGTCCTTACAAATAGTACAGACGTAGCACTACATTAAAATATCACAAATGCAACGGAACGATGAAAAGTACAAGTCAAAGATTACCATAGATTTTCCAGTCTTAATGTTGAATTGTATTATTAACTGAGGTGATTGATTATGGTTACAGTACATCAAGCAGCAATTGGTATTATCATGAGATCATTTCTCTTGCTTCCAGATAAAGAGATGCTACAGAACTGCAGTTTGTTTAATGTCGCCACCAAAACAAACGCTCTTAATTAGTTTCAAACTGTCGCCACCAAAACAAATATTATTTATCAAATTTTAACACCGCCTACAAATAGAATGGTAGGTCCCGGTCATATATATATATATAAGTGTTGAGCTACGAACTTTCACTTCTTCTGTTTGAAGATTGCAGGATGCATGAAACTTAAGTAACATATATCATTTCTTTTTACTTGAAGTAATTGTGTTATTATTTATAACGCTCTGCTTTAGCATCGAGCACTGTAATTTCCAACGAAGACATCTGTATACACACACACACCCACCACCCCCCCACACACACGCGCACACACACACACACACACACACACACACACACACACACATATATATATATATATATATATATATATATATATATATATATATTTATATGTGTGTGTGTGTTTGTGTGTGTGTGTGTGTAATATTTCTGTGCAAAGATAATTCCCTATTATATCAGTTTGTCATTACACAAGCAATCTCGCCAAAAACCTATGCTTATGACTGATGTAGTTGCATGCATGAACTGTAAGAATTGAATTGTTTATGTGTAATTCAGCCATATAAACATATAAATAGAAGAAAAGTTACAGGGAGAGTATTACGTTGAAAAGGAACCTTTATCTTGTTTGGACTATGGAAATAGTCCACTACGACTAATCGAGTCCATGGCAAAAACAACCAATAGCAATAATCCATGATACCATAGAGGGCTTGAATAAGGAGACAATATATGTCAGAGATAAAGAGCTAATGAAAAATACAAAAAAAACCCATAAAATTTTGGAATAAAGTAAATGCAATCCTCAACTGATCGTGATGAGTACCCATAGCACGAAAGTTGAAAACATTCGTTAATAGTGATTGGAAAACGGTTATATTTGAAATAGTAAACAAAAAGGTAAGAACGGTATTTAATTAATTTGAAAATATGGATGATGTTTGGTTGATGAAAAAGGGGATTTTAGTTGCAAATGAATATCAGAAAAAGTGATCAATCGGACAGCTTTCTTTTGTACATGATAGGTTCAAGTAGAGTGGTGTAAATATTTACTCATATTTCTAAGCAATAAGTTGCGTCTGTTAGGATGAAGGCACTATTGAGTTTAATGAGGATAAACTTTGGAACGAAATGTCAAAGACGTGAATTAATTCCAACTTTTGGGATTATTTTGTTTATCACATTCTTTGTGTGTGGTTTCAAGGATAGGGAAGGATCAATTGTTACACCTAGATAGCTAGTTGATGCAACTTCTTCAATGTGCTTATTCACGGTATAAATTCCCGTGCAAATGTTACTTGTTTTTGAGGATTAAAAAACTGTAATTTTGGCAAACTTAAGTGCGTCAGGAAAATATTCGTGAACGAGCGACGAATGAAAGGTTGATGTTGTGTGCTAGGAGAATAGAAATGTAATCATCGGCATAACTAATACTGAGTAAGTGCAGTCATGACCGGTAGCCTTCTTACGATCTAGGGAGCGTATTTCATTAACTGCGTCATCTGCAACAACAGGATGAAAGAAAAAAAGACTCATTGTGATTTCTCCTAAGATATTGCCTGAAGTTGACATCGGTAGCAATTTGTGACGCCGGAGTTGGGACAAACATTTCTAAGATAGTTAAAGAAAACCCTCAGCAATTTTTATACTGTCAGCAACTTCTTCGTTTTCTACCTTTAAATTCATTTGGCGTTACACCATTTCTGACGTTACTATTTGGGAATTCATTGATAACTATCCATGTTTTCCCAGCGTTACTCAGTTAGTTTCTGAATTTATCACGAAAGTTCTGTTTCATGTTTTAAGACTTTCGTCAAAATTGCTACAATTCCTAGATCCTATAAAGTACTGATTTATGTAAGTGTTTATTTGGGCTTTCTTTCCTTTTTGGATAAAAGGAATATTTTTTCTTAATTGAAATGAAAATGCTATGTCAACAATGGTTGTTTGTTTTTTGTTGATTTACGGCAATTATTGCTTATCCACACTGGAAGATGCTTTGACGTTACACTGTAATATGTTTATCAGAACATGTCATAAGCCATATTGGGATGGTGAAACTCATAAATCAGTTGCCAAGTGACATTCCTCCATTCTTTCAAGAAAGATTCGCGATTGCACCGAGCAAAATCAAACTTTATGTGTTATTTAAACTGTTTAAAACATGTCTCAAGATGTTATGGTATATTTAAAGTTATTCAAATTTTAAATACTTTATGTATGCGTACTTTGCTTTCAAATACCGGTATAATAAAAAAGTAACTAACATTAGATCAATTGAGCAAATATGTCGATACCGAAGAGACTGACTGCACGGGATTGCTTAAAAATGTGGCCTTTATGGTCACATAGACCTTGGCTAGACAGAGTGTATGACTGCGCATCACCGACGCTCAACGTTTAGCGGTCAGTCTTAGTCGCTTGACGATGATTACATTAACATTTGGGAACATAAACAGTAGAACAATGAATTACATAACTAAATAAAATACATAACATCTCTGACGAACTTGTTATTTCATAGGTGATTCCCTATAATTGTACCAATTTGCCATGGTAATATTTTTCAGAGCTGAACTTTCAAGCAAGCAAATCTCGTAAGAACCCTATGCTACTGACTGACATAATTGCATGCATGAACTATAGGAATTGAATTGTTTATGGGTGATTTATTCGTACGTTTAACACAATTCCAAAATTTTATTTGAGAGAAAGTATTGTCATATTATGGGCTCTTTTAAGGGTGGTGGTTTGAAAGGATGATATTACGGTATATTTTATGTGTATGAATACGGGTTTTTGCTTGCAAAAACTAGTAAAATAGTAGCAATACACTATAGGAACACTGACTGATGTTTTAATAAACCGTTTGAGCAGATGCGTCGATACCGAAGAGACTGACTGCACGAGATTGCTTCAAAAGTGTTGCCTGAGTGACAGAAAGTGGCCCACAGATAAAAGTGTTTATCGGTAGGTTTGCAGCACAAGGCGACACAAATATACCTGTCACATTTACATACAAATTGTAGTGTTTCATAAAATCTATTAGCAGAGACAATATTTGCGAAATATTTTAATTGTGTATATAAAGTTTCAATTGCTTGTGTTAATCGAAGGCATGAAGTGTAGGTATGTGTTCCATAAAACAGGCAGCATATATGAAAATGCAGAATTGAAGTTTTGTGTATGGAAGAGGGTACGTCAAAGATGCATCTGTAGGCCTCCTCATACAGTACATTGTATTCGATTTTAAATTTCGACATTGGTACATACGAAGATAATCGTCATCTGTTCAAGATTTCCAGAACTATTACTCCAAGAGAAGGGCGCTACGCTTCTTAGTTTGCAAACTTTAGGGTTACAAACCTTTGTCAGGCAGTCTGTAAGTGCTCCATCACCGATACTCCACGGTTTACCTGTCAGTTGTTATTGCTTGACCATGATAATATTTACCATTGGAAATATAAACTATGGAACAATAAATGACATGACTAAATGGAATTTCAAAATGTCGCAAATATAATCCACATTGGCGCCCGACACAGAAAACGTAATGTTTTTTAATGGATAGATTAAATACCATTTTTTTCGTTTCTTAATATTGTTTAACCGACCCACTTGTTCCTTTCAAGATATAGACATCATGGAATGATTCTTAGAGCTCATTCACATGCATCTGTTTAGGGTGTTATACCAGCACTATTCTTTCGAGCTGACTTCAAAGTTTTTACCCCAAGTATCATTGAAGACCAAGTTCACAGTATTGTGAAATGACTGCGAACTGGTCTACCATGAATTATCACACACAATAACAAGAATGCTGACTTGATGGAGGGCGCCTTATTGCGTTTCTGTGTAGAAAGTGATTGAAGTGGATTCTGTCGTGAAAGAAGTAAGTATATTGCTCACCTCTCTACCCGTGTGCTATATTATATGTCTTAGTCTCTGCATAGGACTGGGTCAATGGACAACGGGGAAACGAAGAAAAGAGTAGCTACTAGCTACCCATAAAAAAATCATTATTTTTGTATCGGACATAGTCACATTGTCGACATTTGATGACAATTCGTGAAATTCACAGAAATAAATGCTTATGATCAGACAAGTTCATCAATGACAGCACACCTTTTATTTGGTCATATGTTACTTCTTGGTCCACAGTGTATGTTTCCGATCGCCAATATCATCATAGTGAAGCAACAAAGACTGAAATATAAATCGATGAACGTTGGTGATAATCCGTGGTACATTGTAGCCAGTCGATATTCCAAGTTATTCAGTCAGATAGAAAATTGAAATTAGGCTAATGATTATATATAATCCCATGGTATTTTTCTCTGTTTGACGTCATCGTATACGAGTGTTTTTCGCGGAGCCGTACAACTTCGAGCCGAAGGCGAGAAGTTGTGCGGCTCCGCGAAAAACACGAGTATACGATGACGTCAAACAGAGAAAAATACCATGGGATTATATATTTATCACATGAACAGTCTTCTTATTTTTCTTTTGACGTGGATGGATCAAAATTATCGTAACAAATTGCATGAATTTCGTCGCGATTTGTGTTTTACTTACGCGGGTTACTTTCATTTAAAGAGTAAAGCGGTCCGTCACCAAGTAGATACTTTCATTCATAAATCCCATCAAGCTGAAATTTGCTACATCCAATCGTATCTCCACCAATCAAACGTACAGATTCGGTCACATGAACGTGTCAATCATTGTCTCGCGCTGTACCGATGCCAAGGCAAGTCGGCCATCGGTGGACATAACTTCCATCGTGCTAGCGACGAATAGCCATAGTATTCAGAGTTATTTAGAATATTTACAAGTAGATTTATGAAGTAAATGCAACGACACGATCGAAACAGTAATTCTCATTCTCAGAGATTCCATGGATTTTAAAAATATCACACAAGTTTACGACCTCAGCGAGCGCGAAAGATTCCGTTTGATGACACACAGAGTCTACCTCATTGCATGTTTATGCGAACAACGCTGCCGTCACCGGTCTCTGCCGGTGTCAACTAGTAATCCCGATCTCGGTCATCAATGTTTTCGTCGTAAGGACTTCGATGTTTGCAGTGACATATATCTCACTCGTAGATACATCCTAATTTTACTTGACGGAAACTCTGTTTTGAGTGTTGTCAGAGTCAACTTTCGAATAGCTGTGGAAACGCAGCTATCTGTTGGCGGGGTAGCGGGGATCGCTATGCGGGTCAAAGGTCAACCCCGCCACGGACCTTTGATCCGCATAGCGATCGCCGCTACCCCGCCAACAGATAACTGCGTTTCCACAGCTAACTTTCGAAGTACATCGGAATCCACAGAATCCACAGCGCTGCGCTGCATATACAGCTCAACAGCTGATGTCTTCGCTACAGCTTTTATAAGCCGCTACAGGTTTGATTCCGAGCGAGAATTTATGGAACATTTTGTATGATGAAGGAAATTTATTGTTGTTAGTCGAATGACTTTATGCTTGTGCCTCCTATGTCGCTTTCCCGATGATTATACTTTACTCATTTAATCAGTTGAACTTCCGTTAAGGTGTAGATTTCAGGTTTATCGCCAACCGGTATCTCCAGGTACGACGTCCACGACGCGACTCGACTGGCGCTGCGACGTTACTAAGCTAAAGACATTAAAATAAAACGATCGGCGGTATCCCCATTCGATTCTCGGGAACAGCTATAGTTTTAGCGACTCGAAATTTCGCTGGATATGCCTTCTATGTTTCCATGTATGGATTTATCGGGCCGCCTTTTTGAAAAATGTCATGAGAGCACGGCATCGATCACGACAAATCGGTCTATGTCACGTCGCGATTCGCATGTATAAACGGTACCATGCAAGAAAAAAGTTCCGGTTGATGACGTACAACAGGGGTAATTCGGATTTCTTATCCGTCCTGTTCTACGTCACACAGGTGGGAATTCGGGCCAGTTCATGTGATAATCATTTTTAAACGTTTCTTCATGTTGATGAAGCGCCCCTTCGTCCTTTTCTCAAGTTTTCAGCGCTAATGAAATTATGGGAAATTGCCAACCCTCGTGAGGCTGGTAAATCCGTGGCACTTTGCGGCTAGTCCATTTTCTAATTTAGGTATCCAATTAGAAAATAGAATGAAGCGTAATTATCGAATTTCAAATATTTTAGGCGAGCAGATGACGAGCATTTTGGCCCGTTTTATATATTTGATTTTGCTTCAAGTTACAGTGTGAGAAATAGATAAACACCCCTGTGAAGATGGTTCATTGCGGCCAATGAGAAGTTTTTCTCGAAACTTCACTGAATATAAGAAAATCTTATCTTTTTCAAAATTCTGTTTCGCTAATACCTGTATATTTCCTTGTTTAGCTTTTCAAAAGTATTTTGTCAAATCTCATTTCAAACTATCGATGTCGGCATGGTAATATGCCATGTTGAAAAGAAAACTGCAAATTCGATCCAAAATCCTAATTTCTATTTGAGTTTAGGCGTGGTCTATTGGGATTCCTCCAGACGTAATTGATGGACACCTCGAAAAAGCCAATCCGATTGAACCAAACAATGGCAAGTATTGGATTGAAATACAAGTTATTTCAACAAAATTATACTTTGCTTTCAAACTAGGTCCTCAATTGCATTAAATTTTCGGTAGCTGTCAAATATGCTTTCTCCCTCCAGCTTAATAGTAGGTAGCACCATAAGAATGGTCTTCAGAATTTCACGGCTTTTGTACACTCGATCGGATACTGAATCAATCACAAACGTTTGTGACATACTCTGCGTGTTGAATGCTTTGATAAACGTTTTTGCTTGGGGCGTGTGAGGCGGTGGTTAGGTTACTGGACTCACTATCGGAGGTTGATGAGTTCCAGACCCGGTAAGTCCTGAGTAACAAGAGGATGGTGAATTCGAGATTCCGGTACGGTATTGTGCCCGAAGCACTTTACTCCTCATCGCTCCATTGATAGTCGGTTATGGGTACCTCATCCTGTCATTGGGTTCGCCTGTTGGGTGAGTATTAAAAAATAAATAAATAAATTGATAAATAAATAAATGAAAATCACAGAAAGAATTTCCTTTTTATTAACTCCAATCATAAGGAAATATTAGGAGAAGTACAGAATTGCACGACTAAGATGAGACTAAACATAAATTTCAAAATTGCGTGGTGATTTATCGTTGTGGTAATACTCATTCTAAAAGATCGTTTTAACAGGTAACAGATACATTACATTTGTATACCTTTTCCTGATGTGCTTTTCATAACTTATATATAATTACATTTCCTTAACAGAGAAAATTTGCTCGTTCAGATTTCAAGGAAAAAGACGGTGAGTTGTTCCATCATTTTTGCTGCAGATAATGTTAGGGAAATTAAAAAAAAATTATAAACGGGAACAATTAATTGCCGAAGACAGACAAATTGATTACTCAGCAGACGGATTCTTTCATGAGGAAAATAACAGTCAACTGTCACCAACATTTCTTCATCCATTGTAACTGAAATAAATAAAATCAAATTCAATTTGAAATGTTTTAATCTTTACATGCACAAAATATAAAAAAGTCATTTCTGGATATGCGCATATTTTCCACTTTTCATTGAAGAATTCTTACACCATCGTCATCCTTCTACATGAGCTGATACTAGGATATAATATCGGACGTAGAGTTGCCGAGGCTCTACAATAAGATGGTCGTACGAGTTTTGATGCGGCGTGGCGTGGTCGCGTGATGATGATGCTGCTGGGGGTCGGCCGTATCCCCTAGCCAACAGGGGCTGTTGGGGGCGCCGCCGTACACACTACACTCCCCAGTTTTATCAAACAGGCTGGAACCGCATCCCACAACCTGGGAGAAAGCAAAATAAACAATTGAAAAAAGACAAGAGAGGAATGGATAGCGTATATTTTCTTCTAAGTCTTCCCGGCGAGAATATTTCCCACAGGTGTTGCTCCCGTCACTGAGGGCGTTACCAAGGTGGCTCCCCTTCTTGGAAAGGTTCTTTCTTCTTGGTCGTCCCAGCCGGAATATTTCCAACCGGTGTTGCTCCAGTCGCCGAGGGCGTTACCGAGGGTAGCTCCCTCTTTGGATGGGTGGTTGTGTACTGGTTGATCTTGAAGGGTGTGCATCCTCTGGAGCCTGTAAATCCCCTTCCAGGCACGAGCCCCTCTCCAGCACAGGTCCTATGGTCCTCTCTAGTCCCTATAGAGATGGCAGGTGTTGTTCACTGCCGTATACAGGCACAGGCGTACGGAATGTTTCCTAGATCGTCGTCGGATGGGAAGGGACGGACACTGCATGCACCGTGAGGCCGAAGGCCGAACCTCGGTACTGTATAACAATACCAAGGTATGACGCGGAAAACTCGACCGGTGGCTGGAAACAAACGAAATAAAGCATCTACCTCAAAAAAATTACATCGACCGGTCGGAAATACCTTCAAACTTTCAAATCTTTACTCTGGTTACAGCATTTCTTTCAAATCTGCCAGTTATGGGCGATAATTAACTGTCCGGCGAGTACTCGCACTTGCATTGCCACTTCGCCATTTTGAATAGCTTTTTTACTCCCCGTAAGCCTTTGCGAGTGGAAGAGTGACCCCGTGACCCCACACCCGCTAAATTCAACCGTTAACCGTTAGGTAAATTTTATACTGTCAGTGAATACAACTTCAGCTATCTGGCAACAAGGCAATCAACATAAACGATGGGAAAATTTATGCTTGTGAATCCCGCCATCTGACATTTGTAAACAAACTCTTCACAGGTCACTCGTCCACTTGCAAAGGCTTTCGGGAGTAAAAAAGCTATTCAAAATGGCGAAGTGGCAATGCAAGTGCGAGTACTCGCCGGACAGTTAATTATCGCCCATAACTGGCAGATTTGAAAGAAATGCTGTAACCAGAGTAAAGATTTGAAAGTTTGAAGGTATTTCCGACCGGTCGATGTAATTTTTTTGAGGTAGATGCTTTATTTCGTTTGTTTCGGGCCACCGGTCGAGTTTTCCGCGTCATACCTTGGTATTGTTATACAGTACCGAGGTTCGGCCTTCGGCCTCACGGTGCATGCAGTGTCCGTCACTTCCCATCCGACGACGATCTAGGAAACATTCCGTACGCCTGTGTATACAGGAGGCGCTTGATGTCTCCACCACGATGTTTCACCACCTCTTGCGCAATGTGGCCGATGTAGGCGGGGGTGTTGTACCGCTGGTCGGGTCGTGGCATCGGATACGGCAAATCCGTCTCCGGGAGGATCTGGTCCAGGGGAACTTCCCTCAGGGCTTCTGACTGCTTGTCATCGAAGTCCGCCACCATTGCTGAGAAGCTGAAGTAGCAGTGGCGGAAAGCCTGGCGCCATCTTCCAAGGGTGCGTGGCTCTCCCGCGAAGTTATGGATGTGGATGCACTGGGGTGAGTTGCAAATCTCCTTGACGGTCAGTAGGGCCAGGGCGTGCGTACCGCAGGCGTCCCTGAGGAGGTCCCTGAAGACTTCTTTCTGCTTTGCCCACTTGTCGCTGCCCACAGTTCTATCGAGACTGATTTCCCCTAGAGTGGCGATGTGTGGGGATACAACCAGGCATCGGATCTTCTGTTACCTGATTGTCTACTCCAACGGCTGCTTTGGGATGAAAGCCGATGGCGACCTTCCACCCTGGTTCCCAGGCCAGGTCATCAGGAAAGCTTTCCGGGTCGCAGTACACCTCCACTCCCCCTACCACTCGGACTAGTATTTCTGGTCGGACGCTTGGATTGGCTGAAATTAGCTGAGCTGATGTAGTGACTCACCAGTGACCAGGTGGAAATGGAAGTCCATGGCTTGTGGAAGTGAAGGTTCCTGGGAGCGCCTCAATTCCCGTCTGTACCCTGCTGGGATCATCACCTGGCTATCTGGTGCTTTGTTGGCAGCTTCTGCTGGTGGGCGAGGGTGCTCCTGAGCTCCCTTACCGGTCAAATGCCTAACCTGATCACGGTCCGCTGGGTCCAGGTCATGCAGCTGAGCGGATATGACCCTCCAATGAACCATGACTGCCGGAGTGTTCGCTGGGCTGATGAGGAGCTTCTCGGGGACTGTCCAGTCCATGCGATGACATAAGCCCTCCATGGTCTTCCGGCAGGTGTCCGTGATTTTTGCACCCTCAGGTATCCTGGCTTGGGCATGGGCCTTAACATGGTTGAAAAGTGCCATAATGGGCATGCTAGGCCCCACCAGCCTTCAGGTTAAAAATTTTAGGAGGTCAACGATGGCGTTATAGTCGACACGTCCTGAGTCTTGGCCCCAAATTCCTAACTCTTACCCCAAAATAATTTATCGCCCCTTTTAGAACGTAACCTTTAATCTCTTTTCCATAAGTGTGCACATCTTTGACGTCATCACTTTGTGGCTATACCACTTGTAAAATGATGCCTAAACTGCTCCTGAGTGTTGAAACCAAGTCTTGACAGAACGAAGTAAGTTTATGCTATCGACTATCGGGAATTGGGCGACAAATGTGCTCGGTAAAGGTTTGGCAATATTGACCACTAAAATGGCCGAGGACTAGAAAGTCGAACGGCGGGATTTTGGTGACAGGTGTATCCGATAAAGAACTGACAATTTTCCGGACATAAAGAGCATGAATAAGGGTGTAAGGCTGACAATCTTCGGTACCACAAGTAGGGGTATTTGAATGTCGAATGGCGGCTTTTTGGACTACAGGTGCGCCGGGGCGACCAAATTCCTGTACTTAAAGTGCGATGATTGGAATTGCATATAATGGGCTGCCCCGGCCAGGTATGCCGGAAAAGAGGTTGAACATTTCCCGTACAAAAGGCGGGTAGATTGGAATCACTGTCAACGGACAGCAGACCACAAGGTGTGCCCGGAAAAGGGTCGACATTTTCTGTACCAAAGAATATGGATTAGAATGGCTTTCAGCGGGCAGTTAGCAAAGGTTTTACCCAAAAAAGGATTGGCAATCTGCCGTACCTAAGGTCTGTGAAATTGCATGTCCCTGAGCGGGCAGCTTGCGATTAATGCCCGATAAACAGCTGACTATCTTCCGTACCTAAAGTGTGGGAATTTCAATGGTCATAAACGGGTAAAAGCAGACAATTATGCCTCAAGTACTACCAATCTCTTGTCAGAAAAGTAAATGAAGACAAAAATGTACAAATTTCATTCTGCGTCTACATTTGCCACAGATGGAAATATTTATACCTGCCAAACATCAATTTAGATTGATTTTCTTTTTTACTAACGAAATTTACCTTTGAATGAGTCAGCAAAAATTAAATGGTGGAAATGTGTATTGATGTATGGGAGTGGCACGGTTCTACGTGGATTTTAATATCTTCCCCTAGGCAGTTGACGGCCATTCTTATAGAAGCTTAAGAAAGTACCGTACTTCTCCTGAGTGGTCAAACCAAGTCTTGACAGAATGGATGTATGTTGTCGAGTATCGGGAATTAGGCAACAAATGTGCTCGATAAAGGTTTGGCAATACCGACCAGTAAAAGGTAAAACAGTAAAGGACTGACAATCTTCGGTACCACAAGTACGGGTTTATGAATAAACTAAAGATCAAAATGTGAATCAGAACTAAGCTTAAATTGAGAATGACTTTACTCTAAAAATCAGAGCACAAAAGAAATAAAAAGAAAATTGAAGAGAAAACAATGAATTTCATTTTGCAATATAAATAAATACGATGTCAAAATAATTGCGCAATTACAAATTAAAATCAAACGAAAAATAGAAAAAAAACAATATAGAAATTTAACTCAGAAAGAAAATATATTTTATTTAATCTTCAACAACTCGTTGAATTTTCTTGTCGATTTGAAATCAGCTTTTACTTTACGTTTCATGTTACAATTTTCATTTCATATATAAAAAACTAGTTACAATTTTCATTTCATATAAAAACTGAGTTTGAACTTTAAATCACAATTGGATTTAAGTTTACGATTTGTACTTTTCAACCTTGGAACTTTGAACCATGACATCTGTGACGTCACATGTCATATGATATGCATTGACCAACGAAAGAAGTTGCCAAACGAGCTGCGTGATCGCGGTGGATATGTGCAGTGGAAATTTCGAGGTAAATAGTTTTTGCATCATATATTTTATAGCAAACACTTATCATTTCATGTAGTTTATATAAATGTTGTAATCGATGGACACAAACTTCCTCGAGTCGCAATTAACACGCGCTGTACATTTACTTGCTGGTACATCATTTGTACCTGCATTGTTTACTCTAGGTTTAGAGGAGCCTTAGGACCTTAGCTCGATCATCGTGTTCACTGTTGGATGGCGAAACCATGCAACCAGATTTGCCGTTTAACACAGACACCAATCCGTAGCTCACCATGCAGGATGTTAGTATAGAAATAACGGGCGACGCGCTGACCATTAACGTTTATTTGTAGGCAAGGGCGAGAGGAAAGCCAAAAGTTAACGGGCGAGGCTTGCCGAGCCCGTTAATTTGGCTTTCCTCGAGCCCGCGCCCTCAAATAAATGTTAATGGTCAGAGCGAAGTCTGTTATTTCCATTATATTATCAGCGAACCCAAGAAAACCGTCAAAATTTCCAAATATTTCAGGAGCGAACGACAACTGGGCCCCAGAAACTGAGCAATACGCGACGCACTGTCACGCGCGCTGTAAAAAATTGGCAAATCCGGAGATGTTTTTAGAAAAAAGTACAAGTGCTCCATTTTATTTTGTGATTGATTATGATTTACGTTTGAGCTGTACAGTTACGATACTATGAGTTGTTAATCTTATTATTCATATTTACGGGCATGTAAATAGACCATTACTGTGTATTTGTGGTCAGTCAAGTGGTTCACCTCGACCAATCAAAATGCGAAGGGCAGGACATGGTAATATAATTACTGAGTATACTGATAGGGTTCAGTTTTTTATTGGCTTTGTCGTCGAACACTGCTGTGGTTGCAGGCACAGCCGTTCGCATCACGCGTCTAGAAAAAAGGGCCCCCAAGCAACTTTAAGCTTGCAAATGGTAGCCCTGCGCATGAGCCCTGCATACGACGCTGTGTGTTCCCAGCATTATAGGGCTCCCCTGGTCATAGCTATTGTGACTGCCATAGACAAAATCGGTGACCGATGTCTAAATTTGGACCTCGGACGAAAAACTACTATTCTGACTACTTTTGGCCATAATCAACCAGAGTCAGATCTATGCCTATCATCTGCTTACAAACTGCAAAAAAGCGGACGTGACAATGACATCCTTAGTACAAACATTGAATGAACCGTTGAACGTATCACAGCCCCAAGTTGGCACAGGGCCAGAGTAGACTGTAAAGCCCAGTCGTGTGCGGGCGCTCCGTACCTCCGCCCGCACACGATTGGGCTTTACAGTCTAAGGGCCAGAGTAACCCTACCAGTGCAGCGGCCATGTCAAAATGCATTGGTAAGACTGAGCCAGCGAAGCTGTACTGGTATTTCAGTACACAATCTTCTGTCGGCCTGTCCTGGCTAGGGCCATTATTGTACAACAGCTAAAAACAAGACCAGAATGCAGACTGTGATATCGCAGAAGCGGTGCTGTGGCTTATCGATCGCACTCAGGTCAAAGGTCATTTCCCAAGAACCTATAGCAAACCACAGGTTGTGTGGTGATGACCCTTGACCCTAGCACGATTGATAAACCACAGCACCGCCGCGATATCACAGTTACAAACCATAATGATGTGGAGTGTGTAGATATAAAGTTCCCTTTTTACACATATGAAGTGACTTGCAATTGGTTGCACCATGTGTCAGAATATTAATGACAAAAAGCAAGATGACCATATGTCTCAAATAGTGATTTGCTTTCATTACACTCTTTTCATTTTTCAATATTTATATCCCTTCTCGATATTTTTTGTATGCTTGTCTGGGAACTTTGCCAAAGGTTAAGGAGAAACAGAAAGGTTAGTTATGATATGTTAATACATTTATCAGTAAAGTGCTCATCGTGGATTATAGGCAAAATTTTTAACTTCATTCAGAGCCAACTTTGTTAGTTACCAAAAGATCAATGTCAATTTGACTTAGTTTTGTACCTATTAAATCGAAGTTTACTAAGGCTGATTTTTACACATGTGCTGGAGTTTGGGTTACCTAATCCGAAAGTCATTTACGCCATTTATAACTAGTGCAATATTTTACAAAATGGATAAAATAGTGGCAGAAGTTGCAGTTGTAGGATTCATCAATCAATGTATCTTGATTAATGGAAAAAAAACGCCAAGCTTGGTGCTTTCATCACGTGATACGGTAGGGATCATCTTCTGATAGGTATGGCCTTGCCACTCACATTCACACCAGGCTGTACGTATTTGCATAACTACTGTAAATATTATGCAAACACACACAGCCAGGTGTAAACGTGTGTGAGTGGACAATGCCTTATACATCAGAAGATAATCCCTGCCATATCACGCTATGAAAGCACCAAGCTTGGCGCATTTTCAAAGATGTTTAACATTATGAAACTTTTACAAAAGCACAAAGATGTCCCAAATAAAATATTTAGTGTGTGGCAAAAGGAATTACAAATACACGGCTTGCCAACACGACTCGTCAGACTCGGATTTTGCCGGCAAATTTAGCCTTTGGATTCTGATTGAAACCTTACTGTTTGAGGATCATTGGAAAGAAAAGTGAATTTGAGCGCCACCGTTATTCATGCTGTAGATTGTAACACTCAATATATGCTGCTATTTGTGTTCCCTACTAATCTAAATTTGGATCTTCAAAAATTTTATACGTCTGGCCTTGTCCACTTGTGTCGATAAGTTGCCATGTTTCAGGTGCGGTCAGCCCATGGGAAAAACGGTAAGACCCCTGATTGCTAGAAACACATGATGGTCTTGACACACGCAGTGAACGGTAAGTGTCAATGGCATTTTCACAGCGAATGTTGTTCACCGTGACTGTGACACTGCTGCTTAGCTTAATCCCTTGTCAATCAAGACTTAACGGTAGTCTCAAATGCAAAAATGTACAGCTGTGCCTCTCATAAATTTTTAACCCAAAATTTCAGCCAGAAACAGCAACTTCCAGACCAAAATATTCTACACACAGGAAGATCAATATTATGGGAATACTTTGCAGGGAGAAAAATTAGTGTTTTCGACTTAAAATACCCAGAAAAAGGTGGAAAGCTACCTTAACTTGTTGTTGTTCTTCTGATTTTAGGCATTGCCATTAACAGTGCTACTTCTGCTGCTAGCGATGAGGACGAGAGTTTCAAAAGTATGAGAATTTTTAGCTTGGTCTACACTATGATTAGCCTATCATCATGTCTTTCCCTTTTTTATACTCAACACAGATTTTTCTGTTCGAAATTTTCATATATGACTCTATTGCTCATCATTTTGGGTTTTTATCACATGAACTGGCCCGTATCTCCACCTGTGTGACGTACACCAGCACAGATAAGAAATCCATATTAACCCTGTTGTACGTCATCAACCGGAACTTTTTTCCTGCATCATGGTACAGTTCATACATGCTCGTCGCGACTGACACAGACCGATTTGTCGTGATCGATGCCGTGCTCTCATGAAATTTTTACAAAAAGGTGACCCGACAAATCCACACATGGAAACATAGAAGGCATGACCAACGAAATTTCGAGTCGCTAAAACTATAGCTATTCTCGAAAATCGAATCGGGATACCGTCGATCGTTTTATTTTAATGGCTCAGCATGGACTCAGTAACGTCGCCGCTAGGTTCCAGTCGAGTCGTAAGGCAAGGCTCAATGTGGACGTCGTACCTGGCGATCCCGGTTAAGGTTGGCGATAAACCTGAAATCTTCACCTCAGCGCAAGTTCAACGGAATAAATGAGTACCGTATAATCTTCGGGAAGGCGACATAGGAGGCAAATAGCATAAAGTCATTCGACTAACAACGATAAATGTCCTTCATCACACAAAAAGTTTCGTAAATTCTCGCTCGGAATCAAACCTGCAGCGTACGGCTGTAGCAAACATAAGCTGTCGAGCTGTAGTGGAATCCGATGTATTTCGAAAGTTGACTCAGACAACGCTCACAACAGAACAGAGTTTCCGTCAAGTAACAAAATTGGGATGTATCTACGGGCGAGATATGTGTCACTGCAACATCAAAGTCCGTTACACGAAAACATTGACAGCCGAGATCGGAATCCGAGTTGACACCGGCGGAGACCGGTGACGGCAGCGTTGTGGCCACAAACAAGCATGCAATGTATGTGGCCTACTATGTGTGTCATCGAACTGAATCTTTCGCGCTCGCCAAGGTCGAAAACTTGTGCGATATTTTCAAAAGCCACGGCATCTCTAGGAATGAGATTAACTGTTTCGATCGTGTCGTTGCATTTTACTTCATAAATCTATTCGTAAATATTCTAAATAACTATGGTTATCCGTCGCAAGCGCGGTGAAAGCTATCTCCGCCTATGGCCGCCTTGCCTCAGCGCATAGCATCAACAGCTCGAGACAATGATTGACACATTCATGTGACCCAATCCGTATGTCTGATTGGCAGAGATACTGTTCGATGTATCAAAATTTCAACTTAATGGGATTTATGATTTGGAAGTATATTCTGGGTGACGGGCTGCATTACCCGTTAAATGAAAGTAATCCACGTAAATCAAACACAAATTGCGACGAAATTCATGCGATTTGTGACAACAATTTGATCCATCTACGTCAAAAGAAAAACAAGAAGACTGTTCATGTGATAAATATATAATCCCGTTGAATTTTTCTCTGTTTGATGTCATCGTACACTGGTGTTTTTCGCAGAGCCGCACAAATTCTTGCCTTCGGCTCGAAGTTGTACGGCTCCGCGAAAAACACTCGTATATGATGAAGTCAAACAGAGAAAAATACCATGAGATTATATATAAATATTGGTCAAAATAGCTTGGCTGAAGTGACTACTCTTGTTATATCCTGTGTGGTTGAGGGGAATGTCCTGTATTGGGAAATATTTTTTACTTTTTATTTTATTTTTATTTTATTAGGGTTTTTTGCCTCGGACTAATCTGTGAACTTCACGATCACAATTATTTTACAATCGATACTTGACTCGTGTACTGAGTGTTCTAGATGCCCTGGCCAGTGATGTACGGCAGAATGACCATTTTCTGGTGCCATGTGGATGTGAGCCCCTGGCCCCTCAGTGCACCTTTAAAGTGCACACGCCACAACTCGCTTGTTTATTTCATCTTCTCTCAGTGGGGCTTAGTTGGCATGGTGTTGGTCTCTTATTAGGAGGTAGAGCCCATGCACGACTCCAGTCACAGGGTAGGCATTCTGGTACGCTATCTATTCCGGTCAGCATAGCTTTGTAAAGGGACCTCAATGATTACTTTTCCTTTCAGCATCATCATGAACTAGGTCAAACTAAAATGGCAACCTAGTCACCTTCGTTCTGCTGACACGATAATCTCGAGTCTCAGAATGAACTTGCCCTTGGGCAAGCTTTGAGGATGCGGGAATCAATTACGCCAATCAAACAGCCCAGCTGGCATGCATGCCAAGTACCAGAGATCTTAGTGTTACATAGTATATGTCAAGTGAATCCATTGCTTCCACTGTACCCATATGTAATGTAGAACGCAGTGACACTCTCAACCTAAAACCCTTCTTTGGCATAGATCGGCTGGGAGCTGGATTAAGGAAGGGGTGGATCTGGCTATCCAGGTCATCCATGATGGCAATGATGTCGGGTGGGTATACTATTGTGTCCAATCCATGCCAAAATTACTACTTTGATTTTACAACACAACATGCCATTCCGGATTCTGTTTTACAATCCAACATGCTATTTCACAACACAACATGCACTTCGAAATCCTATTTTACAACTCAACATGCTATTTCACAACACAACATGCACTTCCAAATCCTATTTTACAACACAACATGCTATTTCACAACACAACATGCACTTCCAAATCCTATTTTACAACTCAACATGCTCTTCCCAATTTCATTTGACAACACATCATGCACTTCCAAATCCTATTTTACAACTCAACATGCTATTTCACAACACATCATGCACTTCCAAATCCTATTTTACAACTCAACATGCTCTTCCCAATTTCATTTGACAACACATCATGCACTTCCAAATCCTATTTTACAACTCAACATGCTATTTCACAACACATCATGCACTTCCAAATCCTATTTTACAACTCAACATGCTCTTCCCAATTTCATTTGACAACACATTATGCACTTCCAAATCCTATTTTACAACTCAATATGCTCTTCCCAATTTCATTTGACAACACATCATGCACTTCCAAATCCTATTTCACAATTCAACATCCCATTCTAAAGCTAGCTCTGCGGAGCAGGGCAGTGTTACTGGCTATCGAACAAGATTCAAAATGGCGGACGCGAAATGGTCCCCTCGCACAGAGAGAGAAATGCGAACTTTGCACAAGTCAAAAAACGCAGCTTAGTACATTGTGTATCTAAACAAAATGAGCGTGCTCGAAAAGGGATTAATGGCTGATGTATTTGTTTGTACATATCTTTTTCTGTCTCTAAATCGTTGCGCGACGAGAAGCCTTAATTTGCTGGGTGTACAGTCCAATGTAATTCTCTTAATGGGTGTTCGGACCATGAGATGCCAAGTCAATACCACATCTTTTTGGCAGATTTCTCGTAATTTTAATAGCTTTATGCTTGTGACTAACTTTATCTCGACCACAGGCCTGACAGTTGTATCTCCCTATGAACCATATCAACCTTCCCACAGGACCTACAGTGCACTTGAATTGTGCTTTCTTTATGGACTCCTGACTAAGTGAATTTTACAATGCTTATAATAGGCAGCAGTTTTTCCCGCAAACCTTGACCTCCCTTCGTGTATGTCAGCCAATCATGCACATCTGTTATGGCCCAACATGTTGCAATCCACAGGATACCTTACATGTACCTTAGGCATACTGTAGATGGTGGGTATACCTAAGGGACTGGTCAGTTTCTTCAGCCTGGGGGGGCCGGTGGATTCATATGGGGGGGTCACCCTGTTTTTGACTTTGGTGATAGGGGGGGTCACCATGTTTTTGAAATGCCCAATAGGGGGGGTCAGTGTGTTTTTGAATTTTGACACCGGCTCATCATTGCCTAAAATGCTAGTGTCAGCCACAAATTTCATCATTCAGTTGTATTTTTCGTCGCGCCCTTCGGGCGCGTAACTTTATTAATCAGTCATATTTTTCAGCACGCCTAACTTTAACATATCAAGCATACATACATCAGAGATATCTCTATGTTCAATATTTTTCAGCGTGCTCTTCAAGCTCAATACTTTAATATATCAGACATTTTTCAGCATGCCCTTCAGGTGCATGACTTTAATATACAAGGCATATATATCAGAGATATCAGGATGTTTCATATTTTTCGGCGCGACCTTCGGGCGCCATACTTTAATAAATCAGAGATATCTTTATGTTTGCTAAGTGAAAGTGTACCATTATGAAATCTGCATTTCATATGAAAAGGATGACAAATTCCTGATACTTTTCTGTTCTCTCTATGAGAATTCAGTATGAGAAAGCAACATGCACAAATATTTCATAATATATATTTGATACAGTGACTTATTTTAGAGATGGAAAAATGACAAGATATCTTTCCTTCTCATTGATGCAATTATTTTCCTTTGTTTCACAGGTTTTCTGTAGAAAGATGCTTTTTATGAACAAAATAACAGTAAAAAAAAGCAGTTTTTGTCATTATTAGCTGTGCTTTTATGGTTTCAATGTTACAAGAAAAGGTCCTCTCAGACACTGTACACATCAAATTTGGCTAAAAAAGCTCTCTATGGCTCCTCAGGAGATTTAATTGGATGGTTGGCAGTTTTAACACCCATCAAAGTTTTTGATTCACTGCTTTTTCCTCTTTGATATTAATGATTGACATCCATTTCTGTACAACAGTTCAGGACATCTGGTTAAGCATAGAAAGTGTAATATATTCACAGCTCATTCAAAATACAGCTCATTCAAAATGTACTGTATTCAGACTTTAAGATTGACACTTTGAAATTCCTATCTTACAACTGACATGTCAACAATGTCATTAAAACATAGAATGACTATATAAAATATAAATATATGTAAAATGTAAATATAATATATATATATATATATATATATATATATATATATATATATATATATATATATATATATATATATATATATATATATATATATATATATATATGTAGATGAAAGTCCGGAGCTGGACCTATAGCTCTAGTTCAACTATTGAGCACTCTGCCAGTCCGATGAAGACATCAATCTACGTCCTGCTCGTATATATATATGTATATATATATATATATATATATATATATATATATATATATATGTCCACCTTTTGTTTTACCTATGTCGCGCGCCGGGGGGGGGGGGGTTCACCCTGTTTTCGAAATTTGGAATAGGGGGGGCACCCTGTTTTCAAAATTTGGAATAGGGGGGTCAGCCACTTTTTGACGTCAGCAAAAAATAATCCACCGCCCCCCCCCCCGGCCGAAGAAACTGACCAGTCCCTAAGAGGATCCGAGAGGCCAGGCTTGCGCGGATGGCGGGCCTTCCCTTCTCCATGCTTGCATGCATGGGCTAGTGCTATCTTATGGAAACAATACGGGGGAACCTCTGGAGCAAATTACCATGTACTCTCAGAAATGATACGGGAGGACTAATTCTATTTAGGGAGCTGTCATTATTTACAGCCTAGGGTCGGAGGAATGTGGGGTGGGGTCACTCAAAATATTGAAGACTTCAAGTGGGGGGTTGCTCAAAATGTGGAGAGGAAGAAGCGGGATACTCAATTTTTTATGTGCGAAATTAATTTAAAGACCTCTCAGACTGCATCATTGTACACATCAATTTCTCAAAATTTTCTAAGAGAGAAGGTGTATCCTCCTCTCGTGTTCTCTCCCGGAGGGTGTTCCATTACAGTTTTATTGGTAAAAGAAAAAGTGAAAATACATCTCAAATTGCACCAGATTGCACCTTGCACATATCATTTTCTCAAATTTTTGACAGGATCCAGGACAAATCTCAACTGTTGTGAATTCATCCTATATATATTTTTAATTGATTTCAGTGCAATAAGCATGTTGACATTTAACCATACCATATTCAGGAATTTCATTAAAAGCTGTCAGCTGGAGAAATGACAAATGAAGGTCAGAGATTGACTAATGTGTCATATTCTTTGGTCTTCACTCTCTGGCCAACTCAGAACTGTTTTTTGCAAAACGTATTGTCATTGTTTGTTGTTGAATATTGTGACTCAAACACTGATCATGCAAAAAATGTAATAAAAATATCAGTGTTCAATGCTATTTTTATAGAATTTTACTGTGTGCAAAATAAATTGAAACAACTCTCAGATTGCACTATTCTTACACACATCAATTCTCAAAATTTTCGAAACAAGAGGGGCACCTTCCTGTCGTGCTCTCCGAACTTGGGGTGTTCTAAGAGTTTTACTTTATACAAAAATGAATAAACATCTCTCAGATTGCACCAGGCTGCACCATTGCACACATTAAATTCTCAAAATTGTCCATGCATGATAGGGAAAAGCCTCCTCTGACACTAGGAATCCCCTCAGCGTCTCGCATGTACTTTCAAATTCTGCCCAGTCAAATATCCTAGTGAAAACCCTGTCGTATCGTACCAATCCAAATTAGACAATATACTATATGGTTGGATACTGGTTATAGCATGAGTTTTTATATCTGTATATTTTGTGACTTTGAATTTCATTTGATGGTTTAACCTTTTTCAAACGTCATGAGATAACCGACGTTGATCTAGTAGGGTACATCGGATTTCAAAGGCTGCTGCACTTTGTAAATTTTACAAATGCATGTAATTTTAAGTGAGGGGGCAGGGGGCACTCGAAATTTCTGACTAAGAAAGGGCCCGGGGTTACTCAAAGATCATCACGGTTGGCAGAGGGGCCGGGGTTACTCAAAATTTCGGAGTTTCCGATGAAATTCCTCTGGACCCCCCAGGCCGTAAATAATGACGGCTCCCTTAGGGCACAGAGGAACATGGACAGAGTGGCAACGGGTATTGTTTAAGGCGTGAAGCGGTTACGTAACCCATCCATGTTCGCCTCGCCTCAGGTTGCTCTCGCCTCTCTTTTCCGAAGAGTGCCGACCATGCATCCTTCGGTAATTTTCAGATTTTCGCCAATTGTTAAGCGAAAGTATGTTCGGCAAAGTTTGTGTTGTTGTTGTCGTGTGGTGCTGAGCGGAATTGACGTGCTGGCGAAAACGGGAGTGTTTTGAGCTTCAGGAAAGTGAGTTTTACCGTTTTAAAAATTCCTCTCATATTTTTATGAATATATAATGAGTGTGTTTGAACCAAATTTCAAAGTCTTTTATCGATACTGTCTGGTTTTACTCAATGGTTTACAGTCAGTCATACCGTCTTTTACACGTGCGTCAAGGAATGACATGTTTATGAAACTGCTGGTGTGTTATGTTTTGATTGTCGTGAAGCAGTGTTTCTGGCCTGAGAGCTCACAAAGTAAATATGGTTGCTACGCGACTGGCAGTACGATGCCATCTCGTCGTATTTTTTGCATAATCTCATGTAATTATCAACCACAAACAAAGCCTCCAAAAAGTTTAACACCTTTGAAGCTCATTTTAATATGAAAAGCCAAGAGTCTCCCGAGACAACCATGGAACAAAAGGCATGCAAGCGTTGCCACTCTGTCCATGTTTCTCTGTGCTTAGGGTCTTCAGATATTGTGCTAAGAGCATTTATTTTGAGAATTAAATTATCCTGATGAGGGAGGTTGTAGGCTTGGTCGGATGATTCTCAGGTGATTGATGTGCTCACTCTCTGATGCTTGGCTTGATTGCTGGTCAATATACATATCATAACATCCTTCGAAGAATTTATCTTTCATCTTTAACTTTCATTTCTACAACACATTTAAGCCAGACATCACTCTAGTATGTGTTTACCGCAGTTATCGGCACTGTTACCATGTCAGGTAACGGTTTTAAAATTACTTTGCAGTGTGCCAGCTTTAAAATCACTCGCAAAAATGACAGGGATTGGCAAATAAATAGCAAAGGGATCACACATGATGTGTTACGAATAATATCCATTCCAGAGAAGTTAATGCATAAACAAAAAATTTTGTTCAGTGTCTGAAACCATATGCACCTCCATATTTTGGTATTAACATTATTTGTATGTATTAAATTCAGTTTATTGCATGGTGGTGTTTTAAGTGCAACTGTATTAGCAAAAATTGTATGCTTGCTAATGGCAATTAAATCTTCCTTCAACACTTTTGTCACGTTCTCTCCATAAACTTTCAATAACAAAATGAGACTTTGATGGGTGGAGATACCGCAAAGCCGGCGTAATGCTAAAGTAATTGGTAAGTACATGTAGTTCATATGGGATAATTCTTCTCTTTAAAATTGGTATTAAGGGTGAAATGATCGAGGCACGCTGAAGAAGAAAAGTAAATGTCAAAATTGGGTATTGACCATGCATTATTGTCTCTAGTCACTAAAATAGCAAGTGGGAGGGGGGGGGGTTGCACGTAGACGCCCCTATGTTTGAAAAGTAAATAATAAAAATAGACAGTCACCAACAATCTATTTACTTTAAGGAGAGAAAATGGCAATATGACTATGTGGGCGCGTTTTAAAGTCTTCTTTTTAAAGCTGTGCATTAGTTCATTGCATACCGATAAAATGCCCATTCACGATATACCATTGTAGGAAAACTTGAAAGTTTAGTGACTAGAGACAATACTACATGGTAAATACCCGATTTTGACATTTATTTTCTTCTTCAGTACATTGCAATTAGTTAATAACATCTATAAATCTATTTGATTTGCTTCATCGGAAGGAAACCATAGTTATCGTATTTTCTTCCGGTCAAAAATACTTAATGACCAGAAAAAATCGATTTAAAGTTATCCAATTCTATTACGTCATATTTATTTTTACTAAAACCTTATGCATTCTAGAAAGACCAGTATCTAAGCTTTCTAAAACTATAAGGTATATGGCATCTCAAGCCATTTTACTTCATCAAGGAAAGAAAGTTGTACCCCTACCCCTAGCTTTTGCACACCCCATACAAATACACGCAATTCAAAATTGACTCAAGAGAAGTAGTGTATAGTTAAATATCTGATGTTAGCACTCTTTTCTTGTTTAATATGTCGGAATGAATGAATTAAACACAAAAAGCTGTCAAAATTTTGCTTAATTAAAGGTAAATCACAATTGTTACATGGTATCTTGGGTAAAAAATTTCAAAATTGTCAAAAAAAAAAAAATTCAAAGTCATCCTATTCTATGTACACAAATTTTCTTTTGCTAAAGTTGGTGTTTCTCAGAAAGAACAGTATCGGAGCTTTCTTAAAATGTAAAGTTTGTGCTATTTCATGCTAGTTTACTTAATGTAGGGGACGATATAGTACCCCCTACCAATTTTTCGCCATTTTGCGCGGTACATGCAAATCAAAAACCAGTGCAGATGTAACCATAGACAATTTTTATTTTTAATTTTCTTTTCTGATTGTATATATATACTGTATACAGGTACTATACGTACCTACCTAATACGAGTGAGTAATAGCGAGAGTAGTCTGGTTCCCTGACCCATTTCCCCGGTAGAGGGCGTGGGGAAATATGGGGTCAGGTACCGGGTAGCCATCTTGAACAGAATTTTGTTCAAGATGGCGGAGGTTAGTCACCTGACACAACATGCTACAACAAATATGGCTACTACCATGAAAACGCCGGTCAAAATTCGACTGGATCAGAATTATTTTCGAACACTGGTATCCGAACCAAAAACATTGGCACACGAGACGGGAAACATAAACTGAAAGGATTTATCCAGAAGTACGGGGAAATAGAGGTGATTGAAGGCTGGCTGTGCGCAGCAGTACTTGTGGCGTGTATCGAACGCACTAGGGTCATTGAGGTCATCGCCGACTGTGGCGTGACCCCAATGACCCTAGCACGTTCGATACACGCAACAAGTACCGCTGCGATATCACAGCTAATTGAAAGCAAACTTTGTTGGAACTGTGAACGACGATTGATTTTGATGGATAGAATGGTGTCCGAATTTCGTGAAAAATGCAAGGCATCATTAGTATCAAGAGGTGTGCTAAATCACAGTGGCTAAATCATGGAGGTAGAAAGTCTTTCTTTCTACTTCCACGGCTTTGTGGTACAAACAAGAAGTTGGTGTCAAGTGAGCCTGAAAGTGCGAAACCCAAGAAACATGAGAAAAAGTGACAAGTGTTACTTTCATCCAATCACAGCTTGTTTTATTTTAACCCAATAGCGTCCATGTTTACATTAGCCGGTACCTGACCCTATATTTCCCCACGCCCTCTACCGGGGAAATGGGTCAGGGAACCAGACTATAGCGAGAGTGGGTACAGCGCCACCAGTGTCAGACTTTCACTGCTGAGAATCTCGCGATATCTGACGAGATTCATTAAAGAGTTTGACTTGCAGACAACTGCACATTTTCTGTGTCTGCCTCATTGATATTTCTCTTCTAGCTTTTGACAGCAGTGAACGTTGTGGTCGAGTAAACTGTAGATGTATACTCTCCTTTATTTTAACAGGGTTTCCCCTTACACTGGCTACACAGACAGGTAGTGCATTCCAAAATATCCAATGTTAACATCTTTTCCCTAGTTCAGCTGATCCCAAAGAACAAAAAAATACCCATCTAGTAGGTTTTTGAGGGGGGGGGGTGCACGGTTGGCCCCTCCAGCCCACGGACTATTGTCGATTTGCTTTATAATATTGTATACAGCTTTCCATGGCATACATTTATCAGATTTGTTTAAATGTAATCACTTGGTACAATTTTCATGATGCTTATTAGTCTCCAGTGATGAAGTCCAGGGTAGTTATGGTTTGGGTTCAATATGTCCTTCCATCCACCGGTCTGTCAGTTGACGTAGGCATCTCAAACATGTCTGACCCTTTTGCTTTTGAACTTGGTACAAGATAAATACACTACAGCATACATATGCGCGTCCTTTGTTTTAGGTGTGGTAAGGGTATATGTAACTAGTGATAATTTGAATAATTAGTGTCGTTTGAGAAAGAGCTGTATTTCTGGGGAAACTGTGATAGTTACCTTGTGCTCTAATAGCTCACATGCACAACGACATTTGTCAGTATTGTGTCAATTTACTATAAATTTGCACATTTTATGAATTTTCATTATTCTGATTATATGTCAAGAAATACCGACTCAAATTTGATAAAACTTAATGTTTATATACAAGAACTGTAACTGTATACAAAACACGTAGCAGTATCATGTCAATTAATTGCTTTTTCTGTATTGAATGAACTTTCCTAATAAATATGCGATGTCCTAAAATACTGCAGTAAATTTAAAGCCCGGTGCGGACTTGATCCAAAAATCTAGCAAAATATTTATATTTTGCTAGATTGCAATTTCAAAATAGAACAAAAGACAGAAACATCTCATAATCTTCTTAACATCATAGTTAATCTCGATCCCCGGGCCTGTTTTACCGGGGGTTTAACGAAACGTGGTACTGACATTGATCTCTTAGTACTCTAATACTGTGTGAAGACATTAAGAAGTATCATGTCAATGAATCGCTCATCTGCATATCTAACAAACTTTCCTAATAAGTGTTCTATATCGTAAAATACTGTATTAAATTAGATGAAACTGGAGCAGATGTTGAGCTCATAGTGCTCTAATAGAATGCAATGACATTTAGCGGTATCGTTTCAATTACTGAATAATTTGCATACAAAATGAAATTTAGGTTTAAAGGTGATCTTTAGAAGCCTGTATAAAATTTTATTACATGTGGTATTGGTGATAATCTGCCAGTATTATAATAGGATGCAAAAATGTTAAACAACATCCTGGTAATTAATTATTAATTGACTTTTTATTTCCATAGTAATTCTAGCCTCAAAACAGGGAAACAATATAATTAGAGATCTATATCCTGAATGACTGCACTAATTCTGATGCAACTTGCTGCAAATGTGTATCATTCAAAGATTTAACAGACTGAGTCAGGAAATGCAATTAGCCGTATCAATAGCTAATTATAGTAAGTCTTTTCTGTACTGAACTGCTTGCCATTTTCTCCTATCTGGCCTTCGAATTTGTTAATGCCAAGAACCATTACTCAAACATGCCTGGACCAGTTTCCCGCAGATCAGTTGACTTTGGACATTTCAAGAGCCAATACATAACATACCTAATTCCGATTAACTTAAATTACTCTATGCCATTCATACTGATGTATACTAGTTTACAGTACAATTCATTTTGGGCATCAGTCATAGATAGGTCTTTGGCACTGTGGTGGAGTCAAGTTATTTTTGTATCCGCTAAGTGCCAACCACTTCAAGAAATAAGCACCCTCAATATTATTGATAATTGAAATGTCACGAAGTGAAATGCTCTAACATTCATACACAGTGAAATGTTGATTTTCATAATAAATAAATAGGCCTGTATGGTTTGCTAATGTTCAGCCTAATAAAAAACTGGCACCAATATAAAAAGTAATTCTTGTCCTTTGTTTACTTATGTATAGAAAGAACACTCTTGTTGAACTGCTGGGAAAATATATATTAACAGACCAACAAGAGGAATACCCAGGCAGGAAATCTATTTAAATTTTAGAAAATGAATATTCAATGCAATAATAGAGTAAAAGTCGCACACTACTACGACTTATAATATCAATTCATACATAATAAAACTTTATGTGAAAATTAGTGAAACAGTAATCAAAAACATTAATACAAATGTAGAAGCAATATTTCATTTAGAGGACAAAATAAAAGAAGAAATTCCTGACTTTAATGCCAACTCAATAAGAAAAATGATGACTTTCTGCAAGAGAAATCTTAGTGAATGGAAGCAGGAAGAAGCTCGAGAAAGGTAAAAATATACACACACAGACTCAAATGAATGCATGTTTGTTCACATACCGGTACCATACACTTCCAGAACAAGTTATTTGTATCTCTATCAACAATGTCCTATTCTCTACCAAATATGACTCAGTCAAATTCTTTCCATAATATAATTGAATGCATCAAATTATTTTACAAACTGAACAATTTTCATCATTATTATTGTGCTTTTGCTAAAATTAAAGATACCAAAATTACTGATTGAATTGTTTCACAGGGCAATGGTTTATATAGGTTTACATCCATGTTATTTGTTTATAGTATATTAATGTTTACTCAATATATTATAATTAAAGAGAATATGTTCCAACTTATATATTAAATTTATCAGATCACATCAAAAAAGATGAAAAAAGTATGCATTCATGGATACACTATCATTGGCCGAAACAATGTGTCGACCAAAAATGATAAATGTAACCAAGAAGATTCTGTCTTGTTTGGCACTGGTTGAAAGTAAACTATATCCATACACAGCCATTATCATGAGTCAACATAAAACAAAAATGTAATAAATGGACATAAAACAATTAACAACTGTATTGTTGTCTTAAGTAGTATGTAAAAATGATCTAACATCAGTAGAGCAACAATGTTTTAGACTTTGATGTGAAGCTTATCAATAATCTTAAAGCAGACAAACATTCATACACACTCATATTCACATAATGAAATGGTGACTTTGTGATACTTACAATGGGATCTTTGGCAAAGCCATCATATTAAACAGAGATATATTACTTTATTAATATCTGTAATGTACCACATTTCTTCAACTGAACCATTCAAATACTAACTCATGTATCACTAGGTATTTAATATTTTTTTCTTTTATGTAGAGAAAATACAAAGAGATGAGACACCGCGACAGAGAGAAGTGGCTTCTGGACAATATATGTCCAGTGGTATCAAAACACTGGTAAAAAACTAAATGATGATGTAATTGCGGAAGACGAGGAATATTATGAAATTTTTGAATAACTTAATTACAAATTTTGTTGTGTTCCGATTGTTGGTTTTGAAGTGTTTGTTTGATTTCCTTCAGAAATTGATAGCATTAACATATATGCTGATTTTATTGATCAATTATCAATTATCAATCAATTGATCAATAATAAATGAATAAATGAAATTAGTTTTACCTTATGAGGTCCATGATGTGATCATTGAACATTCACGAAACAAATGAATTTCAAAATTCGATTATCACAATTTTGTCTAAAACAATGTGAAAAAAGATATTCCAGAAAAAAAGTGTAAAATATTAAACTTTTAAAAATAGGAGAAAATAAAATGCAGTGAACAGTATGATGACCATTATTTTCAACAGTGATAGCCATGTAAGTACTTCTGTGACTGCCTTGATGCAACTACTTTATGACAGTTTGTCACAATGCATATATAATTGTAACATGGCTGTATAAACACTTGTTTTTTGAATAGCAATATAATCTGGCTGGTGAAACAGTCCTGTAACAGTCATGAATCAAAGACAGTGTTACATGACTATAGAACAGTCCTGTAAGTAAAAGCACTGTTCCAGTAATGAGACAAGCTGTTAGAACAGTGCTGTAACAGTGATGTTTAAGCATCAGTGTGACGCGATTGTTAGATCAGTACTAGTGCTGTTACAGCACTGATCTAACTATTGTTTAACATTAAAGTTAGAGCATTGCTGTGACAGCACTGTTCCAGAAGCAGTGTTACATGACTGATTGAAAAGTCCTGTAACATCCGTGTCGAAAACAATGCAACAAGACTGTTGTAACACACATGAAACAATACTGGCACAGCAGTGTTTCTAGTATGTTACGTTGCTACAACAAAGTTGCAACCAAAGTGAAGCACCTATGTCATAACAGACATGAAACACTGATGTAACTTTTACCTGTCTGTTATTTTACATGACTGCAGACTTATACCTCTGTATATATATATATATATTATATATATATATATATATATATATATATATATAATATATATATATATATACACATATATATATAACAAAATTACTTCAAGTAATTTTGTTTTATATATATATATATATATATATATATATATATATTTTTATATAAAACAAAATTACTTCAAGTACAAAGTAATGATATACTTAAGTATACAGATGTCCTCGTGGGAAATTACAGTGCTCGATGCTAAAGTAGAGCGTTATAAATAATAAGAAAAATTACTTCAAGTACAAAGTTATTATATCTATTACCTAAGTTTCATGCATCCTGCAATCATCAGACAGATGAAGTAAAATGATTCTTAGCTCAACACTCTTATACATGTATGATTGGGACGTACTATGCTATTTTACAAATAAAATGGTACGTCTCGATCATACATATATAAGAGTGTTGAGCTAAGAATCCTTCCACTCCTTCCGTCTTATCATTGCAGGATCCACGAAACTTAAGTATATCATTACTTTGTACTTTAAGTAATTTTGTTATATATATATATATATATATATATATATATATATATATATATATATATATATATATATATATATATATATATATCGTACAAAGAGAACAGTCCTAGTCTCTCTCTCTCTCTCTCTCTCTCTCTCTCTCTCTCTCTCTATATATATATATGGATTACCAAAGCCAACATACAAAGAGAAAAGTCCTAGTCTCTATGACTATGGCCTTCGTGGATAGATACATCAAAGACACACCAATGTCAAGGAAATACAGCAGTTGATGGCAGAAATGCAGTGGACCATGTTACCATGCTTTGAATAAGAGAAAGCTGTGTATTTTGAGTGATACACGTAGTCATCAGAGTGCTATAAAATTACACAATTTGATTTTTTCATTTTCAAAAGCTTTGCATCGATTTCTGCCCCCTTTCCCGACTGCTGCAACTACTATTTATTTACTTCCCAGCCTTTTATATTCCATATGCTCCGACACTTGATTTTCCTTATTATTGAAATTATCAATTTCGAAATCATCGGTATCTTCATCGGTATCTTCAAATGAGTAATTAGAACTGTTCGTATCATCATCAAAGCTGCACGTTTCTTCATCACTAGAACTTGAACCTTCTTTAGGCTCACTCTCCCGACAGCACTTCTGAACTTTCAAGAGGTTCATATCGCAACTTTGAAGATTAAATTCAGCAAAGTGTTCCTCTTGAAGAACATTTCCGTCAGCCTCTGAACATTTCTCCTTTCTTGACGTAAACGGAAACTGAGGTGTGTTGCTTACAGTTGACGATGAACTCTTGGGGCAAGACTGCAGTTCTGTAACATCGGCTACACTCTCTTTATCTGGAAACAAGAAAAGTGATCTCACGATAATTGAAAAGATACAGAACAGAAAACAATATGACTACGGTCTTTCACAAATGTTTGCATAACTATTTTGCAGGTTACAATTATGTTTGCATAACTATTTTGCAGGTTACAAATAAAAACTCTCAAAAAAACTTTTTTTTTTCTGCTGGTCACTTTAATGTTACGGCTTAACAATACATCAATAAACCCGTAAAACCTGAAATACCAAGAATACAGCCATTGATCAGTGGTCGTTTGGTCTTCCAGCCAATGATGGGACTGATTTTTGTTCCTGTTGGCTGCGTTGACAATTCAGTGACTTATTAGTTCATACAAAGTCTTGAAATTGTGATTAAAAGCGACCATTTACTGAATTGTAAAATGATAATGGGAACTCATCTTTATGTTTTCGTAATCATATCACATCAGCCAATATACGCCGATTTTACATCATGTATTAGTTGTTTACTTTAACTTTTCATCATTCCGTTGCATCACAGTGATATTTAAATTTAGCGAGTCGGGTTTGATTAATTGAAGAATAATGAAAGTGGTACTTTTATATCCCATCGTTTGTACATTTATCAAGTTTCAAATTAGAGTTTTTTCTTCATAGTAAAATCAAACCGTCTCATTGCAATGCCAATGCTCAATTCTTGACCTTGCAAATACACACATGGAAAAGGTGCAAGTAAAGAAAACTTTGTGGTGTCTAGTTGCTACCATTACAAATGTTAAGTAAGCGAACTTCTGATATCGCGCTGATTGACAGTAATGTATACAAGTGTGCAAGAAGTAAGGCGTATACGACACTGTCATGGCGCCATGCATTCACTGCTTTCAACTGTTCATTTCTATTCAGTAACCCCGACTATAAAATTGCCAGTGGAGATGCAAAACTGCAATCACGACAGCTTTTAATAGATATTGCGAGATCCAATAATAGTCAAATTTTAAAAGGTCGGAACATATTTAAACTCTTGACAGAGGAACTACAGACAATTGCCGAACGTTACCTTAAAATGTTTCTATGTATAAGGTCGCGTCGTCTTCCTATTCAACATATCCCTATCTGTCTTGGATCAACTATTTCCTACTTTGAGATCCTTAACAATAGGCGTTATGGGGACCGGGTAGTTTGTAAAAGTGTAGTTTGTGCTTCGAGTTTATGCTACGATCCGACGTTCTGTTATGCAGAACGTCGGCACGTAGTATAAACCTCATAGCATGAACTACTCTAACAATGCGCATTGATGTCTGCTTACAATGCCCTCGTGACCTTTATTTTGAATTGTCTTTAAAGTGACATATAAGCCCATTGGGCTAGGAGATGTTAACCTTATGCTGAATTGTATTCTTTTTTGAACCATGGATATCTTATGTCACTATACTAAACTTAACTAACTAACTAACTAACTACACAAACTAGCCGGTCCACATAACGCGCGTGTCTTATTTGTTTGTCGCTACTTACTTTCCAAAGGGTGTACTCTGAGGAACGGTTAACCGTCTTATCTAAAACTAAAACTTTGATTAATCACATAAAGTTACACACCTTTTCCATAAATGTAGCCAATGGTTATTTGCAGGCATTTTCGGTTTTCTTTGAAAAGTAATTCGCAGTTGACATCACCGTCACTTATTTCAGTAGGACCACCATGTCCTATCCGTTGACCAATTTCCTTCTTTGCTACCATGATGTCCACAGCACCCCCAAATGTTAAAAGATGATCCAGATATGACTGCATACTTTCTGCACTCACAAGCTTATATGCCAGCATTTCTATTTTGGACTCAATTTGTTTATTTTTCGGTGAATATTTGTCGGCGACGTCAGCTAACAAGTCTGATTCTTGCTTCTTAATTTCCTGGATAGCTTTTTGAGCTATTGCTTTAATTTGTGATTCAGCAGTCACTTTCTTCTGCTTCAGATCTTTCCCCATGTCACGAAATCTTTCCCTTGCCTTTCTTACATCGTTTACTTTCTGAACAACTTTCTCTCTATACTGTTTCATCACAGGCATGTATTTCTCCAGGGCTGTGTCTATTGAAATGATATCATGATTTGGCGATTTATGCTCGACCACTGTACACTTTAGACATGTCGGTACTTGACACGAGTCACAGTAGAATTCTAATTGTGTGTTGGTGTGTATCTCACAAAATCGAGGCTGAATCAGTCTGAAATGTTCAGAAGCCTTTTTTTCATTGTATTCAACAACAGTCATCAGTTTATGGTCTTTCAGTGACCTCACTGTTCGGTGAATTCGAACACACTCTTCACAGAAGAACTGGCCACAGTCTGTACACCAAAGCTTAGCTTCGCTGCCACAACCTTCACAGACAACCTTTGTCTGTTCAGAACCAGGATTTACGTCACTGATGACCTGAAGCAGGTCATTCATAAATCGGTTGTTGTCAATAGAAGGTACTCCGCCACGGGGCAAAGGCCATGATTCTTTGCAGGTTGGACAGATCAGCTGATCATTGTTGGTTTTAACCCATTCTGTCAGGCAGTGTTCACAATAGGTGTGATGACAAGGCAGTATTTTAGGAGACTTGAAGCGTTCCATGCAAATTGCACACAGCAGTATCTGCTCATTGATGTCTGTCAGCAGTTTCATTTCTCTTGTGTCTGACAACGCAGCTGTAGCCATCTTTGATATCTTGACTTCGATGACCTCTGTAAATAGTAAATAATGATTGTCAGCTCACGAAATGACGGTATTATATAAACTAGAAATTATCTTTACAAGCCGTTTCTATCCATGCTTCATTTTAATGCTGTCTTCTCAGACTTTCATTCGTGGAATCGTACATCATTTGTCCAGAATCTGGATAGCAGTGAAAACGAAAGCAAGTGATTTGGCCCGACATTGTATTCAATTAATAAGGATTTAAAACCGGAAACGAACATGGTAGTCTTGCGAAAATAGAACCATCTGGAATTGACAACTGGAATATAAAGATATTCCATGTAAAATTGTCTCTTTTTATGTTCATTTCATCGAACTGGGCAAAGTAACCCGGAACGTGTTAGGAAATATCAGTGAATATGTCATACTATTATTCAAGAAACTGTGTTGAGAACAACTAAGTCCTAAGGCAAAAGCTGGTATTTGGCTTTCCATCTTACCTGAAAGTTCCGAATTAATAAAACTGTGACAGCCGAGTCAGAACAGGAAAAATGCAACAGTTGTGGTGCTGGCGTGCTGGGGTCGAATCAACAATTCTCCGAATTTGGTGAGAGCATGCGCGATGCGTATTGAGCGAGGAACAAGGTAATACTTCGGTTTAACTATGACTCAAGCCAATATGTAGGCCAGGGCTCGAAATTAGCGGTAGTCCCGCGTCCACAGACTGCCAACTTTTCACTGGGGCTACCAAAATCCATGAATCCATGAAATGGTAGCCCATGCGGACTACCAAAGCTTTGGACCTGAAATTCAGTCAGTATTTGGCATGCCATGGCGCATGTCGGGTCCGTCACTCTGTGATGAGCTAAAGGCAGTCAAACTACAGATAGGCCATACAATGCGTTTGTTATGCAAATTACGAAGACGACCTGCGATGGAACTTTGCAACAGAATTTCAATATCTGAACTGACTTACTTGGATGACAGGTACAGGAAATGATGGCCAATGAAAACGCATTGTCGTTGCATTTTGATCACAATGTATCAATCACAATTACGCGGAAATTATGTCTCCTCCCTATTTTTAGCCCTGCTACAATGTCTCAGTGATGAGAAGGTCGTGTCGTTGTCATGACAACTATCAAAATTTGAATACAACTTGTCAATAGGTCAGGTTGTCAATAGGTCACCAAATTTTTGAGTATCACTATCGTCCATTATACCTATTTCCTTGGGTATTAAAGGTGTGCAAGTATTCGCTTTTCTTGTCTGGTTAACGAAAATTGATATCCCTGAACTAATGTATGCATGGGCTACCAGCCCTTGTCACTGGGCTACCAACTTCAGAAAATGGTAGCCCAAGTGGACTACCAGGGAAACCGGATCAGTGACCCTTCAATGCAAAGTACGAGGCTAGGAGATTCTGCAATGCGACCAGCTGAAAACATAATCTCCGATCTCGAGGATCAAGTTTACCTGTAGTAACGAGTGAAGAAGTGTGAATCTGAAATTTCAAATTTTTCATGACAAATAGATGTTTAAGGATTTTTTAAAAACGTTCTTTGCTGATTTTTAGGTTGGTTTCTTTTTCACTTGTGTGACTTTTTTAAATTGATTTTAATTACACATTTGTCGCCGATTTAAGCTGTAAACATTTCGTATTATTATTTAATTTCTAATTGTAATATGATGTCATATAATGTAGAGACCGCTGAGATTAGGTTGTTTAGTGGTCTTTAAACAATAAATTATTATATTAACGATCTCAGAACATTATGATGATACTATGAGTGTCATGTCAATTATCTGCCCATTTGCATATTTAATGAAGTTTTGTTATTAGTGACATAACTCTGAAATTCCTGCACCAAACTTGATGATACGTGCAACAAATATTGATTTGATATATATTTAATTATACTTACAAGCATTGGGCAGTGTCAAGTTAATGAATTGCTCATTTGCATATTTTATGAAGTTTTATAATTAGTCATATAACTCCGATATAACTGGACCAAATTTGATGAATTCTACTGCAGATACTGATCTGACTGATATCTTACTGTGGTGTTGTGGTGTAAAGCACTTAGTAGTGTCAAGTTAATTAAGGTTTCATTTGCATATTTAATGAACTTTGTAATTAGGTATATAACACTGAAATTACGGCACTCAAGTCTGTGAAATCTGGTAGAGATATTGATCTGATAAATTTCTAATTGGACTAACGAGCATTTGGCAGTGTCAAGTTAACAAATAGCCGATTTGCATATTTTATGGAGTTTTGTTATTAGTCATATAACTCCGAAATAACTGGACCAAATGTGATGAAATCTGCTGCAGATACTGATCCGACAAGTAGCTAATTGTGGTGTAAAGCATTTAGTTGTGTGGAGTTAAGTAAGGGTTCATTTGCATATTTAATGAACTTTGTAATTAGTGATATTACTCCAAAATTACATTATTACAGAAACTTGCTACAGATATTGATCTGATAAATAGTTAATTGTACTGAGAAGTATTTGGCGTGTCAAGTTAATAATTAGCTCATTTACATATTAAATAAAGTTTTGTAATTAGTGATTTAACTCTGAGAGTACTGTGCGAAAGTTGATGAAACCTGCTACATATAATGATATAACAGATATATAGTTGTTCTTATTACACAAATCACACGGTTGTTGATTATATTGGTATGAATTGGGTTTATTGACAGGAATATAGAAAAACATAATACAATTGATCCTCGTCAGATATAACTCTGGCAGTAGACCGTATAAACGTCTAGCTTATCAGTAGTCTGTCTGTCACTCCGCGTCGTGTGCTCAATTGAACTGCTGTCAGAATATACAATGTCTGTCTTCGTTCTTGTGTTTTGGTTAGTGATTATCCTGAGGTCTGCAAATGTTGCATAACATCTCCTTGCTCGTTGATTTGTCACTTAACACTTTAATATGAGACAGGTCAAAGGTACAATTGTTTTACACAACTTCATAACAGTCAAAAAGTATGCAGTAATTCATGTCATACTGTATTATTTCGTGCGTCCAGTAGTGTCTGATAAATGTCAATACATGTCGAGTCACCAGCAGTCAATTTCAATGCTTGATAACTAAGTTTGTAATTTTGTCAAACTCAAAGTCATTCCTTCCATTCAGGGGTCACATTAGGCAGTCAAGTTGAGTAAATGCTAAATTTTCTAGTCTGTTTACTGACTATTAATGAACCTGTTGTAAAAAACGTGAGCACATTCAGTTCATATGTGGTTATTATTGTTGTTGTTGTTGTTGTTGTTGTTATATAATGAAAGTGGCACAGTAGACATTCCAATGAAATTTTTAAACCTTTGTTGGCTTATTGATAATTTTTTGAAGTGATCACACCTTTTTTGGGGGTGCTTTTTTAAAAACTGAGATATCTTGCAATGGTTGTCATGGAAAAAGGCTGCATGAGTGTAAGGATCACTTTCGTTTTTCACGACCCATCGCAAAACTTTTTCCGAAAGTTCTGTTGCATTCTCTGCCAGTTTCAATGGCATTTGACAAAAATTGATATTTGAACCCAAAAAAGGTTGCCATGGAAACGTTAGGCATCAAATCAGATATCATTTTTGTTCGTTTTGATCAAAAATACCCCTATGCTTAAATTTTCGTGAAAATCGGACCTATTATTATTCGCATTATGATAATTATATAATTCTTCATTTTATCATTATTGTACTTGGGCCTCAGCCCAAGTACATTTGTTTTCATTCCGTGGGAAAAAACTGTAAGGTATAACCATTTCTGGCTGAGACCAGGGAGGGCAAAATGTATTGGCTTCATCTTTCTTGGCATAATAAATGGCGTAATGATGTTAACTGAATGGAAGTGCTGCTCTCAGCCAGTCTTGAATAAGTGAGATGTGAATATAAATGCTTCTCTATCTGAGTTTTTGCCACAAAATCTTCTGAATATAATCAAAATGTGCATCGGAATGCAACAATTAATGCACCCTCCGTTTCCTAGGCGATGGCACGACCCTTGCTACACCCAATGGACGAGCCAAAGTGGGAGGGGTAATTTGAGTTTGGTCGAACAAGAGGGCTCGAGACCAGAATTTAACATTTAAACTTGAAACATGTTTAATCGCTGACAAGATGTGGACTAGTGTTAATCAAAGTAAAAGTGTGAAAAGGAAAGGTTTTATATCCCGGACACAATGAAAAACATTACGACTGGAAACTGTACCCCCAGTTGAGAATAGTTATGCCCACAGCGATGGAGACCACTTATCCTTGAGCTGAGAAAACCAGACCATCATTTCGAAATAGAGCTGCAGATTCGAGAAGCTCGTTCAAAATAGCTAGGTACACCCCATAAAGGGGTGGTTTCGAGTTTTGAGGGCAAATTTCGCCTCCTTCATATAGAAATCGTACGTTTGTTTTTCCAGGAGAACACACCATTTGACACAAAATTTCCATGTAAAGGGGTCGCCAGTAAGCACGTGGTCAAATCTGGCATAAGAAACAATATGAAATGTTGGGTAAAGCAAGTCCAAAATAAACTGATTTGAACTTTTGTGTTTTGTAATTTATACCACTGCAGTAACATTACCTTTTTTTGACAACATCACACAATGTAATACGTTTTGAAACTGAATACTCCGACGTATTCTGTGTCTCCTTTGCTAAATAATACGGTATGCCGATTACCATGTAAGGAGATGATGACGTCAAGACAGATTTGTAGTGCGTTTGGTCCTGGATGGTGCGCGAAGTTTTTTCAAGGTAGCTTGTGTATTTATTTCCTAAATGGGAGAGATTAGGGTCGATCTAAACGAAGGCCGAAGAATGTTATAATACTCTAAGCAAGCTGAACTCTAACGCGAACGGTTGGATAATTTGGAGGATGTCTAGAATGATCTCGTCTCATTAAGATTATTTGGCGGTCAGTGTTGAATTTCAACTGCGTCACAAGTTTGCGAAATGAGTATTCCGTCGAACGGTCAACGAACGATATTTTAGAAATCTGGAGACATGGCACATCGCATTTTTATTTTAGTATTTTATATTTTACAAAAGATTTAAGAAGCAATGATTTTGTCGAAAATTCTGAAAAAAATATAGGAAGATTTGATCGCGAACACACTTTCACTTGGGGTCAACTAGCCCTGCGTACGATGCTGTGTGTTCCACTACAGCTAATCGCCCCGCTCACCACAGCCCTGCAAAGACCCGTACGTAGGGTCGGTGACTTCAAATCCATTTTGGGACTTGACGTAAAAAGCCAAATTACTGCCGAAATTCAGCGTTCTTGGGCCCAAGTCGTATCCCAGCCTACCTCAGCTACTCGATCGCTTCCAAAAATGACAGTCTTTTATTCACTTCTCGTAAATAACCGTCAATGTCGGCAACTCTCTCGCTAGCCCTGCGTATGATGCTGTGTGTTAGCTGTAGCACATAGCATCGTACGCAGGGCTAGGCGTCAACATGGGGTCGCAGCCATGTTGCCTCAAAACTTATTTCTGTCTGCACTCAAAACTCACATATGTCGGATATGAACCTGAAAAATCGATGTAATTTTGTCAAACTTCGGCGAAATTTCAGCCTATGGACAAAATTTCATTTACGTAAGGTAAATTTACTGAAATAATACAAATAATACAAATAATCCTGAGCTTGAATGTGACAGCTCGCCTTCTCCGGGTAGTTAAGTATCCAGCTGCCTATAAACAGTTGCCCATATGGCCAGGTTTATGAGATTGTTTTCAAGCGACGGCGGCAGACCGTACTGGGGCTCTGGATATGAACCTACCGCCGGCGTAGCTGTAATAACTGTTGCGTTGTTTTTAGTGCCCACGGACGAAGTCCTGGGGGAGTTATAGGTTTGGTCATGTCAGTCCGTCCGCCTCCGTCCGTCCGTTCATGCAGATATCTCAGACATGCCCTTAACAATTTCTTTCAAACTTTGCACAAGAATAGTACCCAACCCCATACAGATGCACGTCGATTTGTTTCACAATGCGATCGAATTTGGCCGTGTTAGAGGACTTTTTAGTTTACACCTCCATAGACTCCCATGTATAAGGTGGTTCTCCATAGACTCCCATGTATAAGGCCAAGAAAAATAAAAATTTAGTTTCTAATCGTATTCATATTGCCTAAAGGATGCAGTGACACAGTCTTTTGTCCCCGCGGATAAAGTCCAGGGGGCTTATAGATTGGCTCATATCCGTCTGTGAGTCCATCAGTGAGTCCATCGGTTCACGCAGATATCTCAGACATTTTGACAAAATATCATGTGACCTTGGTGACCTTTGACCTCAAATATACATATTTGTCCACAACTCAGTAACCACAAGTGCTACACCCTTCATATTTGGTATGATAGGACACCTTATGACACCATATATTGTACCATTAATTATGCGCATATCTAATTTTGAGCGAGCCAATAGAGCTAGAGGTCTGATTTTTGGTATATAGGGATAAGTTAACAATATAATTTGTTTGACAAAACGTCACGTGACCTCAATGACCTTTGACCTCAAATATACATATTTGTCCACAACTCAGTAACCACAAGTGCTACACCCTTCATTTTGGTATGATAGGACACCTTATGACACCATATATTGTACCTCACTAATTATGCGCATATCTTATTTTGAGCGAGCCAATAGAGCTAGAGGTCTGATTTTTGCTATATAGGAATAACTAAGCAATACAATTATTATGACAAAATGTGACGTGACCTCAATGACCTTTGACCTCAAATATATATATATTTGTCCACAACTCAGTAACCACAAGTGCTACATCCTTCATATTTGGTATGATCAGTGTGCGAAATTAACGTCGGTCCGACGGTCCGAGACCGACAGATTTCTCGTCGGGCCGAAAGTTTTTAGCAACATGTCGGTCCTCATGACCGACTGGAATTTGGAGTAGATGATGAAAATTTCTCCGTCAAGACCTGTAACAGATGCAGATAATGACTAACTTTGAATCATATGATTCAGACTTGAATGTCATGCACCTATCAATGTTTTCCACCGTGGGAGTGAGTGGCAACAGGGGATATTGATCGCACTTCGTGTCCTGGATTTATTTTGGTGCAACAATGCGATACAATATTATAATAATACTTGTCTAGTGAGTGTAAACCTGGTAATTTCAGCATATCTGTGTCATATGATACACCCGGTATCACTTCACTAATTCCACACTTCAAGTGTTCGGAATTTACAATTACACAAATGTACATAATACAGCCCTTCATTTTATCAAACTGACTCCGTTTTCTTTGCTTTGATTTTCAATTGACGCGTTCAAAACACAAAACGGTAAATAGAAGAGTTTAAGACAAAAACCTGCTACGAGTACAGTGCTGTTGACTAATCATATTTGGTTTTGAACATGGAGGTATATTTTTACCTCCATGGTTTTGAACTACGCCCAATACAAGGATAAGATGTTAATACACGACAGCCCAATAGTGTTACCTGCAGTCGACGACAGTCAAGTTCACGTTTCGCTACGTTTGTTTCTGGACTGCTAGAACATCTTGCTCGTTGGTCTTCAATCAAAGTTCACAAGACCGACTGTTAGCACGATATATCGACGTGATAACAAGTGTACATTTTATAAAACGGAGCGGCCTTATCATAACAGTTTTGTAACAGTTTTGTCGAGTATACTCTCAAAGGCCGAGAGTAGGGCTTCAAATTGTTTCGATGTATGCCGTTTTACGACAGGCATACAAAACTCACCGTCATCCTGGGCTGTACGCCTAAATATCGCAAAAAAATACGTCTTTTAAGATTTTACGGTATCATTAACTGATCGTGTCGCGATCGTTTTCAGCAGAGTCATTTTAAAAGGTGATGAGACTAAGCAATCGCTTAGTCAAAACTTTTCAATCAGAAAATATGCATTCATTTCCGCGAGTGGCGACGTGTGCCATTCATGTTGTCTGCAATTTCTATAATCGAGAAAAAAGTTACGATTATACTTGTTCTTTTAATTAAAAGTATAATTTCACCTGTTTCTTCATGAATGCAACAGAGGCAACATTTAAGCGCATGTATTTTTTGAAAAATTTTGAAAGTAAGCCATACGTCATATCAAAATACATACCAAGTGTTTTCTTCCTTCTGTTTAGACGTAGTGATCAATTTTTGCATAAAAAATTATTCACACACTCCCCTTACTCATTACCGTTTTCAGGGTACTAAGGTATTCACTCACTCCTCTACCACTCACGTTGGCGAATTTCAGAAGTGAGTTTCAGCTCGCCAACCATTTTCAAATCACAATATCACATACCCTTGTGTAGTGTACAATTTTACACAGCCATGTAGAGAACATCATCTCCCATAGACTGTCATGAGAGACAAACTGTCTCGCTTTCATCACCCACACGTAGTCAGTGCATGAGCATGTATTCGCCGGCCCCTAGGTGTTTGACATCATTTTGTGGTCCGAAAGTGGGGGATTTGACATGGCTAGAAAAAAAAGTCATTGCAAATTCTCCTGCTAGTCCCATAGTCCCCCCCTCCCGTGGTGGAAAACATTGATAAATGTGCGCGCATGACAGTGAGGAAGATGAGGGCTGTGGTCTTTTTCAGATTCCAGATCATGTAGCTGAACTATGCATTCACTTACGCTATTCTGCAATCTATGTGAACAATAGTCCTTTTGTATCGATAAAAGGACATGAAAAATTAAATATTACAACATTCAAAAGCATAGTAATTAGTCGAGTGAGTGTTTACTTTAATGGTCGTTAACAACTGCATTTATTGAGGACCGGCAGTTTTCTGTAAGGACCTGAAGCTTTGGCTTGGTGCAGGCCCTTATGACCTGAAGCTATTTTCTCTTAATTTCGCACACTGGGTATGATGGGACACCTTATGGCACCACATATTGTACCTCATTAATTGTGCACATATCTAATTTTGAGCGAGCCAATAGAGCTAGAGGTCTGATTTTTGGTATATAGGAATAACTTAGCAATACAATTTTTTTGACAAAATGTCACGTGACCTCAATGACCTTTGACCTCAAATATACATATTTGTCCACAACTCAGTAACCACAAGTGCTACACCCTTCATATTTGGTATGATAGGACACCTTATGACACCATATATTGTACCTCATTAATTATGCGCATATCTTATTTTGAGCGAGCCAATAGAGCTAGAGATCTGATTTTTGCTATATAGGAATAACTTAGCAATACAATTATTATGACAAAATGTGACGTGACCTCAATGACCTTTGACCTCAAATATATATATTTGTCCACAACTCAGTAACCACAAGTGCTACACCCTTCATATTTGGTATGATGGGACACCTTATGACACCACATATTGTACCTCATTAATTATGCGCATATCTAATTCTAAGCAAGCCAATAGAGCTGGATGTCCGATTTTTGGTATATAGGGATAACTATAGGGTAGAAATTTTTTGATAAAATGTCATGTGACCTCGATGACCTTTTACCTTAAATATACGTTTATGCCAATGAATAAGTAACCACAGGTGCTATGTTCTTTATATTTAGTAGGATGGGAGACCTTATGCCAACACACGCTTTACCTCATTAATTATGCACATATCTAATTCTGGGCAAGCGAATAGAGCTAGAGGTCTGATTTTTGGCATATAGGGATTAATTAGCAATACAATGTTTTTTTCAAAATGTCACGTTACCTTGCACTTGGCAAAATGCTTGATATACAACTATATATACACAAATACTGATTCTGTACATGTGTTAAATACATTAAGTATACAGTACGTATGCTAATAAAATGCAAAACTACAGTGTACACTTAGTGTGCAAAGATCTGCATTACGTATACTCATGATCTTCATAGAAATACGATACGCATATCAACGTATTGGAATGTTCCATATACAAAAATATATACGCTGCATATGCAGTTAGTATTGTGTTCCGTATACGTCAATATACATAAATATGCTAAACGCATATCAAACATTTTGTCTAGTGTTGATGACCTTTGACCTTGATTATACATATATATGCATAACTCAGTAACCACAAGTTCTATACCCTTCAATTTTGATAAGATATTAGACCCTAAGATGTCACATCTTGTACCTCATTTATTATGCACATATGTATTTCTTGGCTGGCCAATACAGCTAGAGGTCTGATCTTTTTTCCCGATTTAGAACCAGAACTTAGACATGCCTGATGTTTCAAATTGGGAACAACAACATAGACCTATGTGCCCATAGATCTAAACATGTACACTTCAGTGATACTTCTTAATGACCACATTTCCCTGCCCCATCAAGACTAACTCCTATTACAAGTGGGGACTATGTCATTGTCAACGTTTTACAACAGCTTGCATGCATGCATGCAATCACTTCAGAATCTGCGTTTGGATACACCAAATTAGTACTAACTCGGCCATTTTCTTGACAGTATATTAATCGGTAATCCTGCAGTGTTAAACAAAGCAAGTCAAAAGCAAATTGTAAAAATGCAGTGTAATCTGTTGTGGTGACATTTTGCTAATTGTCATAAAAATAACCATAAAAGCCAATTATGTTGTGTTTTTCACTTCCTCTCATTGTTCATATAGAATGGCAAATTAACCATGTTTCACTGACAATTTCCATTCAAACAACTATTCAACTTGTATAGAAAATGAATGTTTGATAAACGTGTTCAATAGTTTCATACATGTGTAGGTTACCACTCGTTTAGTGGATAAATCTTGCATTTTTCCAAACCCAATTGTCAAGAGAGTTACGTGTAATAATTGCACATGTTGTTTGATAATAAAGTTAATTCAGTTGTGTTTTTAATGTTACCGCAGGAAAAAACTCGCAAGTTGTGTTATTTTCAAAAAGGTTTCCAGATTGTGCTTCGATTTCTGGTGCTATGTTTGACACTTGATTAACAGTTCAAAAGTTTGTCTAGCAGTTCATAGATTAGTAGGTTATATCAAACACTCATTAAGTTGATGCAAATTTTGCACAACTTTTGAGAATATTTTTTGATTTTATTATTCTATTGAGTTAGTTCATGGAAATGTTCTGACTCTGCGATGTTTATTCAAGTATAATTATCCATTGAGTTGAACTACAAGGATAGATTTCTGTAAGGCAACCAGTTCTCTTCCCGAATATGGCCACAGTACTGCCATACAATTATGATAAACACCAAAAATGGTGCACGTGCAATCTTTCCATCTTTACAAATACACATGGTGCAACCTACTTCAGGATGGGACAGGAATCCACTCCATTTATACCCTTTTTTCAAATAGTATGGCAAGCTTTGGAAAATGGCATTTTTAACAAAAATCGTTTCTTTGTTTCGCCTATTCTGCCATAAGCAAAATTTATAGATAGCAATGAATATCTGCAAAAATTAAATGGTAACTTGAGGTTGGTTAAATTTTGCAGTTACCTCTCAGGGCCCTTTAACTGGCTCTAATAAAATCCTGTAATGTTGAGTTTGCTTCCCAATGCCAGAACAATTCACTTAGGGACGCACCATTAGACTTTGTGAGGGGGTGGTCACGATCGGATTCTGAAATCTCCACCAAAATATAGTTAAACAAACACCATGTTATTTGTGCACATACTAATATTTATTAGACATCTACCATCGAGAACAAAAGAAATTTGCTGTAATTTGAATATTTAAGGAGTTTAAGCAATTTCCACTATAAATAAAGAACCCCTGCCTCAAACTCCACAAAAGTTGCTAGACATATTTTGCCGGTGTCATGCCATTGCTTCGTTTAATAACCAGTTAATCAAATGCCTAATTGACAGGAGGAAATTCAAGACCATATTTGAATAGTAGTATATATTGTCCTCAAAATTACTCTATCACGGCCCAAGTACTCATTGCCTTCAGCAATACTGCCTTATTATTATTATTATTATTATTATTATTATTGTTACAAGTTTAGGGGCTATAAGTATTATATAGAAATCTAATAACAGTTCATTGAAGCTGTGGGAATTCTGAAAAAGAGGTGTTCGAATGCAGGCCCATCGTGGCAGTCGTGGGCACGCACAAAACAAGGCACAGCGACTGTGGAGAGTCTATGCCAGTGTATTGCTGCAAATACCTTCACGCATGCGCACTCGTTTGCCAGTGTAGTCTGCCAATATGAGCATGCGCAATTGAGTTTACCTGCGCGTGTAATCTGTACACTACATCTCATGCTATCTTGTCGTTGAGCTTTGCATGTTGACAGAAACTGGAATTACTGCAGAGAATACTTTTCAGGACATCACAAGTGAGTCCTTTAGGTAAGTAACAAGTAAGACGTTTAGGAAATCCTTTCAGAAAGTTCACGCCGCCTGTGGCCATTTTGTGGAGTATAAGCTTATACGTACCTGGAGCGACGGTATACAGTATTTCTACTCTACATATTGCCAGATATTATGCAATGAAATTTTGCGTTTCACGTCGTTCAATTATTCAGATGGAAATGCCGGCCTTCTCCAAACTTTGAAAAAAATCAGGGTGACAGACTTTGGAATGCTAACTCTAGTGTAACAATGACGTTGAAGACATTTGTATTCGAGCTCGGCAACATTTTTTTATTTGAGAACTCTCATCATGGCAGATTCACTGAAACAGTGAGTATTCAACAACTTTTTCCTATGTCCATGTAGCACTTGTGCAAAAATAAGCGAGTCCGCAGGCCTCTGGCGAATCAATAAATGCGTTTTTCACCAAGCTGAAAGGTTGAAAGATGCGTCGGTCACTTTGGGACGAGCTAGATAAATGCAGTCAAACCCAGCTGGGCATAGAAATTTGCCATAGTATGACTTTGTTCTGGAGACGACCGGCCGTGCGGTGGAACTTTGCCACAAAGTTTCCATATCTGAACCGACGTACTTGAATGACAGGCACAGGAAACGATGGCCAATAAAAACGCATTCTCGTTGCATTTTGATAATAATGTATCAATCTAAATGACATGGAAATTATGCCTCCTCCCAACAGAAGGGCCATTGTCTATTTTTAGCCCTGCTACAGTATGTCTCAGTGCTGAAAAGGCCATATTGTTGTCATGTTGTCATGGCGACTTTTAAAATTTGCCTACAACTGTGAGAGTGAAACGGGTAGTTTATAGGTCACAAAACTTTTGAGTCCCACTGTCGTCCATTACTCTTGTTTCCTTGGGCATTAAAGGTGTGAAAGTATACACATCAAAAGACTAGAAAATTCACTTCATGGGCAGAACCTTGTAAAATAGCCCTTTCTTGTCTGTGGTTAACGAAAAAAGATACCCCTGATCTAAAATATGCATGGGCTACCAGCCAGTGTCACCAGGCTACCAACTTCAGAATATGGTTGCCAAAGAGGACTACCAGGGAAAAAAATTAATTTCGAGCCCTGGGCAATATTAAACATGAAAAATTTAACTTGTAATATTTCCCCTTGTCTTGGCCTGCTGGGTTTAAAAAAATGTTTAAAGGTATACAGGGATCATGTTCAAATTTAGCCATTGTTACCATGGAAAGGGGAGATCTAGCTAATCATCAGAATCATAGAGTTTATGGGGTCACGCCAGGTCACACAAAAAAAAATGCACCACTACATGGCCATAATTTTACTTTAATTAAACAATCAGAAATATATAATTTGTCTTCATTATTCTTCCTGGAATGAGGCAAAGAAATCAAAATAAATTATTATAAAATGAACAATTATTATACGTCATTAATTATAAATCCATAAAATAAATAAGTACCAGTGAATTATGTTTGAAATAAAACAAAAAAAATAGCGCCAATGGCACTTGATCACAACTGGCACATTGTGAAACTACTCTATCTCTGGGTACACCTGTACATGAAATACTGAATGGGTAGGTGCTGCGGGTTTGGAGTTTGTCAGTAAATACACACAGGTAACAAAGTCCCCAAGTAGCGAATTCCAGCCATTTTCAAACCACACTGTTTGTCAGTGGGGTAAGCAATATTCGCAAAAATCACATTTCCAGGCTAATAGACTATGTTTTACGAAATCACACGTCCTTATTACAAAATAAAACGATCTTTGTCTTTAAATCAATGCGCCAGTAAACAGGTCCAGCAGCTAGTTATGTCATCAAGTCTGTAATGTTAAGGGTCATAACAAATGTGAGAAATCTAAAACATTAAATATGTTGTTTTTTATCAATTTTATAACCAAAAGCGCATGGAAATCTCTGATACTTTGAATCAGCCATCCTGCATATTTGTAACATTCATCAAAACCTCATTTCTGTTCCACAACTCATTAAATAGTCCACAATGCAGGATTGGTGTACATTCCAAAACTACATATATGAAAGACCCCTAAAATCAATTAGTTAAAGGGGGTTAGAAATTTCCCAAAACTATCTAACCGCTGCTCCATTTGGCTCCATTTTTCGGAATCGGAACCTTGGAATTAGTCTGAATATCTCTACCAAATATCAATGCAGTCTGTTCAGCGGTTTTTGACTTTTTGTCGTTTACGGAAAATGGACACTGTCCACCACCGGTTGAAGCTAACCCTATCACAACTTCCAGATGTGATAATGACCTATGGTCATTATGTTAAAAAATACCGCCAATGGCGCTTTGACATAATGACCGCCTAGTATTATCGGCATTTATCAACAACCACACTCACTGTGAATTAGACAGACCACGAAGTCAATGAGCAACATATAGCTGAAAGACTGTTTTTCACATTGCGATTTTAAGCTCATTTTTATGAGAAAAGAGACATGTATATGTATATGGAGAAAAAGCAGAAGACATATTTGTAAATTGTTTGCTAAGTGACAATTATATATGCATCTCTTGAAATTTTGTGGTTATAAGGTATAACAGTAGTGTAAGAATAATGAGGTATGAATAAGTTAGTAAAGCTAAGTTGACAGTAATTAAGATTACAAAATTATACACTAAGCTGGGGAAATCTGATTGAAATAAGTGTTGAAAAGTAGCAAAGTCATGGTCATCTTTTGTCTAAAACCTTGTGTAAGTTCATGAACTTTACATAAATCTTGCTATAGATTTGTTGCTAATGGGCAATAACTGTGTTTCAGATCATTTGAAAGCAATCTATCCATGACAGGTTTAAATTGTAATATACTTCTGTTTAAAGGAGAGAAACTTCTCAAATAATTTCTTCCCTGTAATTTGCTGTGAGAACACATGGACAGATGCTCAAGACTTTATGCTGGTGCTACCTTGATAACTAACCTACAACTTGTAACGTCATTGTCTAACCTGTTCACCCCAATTTCCTGTAGACAGGTCCACACTCTCCATTGATAACAATGGGTTTGGGCCATACCATTGTAGTGAAAGACTGTAACATGTGAGGTTGTGGATACTTAATCTCTGGAATGTCAAAGTCTGTATATTGACTCAAGGATGTTTGCTTAACAAATGCCTAGGGTCATCTCAAAAGTGAGAATCTAAACTATGAAATATGTTTTTTTTAATGCTTTTGATGCCCAAAAGACCATAGAAATCTCTTATACTTCGAATTAGCCATCCTGCATATTTCTAACATTCATCAAAACCTCATTTCTATTCAACAACTCATAAAACAGTCCACAATGCAGGATTGGTGTACATTCCAAAACTACATATATGAAAGACCCCTAAAATCAATTAGATAAAAAGGGGGGTTAGAAATTTCCCAAAACTATCTAACCGGCGCTCAGTTTGGCTCCATTTTTCGGAATTGGAACCTTGGAACCAGTCTATGTATCGGTATCAAATATCAACGCAGTCTGTTCAGCAGTTTTTGACTTTTTGTCGTTTACGGAAATGGACGACATCAAACACCGGTTGAAACCACCTCTATATCACAACTTCCAGTTGTGATAAAAACTGTGCGCTACCGTTACTGCTTGTGATAAATATAATGGTACATTGGGTGTTAAGGAGGATTGGGTTCGGATACTAGTAGAATTAATTTCAGGACATAAAATTAATTTGAAGGCATAAACTTAATTCGATAAATGTATAATAAGTTAGTAATATACTGTATAACACTTATTTGGGATGACTGCATGAAACACAATTAAAAATGCTTGAAAAATTATTTCTGGTCGATGTAAAATTACTTCTAACACACTAAAATTAACGGACTAAAATTAACGGAAAACATAATTTTGACCAAAATGGCCCCAATATACATTATCTTTATTATTCTTTCTAGAATGAAGGCAAAGAAATTCGATTATTAATAATATTATTATAGAACAAATGTTAAAAGTTGTTACTTAGAAATCCATAAAATAAATAAAAAACAGTGAATTATGTTTTAACATAGACCCTGTCAAGGGTCTATGGTTTTAAATAAAAAAATTGTGGTTACCGAAATGGTTACTATGGCAACATAAAACAACAATGAACATGGAGTTCATGCTGTTATAAATACACTTAGGAGAGCATTTGCATAGTAACTGGGATTACTTTTAATGGACTTAGGAAAAAAATTGAAATTTAAAAACGCAAATAGGTTACTATGGAAACACAGGGCAGTAAAAATGGATATCATATTTTGTCTTTCTAACCCAAAATAACCCTTTGGTATAATATTTCTGTTGATTACTGGATTTTTACACTGGATATTTGGTCTTTCTAACCAAAAATATCCCTTTGATATAACACATTCTGTTGATTCCTGGATTTTAGATGGAATCTTTGAAAAACTGGTAATTTTTACTCCTGAATGGTTGCCATGGAAACATCTCACATTAAAATGAGTGATTTTTTTTGGTGTGCTAACCAGAAAAACCCTTATTATCAATTTTTACATCAATCAATAGTTCTTTAATAGGAATTACGGAAAAAGTAACATTTTCAATCCCAGAATAGTTACCATGGCAACTCAAAACATTAAAATAAGTCTGGTTTTTGTGTTCTCTGACCCAAACCCCCCCTGCTAGATAATTTTCATATCAATCAAAGTAACTTTTCATTGGATATTAGAAAAACTGAAATTTTCAACCCCTAAAATGGTTTTCATGGAAACATGGGGCAGTGAAATCGATATCATATTTGGTCTTTTCGTCCCGAAAAACCCTTATGGTGAAATTTTCACGGAAATTGAACCTATTATTATTTGCGTTATTATATCTATATAATACCTATATTATTATTATTATTATTATTATTATTATTATTATTGTTATTATTATTATTATTATCATTATTATTACAAGTTTAGGGGCTATAAGTATTATATAGAAATCTAATAATAGTTCGATGAAGCTGTGGGAATTCTGAAAAAGAGGTGTTCGAATGCAGGCCCATCGTGGCAGTCGTGGGCGCGCACAAAACAAGGCACAGCCACTGTGAAGAGTCTATGCCAGTGTATTTGCTGCAAATATACCTTCACGCATGCGCACTCATTTGCCAGTGTAGTCTGCCAATATGAGCATGCGCAATTGAGTTTACCTGCCCATGAATGTGTAGTCTGCACTACGTCTCGTGCTATAATCACTGCATGAAAACCAATAATTCAGATAAATTCACATTAATGAGTTGTCTGTATTATAGTGTAAAACACGTGAATTCACATGAATTCACATGAATACAGGCTTGCTGAATACAAAAAATTGATTCTTGACTGTATTCATCTGTATATGCACTCTTCAGCTAAAATACAGGCAATAATCCATGTTAATACAGTAAGTATTATAGGGTTTTTATGCAGTGCTATAATCTTGTCGTTGAGCTTTGCATGTTGACAGAAACTGGAATTACTGCTGAGAATACTTTTCAGGACATCACAAGTGAGTCCCTACCTAAGGTAACAAGTAGGACGTTTAGGAAATCCTTTCAGAAAGTTCACGCCGTCTGTGGCCATTTTGTGGAGTATAAGCTTATACGTACCTGGAGCGACGGTATACAGTATTTCTACTGTACATATTGTCCATTGCACCTGTTTCCTTGGGCATTAAAGGTATGCAAGTATACACATCAAAAGACTAGAAAATTCACTTCATTGGCAGAACCTTGTAAAATAGCCCTTTCTTGTCTGGTTAACGAAAAAAGATACCCCTGATCTAAAATATGCATGGGCTACCAGCCAGTGTCACCGGGCTACCAACTTCAGAATATGGTTGCCCAAGTGGACTACCAGGGAAAAAAAGTTAATTTCGAGCCCTGGGTAATATTAAACATGAAACATTTAAGTATAGGATAAAGCCCGAGTATGAGGGCTCTTCTGGTATATAAAGTCCAACCCAACGATAAAATGTCGAGGCCGCAGGCCGAGACATTTTATCGTAGGGTTGGACTTTATATAGCAGAAGAGCCCGAGTACGAGGGTTTTATCCGACTTAAAAACTATCGCCCCTAACTGATATATTTTCGTTTTCAATGTGTTTACGTCAACCGTCCCCTTTGTCAATGTAACATGTTTAGGATATGAATTAAAACTTTTATTTGTGAAATAGCCTTCCAATGTAATGGAACATCCTATAAATGCCCTAGGGCACATTATATAAATGCCCTAGGGCACAGCAGATTTTGTGTTGCAGCTGGTTTCCGCTGTGTTACCAATTTTGAATATTAAAACGTACCAGATGTCTACAGAATATGACATGTTCACTTTTGATTGGACAGTACTTTACTACGGCGCTGTCATTCGTTTCTGGAATTTGGTGACCAAGGCTTTACGAGTAGATAAAACACCCTAAATTGAGCACTCTGATTGGTCAATCAACAGTAGATAGTTTTTAACTTGTAATATTTCCCCTTGTCTTGGCCTGCTGGGTTTAAAAAAATGTTTAAAGGTATACAGGGCCGTACCATGTTCAAATTTAGCCATTGCTACCATGGAAAGGGGAGATCTAGCTAATCATCAGAATCATAGAGTTTATGGGGTCAGGCCAGGTCACACAAAAAATAATGCACCACTACATGGCCATAATTTTACTTTAGTTAAACAATCAGAAATAATTTGTCTTCATTATTCTTCCTGGAATGAGGCAAAGAAATCAAAATGAAGTATTATAAAATGAACATTATTATACGTCGTTAATTATAAATCCATAAAATAAATAAGTACCAGTGAATTATGTTTTAAATAAAACAAAAAAACTGTGCGCTACTGTTACTGCTTCTGATAAATAATGGTACATTGGGTGATAAGGGGACTTGGGTTCATAAAATTAATTTGAGATACAAGTAGAATTAATTTTAGCACATAAAATTATTTTGAAGGCATAAAATGAATTAGATGAATGCATAATAAGTTGGTACTATACTCTATAACACTTATTTGGGATGACTGCATTAAACAAAATTAAAAATGCTTGAAAAATTATTTCTGGTCTATATAAGATTAATTCAAACACACTAAAATAAACGGAAAACAATTTTGACAAGAATGGCCCTAATGTACATTATCTTTATTATTCCTCCTAGAATGAAGGCAAAGAAATTACAATTAATATTATTATTATTATAGAACAAACATTAAAAGTTGTTACGTAGAAATCCATAAAATAAATAAAAAACAGTGAATTGTGTTTTAACATAGACCCTCTCAAGGGTCTATTGTTTTAAATAAAAAAAGCTGTGGTTCCCAAATAGGTTACCATGGCAACATAAACAAAAATGAACACGGAGTTCATGGTGTGATAAATACACTTAGGAGAGCATTTGCATAGTTACTGGGATTACTTTTAATGGATTTTTGAAAAAATTGAAATTTTAAAACGCAAATAGGTTACTATGGAAACACAGGGCAGTAAAAATGGATATCATATTTTGTCTTTCTAACCTAAAATAACCCTTTGGTATAATATTTCTGTTGATTAATGGATTTTTACACTGGATATTTGGTCTTTCTGACCCAAAATATCCCTTTTATATAGCACATTCTGTAGATTACTGGATTTTAGAGGGAATCTTTGAAAAACTGGTAATTTTTACTCCTGAATGGTTGCCATGGAAACATCTCATGAGTGTGATTTTTTTATGTGCTAACCAGAAAAACCCTTTTTATCAATTTTTTACATCAATCAATAGTTCTTTAATAGGAATTAGGGAAAAAGTAACATTTTCAATCCCAAACTGGTTACCATGGCAACTCGAAAAATTAAAATAAGTCTGTTTTTGTGTTGTCTGACCCGAACTCCCCCACTAGATAATTTTCATAACAATCAAAGTAACTTTTCGTGGGATATTAGAAAAACTGGAATTTTCAACCCCTAAAATGGTTACCATGGAAACATGGGGCAGTGAAATCGATATCATATTTGGTCTTTTCGACCCAAAATACCCTTATGCTGAAATTTTCATGGAAATTGAACCTATCATTATTCGCGTTATTATATCTATATAATACTTATATTAATTATTACAAGTTTAGGGACTTAAAGAATAACATAAAATAACGTAATAATGGTATGTTTTACCATTGTGTTTGAAATGAAAAATGCCACAAATAAATTTTCTGAGTTCTTGTCGGCAGGGAATATTTGGTCCTATCGATCCAATGTTCCTAATTGTTCACTGACACGGGCCAAACTACAAGTTTAAGGACAAAAAATATTATTTAGTGATCCAATAACGCTTAGGGTTATTGAGTGTTCCCGATAATTTTGCTGCATTTTAATCTCAAAAACAAGCGCAGGTAGTGTAATTTTAAAGAAAATTGAATTTTTCACGTAAAGACTATTCTTTTCCCTCGTTCTACCCTTGAATTGAATGAGTCGATTTTCTTTCATGAAGTAATTTATGAGGTTTAACGAAATCTTGTTTGGCGTCAGATAAAAAATTGAATGAAATTTCATTATTTCGTGTGTGTAATAAATTACAGCAAGACACTTCTGCAAATCAAATCAGTGTTTGCTGATTTACAAGTTTACGGGGTTGCTTGTCTAAATTCACGGTAAAAATTAAGAAAATCTAACAAAATACCATACGTAATTATGACTACATGTACGTGTTGAAGTGTCGTTTGCCGTCCAAAACGTCTGTACTACACGTACGTGACGTCTGGTTATCACGTGACAATAAAACGCTACGCTATGGAACGTATAATGAATCTCTTTAAGACTTATCTAGGTTACGATTTCGCTACCCTTAATCTTCCAGTCGGGGAAGCTCGTTAAACTGCAAAACAAACGTGATGGACTACAACTTGTAAGACATAACAATCACCAACACTCTATATTACACATGTTAAAGTTGGTTTTTGTATTTGTCATTATTTGATCTAATAAAGTCTTTATGTCACTGTCCGAAAGTGATATGAAAAAGTACGTTCGCGAACCTAGGGTCAACCATATAGGTCAACATTCTAAGCGTTACGTCATATGCGCGCTAAGAGACTTCACCTTTCGCACTACGGAAGCGTCTTTGAGGAAAGCACTTCCTGGGTTTACACAGTTAAGCATTAAGGTGATTTTAACATAATGGCAGCTGGAAATGTGCATGACCTTCGATTATTTAATTTCGAAGTATCACTTTGAGGTAATTTTGTTCCCTCGGTGACGTTCGATTTTCTCCCTCCCTCGGAAAGCCCCAACACTGAGCAGCATCAAAGCAGGCCAGGAGACCAATCTCGGGGCACATTTGCCCTCCTGACGGGACGTCGGGCAAATGTCACCTACCCTAGGGCACAAAGTCCCTTGTTTGGGCTATAATCGACTGACACCTCTCTTATGCATCTTCGCTTGCCAAGGTCTCTTGTCCAGGCAGCTGGATGCTTCCCGAAAATAGATGGCAGTTAGTGGGAAGTAGCGGGCGGACCCGTGCGAGTGGGCGATGCTCTGCACATGTTTAGGGAGCGTTCAGTTATAATGGCTGGGATGGGCCGGCGAAATCCAGGGGGTCACCTTAAATTTGAAAAATGCAAAGGGGAGGGGGTGATGTATTTTTCAAACAGCTCAGAAGGGGTCACTTAATTTTCATAAGTATCCGTCCCATCAAAAAGCATTTTCAGTGTTCAGAAATATTCTGGGAGATAAAAATGATTCGCTGCATAATTTCATTCTCTGAAGTCATTTAACCGTAATCCGGAACAAAAGTATAATTATCCGTCACATGAACATTTTGACTCGGCAACTCTGAGGCTTGTCTTATTTTAAATCGAGCTCACTGTGAGGGCGATGAACAATTCCTATCACTTACATATTAGAGATAAAGCAAGTTTTGTCAGAAAAAATATTTAACAGTTACTTGTAGACTACTAGTACCATGAAAAGGGAATTATACTTTTAAGTGAAATTCCAATATCATCATTGTTGTCCACATCTGAACTGTCAAATACCCTTTTTGAATCAAGTACATTTGTATCAATTGTCAAACACCTATAAAAGCAAAGATTAAGGTAGTTTAGCATTATATTGAAAAAAAAAATATTCATAGTTTCCTCATAGACTACCATGTATAGTGAATCAATGTTTCAGTGAAATTTTAAAATCCAATTTCCTGCACACATAACCATTTGTAAACACCCTAGTCTAATCAAGTACATTAATATGAATTATCGAGAGTATATTATTTATTGTTTCCTCATAGACTCCCAAGTATAGTGGATAACATTTTCAGTGAAATTCCAAAGTCAGATTTCTTGTACAAATAATATGCACCTTCAACCATCATATTCTGATCATTGACAAGTACAATTATGTTAATTGTCCAACATCTGTATACGTACAAGTATAGCAAGTTTTTCATTGGAAAAATTATTCACAATTTGATCATAGTCTCCTATGTATAGTGAATGAACATTTTTGGTAAAATTCGAAAGTCAAATTCTTTGTACACATACTAGTTGTAACAACCCTATTCCAATTAATACATTTATGTCAATTATCACCTGTCTATAAAAGCACAGATATTGCTAGTTTTGTATTGAAAAAGTATTACATAGTTTTCTCATAGACTACCATATATAGTGAATCAACATTATCAACAGCTGATTATCAATTAAATCCAAATATCAAACTTTTGTACACACATGCTTACGTAGAAATAATTGCGATCTACCCGTAATATCTGTCCAATCCCTTTGAGGGGTTATTTCAAAATTATAGCAAGTCGGAAGGGGAAATTTGATCATTAACACCTTGTGAGTCTGTAAGGGGTGGGTCATTTGCAAAAATGTGAGAATCTTTTTTTGGATTCTATCGTCCCCCTCGAGGTATTTGTGTGTGAAGGTTTACTCAAGCAGTGGGCGGGGTGGGGGGGGGGTGTCATGAAATTTTTGTCATCTTAAAAGGGGGGGTCATCATTTTTTTGGTGCAATGGATAGGGTGGATTTCACTTAGTTTGACTGATGCACAGGAATAATTTGCCGGCCCACCCCCTGCCATAATAGCTGAACGCTCCCTTAATGATGATGTAATGCTTTCTCTTGTTGTTCTCTTGTGTTCACAAGCACAATCTCCATTTAATGCGACTGTGGGAGTTTGGTGTGTAAGTCGGCACGTCTTAATCCGAATCTGTGCAAAACTTCACACGTACAGAAAACATACAGCCACTCTGCGTTCTCTGCGTTTCTATCAGTGCGGACGCACATATGCGATTTTTCCGTTGTTGCTAAATATGCTTATACCAAATTCCATCGTTGCCCAGAAGTTCTGGCGTTCGCTTCAGAGCAACATCAGACTGACTTGGCGACGGTTCAGGTAGGTTGGAGCTCTCCAAATTTTTGTTCAATTTTACCCAGTAAGTTTGAGATTGAGTATTTTATGATACTTAATTTTAAGACTAATGGTTTCTAATCAAAAGTGACCGTTCATGCAGTATTTCTCTCCCTTAAATAATTGAAATTGACATTGACATTGCTAACGACAGTTGACTGCATTATCGGGAGAAAGTTGTAAGCGGTATGACCTACTTTCTGAATTTAATATTTCCGTCTCTCGGCCTTATCTTGAACAATTTTAGTAATTTTCGTACAATTTTATGTCAAGGAATAGATTTTGTGAATATCGCTTCTGGAGGAGGTCGTTTGGCAGTACAATAGTGTTTGAAATGCAGACACCTGAAAACAGGAAGTACGATGGCAACTTCGTTCAAAATATTCTTATTTAATATTACGGTCGTTTAATCCAGTTATTTGTTAGGGAAGCATTCAGTTGACAATATTCTGTCGCTTACTTAAAGGCATGTTTCAGGCGTCAGATTATCTTGCCAGGAAATTTACTTACTGGATTACAATTCCAATGGAAAATAAAAGGCTATGACACCTTCGTAATCCTCTTACAGACAAGAACAAACTCGAAACCTGGGATCGATTCCCCTACAGAATAGTTATAACCGTTGCAGTATTTCAAAAACAATAAAATGCAAGTTATCCTCGACCCACAGTCACCTGTGGTTCGATATAGGGCGATGGCTGCTTTGGTATGCATTAGAAATATAGGAAGTTGGAAATTATGGAATAGCCGCTATACACACGTATAGCCGAGTTCGGAGACGGATTTTCCTGACAAAAAAGCCACAGTTAACTGAATAAACCAGCATCGATGGCTTCCAGTACGTCTCTGAATTCATACCTGTTATAGTCTATCGTCAATAACGATCTTCTTTGCATTTTTGGGTACGATTTCCGATGGGACTCGCGCTTTCAACATGAAGCGAACACTTTTTACAACAGCAGTGGATGACACACTTGACAGAGATTTTGTGAAAGTAAAGCAATTTATTCTTCTCTGACTGTCTACAATGACTATTCACTTAAGCCTCACCTGTACACATTAGAGAATATGATAACCTAGAGGGCAATGCTGTATACTAAGTAGGCTGAAGTTCATTTCAAGTATAGGGAGTCTATTGGGAGTTCAGATGTGCATTAAGTTTGTGAGATAAAATCCTATCATAGACAAATGAGAGCATGCTGATATTAAGTCGGAAGATTCCATAGAACAGCTGATATAGAAGGATATTTTGAAATAGAGAAAAATCCTATGTTTTATATAACAATATCTGCTACTGATATATGTTACTATATCATACCAGTATATTGATGGCGGAAATGCTGCGATCTGATTGGTCGAGACGCGATAACAACCATGGTATATTGGCGATATACCATGGCAGGCATGCGCGCGAACTCTAAGCTTGAGTAAAAGTCCGTTTTTGACGTTCCACGCCAGAATTTCAATATACTGTTATGATATAATAGCAATAAATCACACCAAGCGACGGTATACCACTCGATTTTGACCAGTTCACGACATACATGCACGAGCGATAGCGAGTGCATATATGTCGTGAACTGGTCAAAATCTCGTGGTATACCATCGCTGGGTGTGCTTTTTTGCTGAAATATATAATGCATATGTATATCCATTGAAGAGACAATTTTCAAAGCGTGCCATTCTTTATAAAATACGCATATTAAAGTGAGCTAACAATTGACTGAGAACTTAATGAACAATCTTTGACAAGTACTTTTAAAACATATGTCTAACAAATGATAAATTTGCTGGTTTTTAATACGCATGTATATTAATAAGTTGTGTGAGCTTATTCTTTCAGATCAACACTGAGTGTACTGACGGCCAGTGAGCGTGATGCGTGACAATACTGAAACATTTAAATTTCTTTTTGATATATCATTACAACAATGATTTATAGCCATTAAAGACATTAATGATTATAACAATCTAGATTTGCTGCAATGCAATTTGCTGCAAAATGAACTCAAAGTTCCATCGTAAGATGGTGACAATGATATTGAAAATGTAGAAAGCAAAAAGCTGCTTGGTGCATGTGGAAGATTCAGAGTCATTTATCATGGACATCACATGTTGTAATGTGAAAAAAATAAAGAGTAAACTGTATCTTATTGCCAGAATTTAAGCATTTTTACAAGTTTCAGCAAGGCGTCAGTTTTATAACAGTTTCATTTTACCATATTTTGATAAATATGATCTCGGTGTTTGGGGTTGTTGTAGTCAAAATGATGTTTGAATTGTCTTTTAAAGCGGGCAATGCGACTAATTTTGAAATGTGATTCGTTCCTCATCCACTGAAATGTTTACACTTTTTACAATGGTATCCGCTATCGTATCGCTATAATTACAACCTAGTAGTGTCTGTTCACAAGGCTATTTGTGGCCTCTTTCCTGCATACATCTGGGTTATGATAACAAAGTACAAAGATCCACAAAGATATTTGATATCTGTTGTAATAAAGCTCTACAAGTTCCATTTGCTAGAACCGAATTATTAAAGCAGTTAGTCTTTTAGAGTAATTACCTGTACAACGTTTTGCCTACAGCAATAGGAAGTAGTACTTGTCAAGTGTGAGAGCTTTAAAGAAGGCTTGTTACAAATGTTATCGACAAAGTTTTTCGACACTTTTACATCATGAAACATGTCTGTGTTATAATGTTGTTGTTATCCTGTACTTTGTCTTCTGTGTATAAGTTTTCTTTGTGCTCGACCCTTGTGAAAAGAGGCGTATACCTATCACGGCTATCGAGTTGAAATAAAGTTTGTATTGTTGTTGTATTGTTATAACATACTTATTGCATCAAATTGTAAAGGATTTATAAAATCGCCTCATTTTTTATGCTTAATTTTCTGCACTTTTATAGGGGAGATACTTTCTCCAACGCAAAGAATTCAGGATGAGATGATTCTTGGAGAAACGCTACAATGAGTATCGTCGCTAGAGGGCAACCTTCACGCATGCGCTATAGCTGTTGTTTTATGGACTTGTAATGACAACCGGTACTCGCCGCCGGTGCAGTTTTAAGTTAACATTTCCGTCTCACGGCCTTATCGCCAAAACTGAGGGCACAGCGTTTCAGTTTGATGTCTGATGAGTGAAAGGACAGTGACAAAATCAAACTTGGAGAAGAAAAATGTAATGAGCATGACCGGAAAATTCAGGAGTGAATGAGTTGTATTTTCTGTCAAATCGCACGAGACAACATGTTGACTTCGCGATTTTTCTGCAATGTAAGTAAACAAATAAGACACTAAATAATGTACGATTTGTAAATCCAACTATCTGTCTTTCAATTCGCCAAGTTATAAATAACATAAGTTGAATTCTCGATGAACTATTGGCGAAATTTCTTTACAATATGTAGCGCTAGATTTAGTGAATTTTTTTGAAATTTTCGAGTTCCATACCACCCACCAAGGAAAATCGATTTTGCGCGTCTCGGGTATCTGCTTCCACACTGTATGCGTTCCTTCCTGCCAAAAACTGCTTCTATGTAGGGACACCCGTGTCCGATCGATGTCTGGGGGCGTCCTCTAGCTTACCCAGGTAAAAGTTATCCGACGAATTTTGGCAAAGTCAAAAACCTCTTTTTGATGACATTTCAGTTTGGTGGGACAAAGGCAAGGATAAACTTCGAGAATTAGCCATTAAGTAAAGTGTACAGAAAAAGAGAAGTAATAAGAAACATCGTAATCTGTTGGAAAAAAGGCTGCACAATATGATGACTTCAGATCAATCCGCAAGTGATATTGAAGAGGTTAAAAACCAGTTAAAATTATATGAATTAAATCAAATACAAGGACAGCAAATTCGATCAACTAAGGGCCCAATGGGTTGAACAAGGAGAAAAGTCTTCAAAATATTTCCTCGATCTAGAAAAAGAGAGAGGTAAAGAAAAATTATTCAAGGAGGTTAGAGACAAGAGCGGCAAAATAGTGACTGATATTGATTCTATATTAGACATACAAGCAGAATTTTATGAAGATCTTTACAAACAAGAAAATATTGACACCCTGCTACAGAGGGAATTAATAGATAAAACCAACATTGCTTTACGTAATCAAGATAAACAGAGTTGTGAAGGTCAAATTACACAGGAAGAAGCTCTCAACGCTTTAAAGTCGATGGCCAACAATAAGTCACCTGGTTCTGATGGCCTTTCAGTGGAATTCTATAAATGCTTCTGGCATATTTTAGGGTCTGACCTAATTGAAACATTTAACACTTGCTTTAATTCAGGGGAATTGACGAACAGCCAGAAACTTGGTTTAGTTTCTTTTCTCTATAAAGAGGGAGATAAGGCAGACTTAAACCAATAAGTCTCCTCAATGTAGACTATAAGATTCTTGCAAAAGTAATTGCTAATAGGGTAATTGGCAAAATATGTAGCCCAGATCAGTGTGGATACATCCCCGGGCGGGAGATAGGTGATAATATTGTCTTTACCAGAGATGTTATTGAATACGCTAATTTTACTGATAAACCTCTTATTTTCAAAAGTCTTGACCAAACAAAAGCTTTTGACAGGTTAAACAGAGATTTCTTTTTCAAGTCCTTGACAAATTCAACTTTGGCACTGACTTTATCAAGTGGATAAAAATTCTTTATAATAATACTACTTGCAAAATTAAGTGTAATGGCTTTCTTTCTCGCAATATTCATCTTCATAAGTGTGTGAGACAAGGGTGCCCCTTATCACAATTACTGTATATTATGGCAGCAGAAGTGCTAGCTGAAAATATTCGTAAAGATGACAGCATATCAGGATTCATACCACCAGACAAACAAGAGGAAAAATTAAGTGTTTTGCAGATGATACGACTCTTCACTTGAGAAATTTGAAAAGCATTACTCAGTCGTTGAAAATGTTCAACAACTATGAAAAAGCAACAGGTGCAAAGCTGAACAAAAAGAAATCCAAAGGTTTATGGGCTTGGAGTTTTAAAAACCGCACTGATTCAGTGGAAGGGATCGATTTTTCAAACAAGGTTTTACAGATCTTGTGAGTTGGGTTTGGAAACAGTAACACATCTAGAGAAAACTGGAAAATAGTGATGGAAAAATTTACGAATTGTCTTAAGATCTGGAATTCTAGAAATCTGTCTTCTAAAGGCAGGGCAATAGTAGCTAATATGCTGGCTGCATAAAAATTATGGTACCTGGCATCATTTGATCACGGACCTAAGGAAATTATTAATGAAGCAAATAGTAAATTATGGAATTTTATTTGGAGAGGCAAACGAGAAGTTATAAAAAGGGGCATTTTCATTCAAAGATATGATGACTGTGGCAAAAAAGTTGTCGACATTGAAGAAAAAATTAATGCACTCCAATTAAAGTGGCTTATGAAATTATTTGAGAAAAATCCAGATAAAGGGACCCCTAAATGGGCCAGCTTATCAAAATATTTCATAGCGAATTATGACAATAAACTGAATAGTGATTATCACTACCTCCATCTCAATTTCAAAGTCAACAACAAACGAACCCCAATGGTGTATGGGGGTATGTTAAATACCTTGAAGTCACTTAGACTTACAAGAGTGAATCTACCAACATCAAAACAGAATCTTCTTAGAGAAGTTCTGTGGTATAATGACAATATTAAGAATGAAGGAAGTGTCCTTTTTTATGAAAAATGGTCAAAGGCTTAAGGACATCTGGAATGATGACAGAAATGACTGGCTTCAACCCATGGGAAATAATTGCAAAAATTAGAGGGGGTACAAATAGACATGTGCAAGAGGAAATCAAGACAGAGTATGAAACACTCCTCAATGCTATTCCAGATTCCTGGAAACAAATCATCTCTTCAAACATCCAAAATGAAGAAAACTATAATATCAAGTTTTAGACTTAGAGAATTATGGTCTGACAAAAAGTGATGTCAAAACCAAGTCACTTTATTGGAAATTAGTTGATAAGAAATGGCATGCAGTCAAAGGTCAGATTGGTCAAAAATAGGCTGAGAATCTAAGTCTCACTGACAGTTACAAAGCTACTCTATTCAGCCGTCTTAATTCAACAGGAATTGTCAGCACTTCAGTAAATTATTTAGATTGGAAGATTTTCCATCGAGGCCTAGTCACAGGAAGCTTGGCCAAAACTTTCAATTTAAGTGATGGGAAATGCCATATTTGTGGCCAAGAAGAAACACTGGAACACATCTTATTTGAGTGTAATATGTTAAAGAAATCTGGCAGAAATGTTTTTGTTTCTTTGTCAGAAAACACAACTTTGATAATAATATCAATATCAAAAGATTAGCAATTTCAGGAATCTAAAATGATAATAATGCAACATCTGACATTATTTACTGTATTACTTCCTTTGTAAAATATACAGTTTGGAATATTCGAAATTCGGTTACTCTTGATGGGATTAAAGTTTCCCTTCAATCCTATGTCATGCAATTGAAATTTTATCTCTCCTCATGGATGAATACATTGTATTTCACTTATAAGATGATGAACAAAACTGACGATTTTATAACAAAACAGCTAATTATTTGGGGTTTTTTTGTTTTCAGACAAGACGCATTGTAATTTTAATGCATTCACAGTTATGTAGATTTGTTTTATTTGTGACTATGTGAAAAAACATTTATCTGTTTCAAAAAAAAAAAAAAAAAAAAAAAAAAAAGTCATCCGACGCTGAACACTGACCAACTGTATATTGCATCTTCCAGTTTGGAATGCCAAACTGGGCAAAGAGCCCTTGTACAATCTACAAAGGGCGCCCAAAGACAGGATCCTGCAAATGGCAGGCAGCCGTAAGGCAAGGGCTTTTGGTATTCGCACCCCCCTGTCTAAGGGAACCACTGCTGAGAAATGACAACCTATTTTGCATTTACACTTTTTTGATCTTCTGTAAACTTAAACTACAACACAAATCCCTCAGGAATTGACACAATAGATAAAGCACTTCAACTCTGTCGCTGAGATGTACTGGCAGACTTCTCCAACTCGTCAAACTTTTTTTTTCTGTAACTCCGACAGTTGCAGCCGCATCTATAGGCACATACACAGAAAGGCAGTCTCAAAATAGCACACCTCAAATGTCTACAAGTTTCCTCTCATAAAACCACAACAGTGGGCGCCACATGCACCACCTTACTCACAGGGAACAGATGAAAGGACCCTGGAATGGGGTAGTTTTTTGTGCAACGGTTTACCTTATTTGATTTAATTAATTTTGACTGTGATATTTCAAATAAAGAGTTCAACTCCACACCGTCCAACTGCTTTGTATATTAATGACAAGTCCTTATCTCATCTCCAACCTGTGTATACACCACTGTAATTGCAAACTTGCTAATCCGCTCTCCGTATCAGCGGATTAATTGATTGAGTCAACACCACAGCCGTGTGTGACGGCTGTGGTGTTGACTCAATCAATTGAATTGATTGAGTTGAATTGTACTTCGATGACTGATGGAAAATATTATGTCTGCAAGCGTTTCTATCATATACGCCAAGTATATTCGGTACACCAAATTAGATAATTGCTGAGCAAGGAAACTTCAAGCTTAGCAGTTTGCTATATTCTCTGGCATTTGCCTAAACAAGTCCGTGCTATTATTTGAAGACTGATAAGGAATCAGTCAAACTAAGCAGGCAGCTCCTCCACTGAGCTTCTGATATGCTAATACTGGAACAAATCTTTTCGACAAGCAGCCCGTTCATTGCGAAATTTTGAAAGGGGAATAAACTACTTTACAGTGTAAAACATTTGATTTAGTCATTTTGCGTACCGTCTTTCATTTAGTATTTGAATGATGACTACAACAAATTGTGTCACTCATCGTACATTGTCTAGAAGATGCTTGTCTCTGTAAGAAATATCAAGGATTGGTGTATTTTGATATACCATCAGAGATTCGGAAGTTCAATTTCAACGATAAAATCTGCAAGCAAAATTCGCCGAGACTTTTAGAAATATGTGGAAATGATAAAATGTTTATTATAACTTTGGAAGAATTTATTTTGCATGGTGGGAAAATTCTCTAAAGTAATAAGTCAACTTGAGGGGAACTAAAACGTGCGATACTATTATCACGGTCACCCCTACCCCACTCATGGTCCATTCTGTAGAGTGACTCATAGTGACGTAAAATGTGTCATTTGTGTGTATTGAAGGATTGCAGGTTGAATTCAAAAATAGTGCAAACATAATTCAAAAATCATACGAATATTATTCACATTTGATACAAAATCTAATTCAAAAATAGTACAAATCTTATTCAAAAATAGTATGACAGATCTTATTCAAAAGTAGCACAAATCTAATTTAAAAAATAGTACACATCTTATCAATCCAGTTCACGTTTTGCTATGCATCATCACAGGCTGGTTGTCCGCATAATTAATGCCTCTGAAATCCTAATTCAAAGTCTCTGGTTCTGAAGCAAATAGCTTCAAGGGCACCACTGAGCTAGGTCGTTCAAATAGGTCTAGATGGGATCTTAGGCATTTTTGCATTATTCTGAAAAGAATTTTTGTCTTGATGAAATCACTAGGAATCAGAATAGTTTGCCTCAGGCTGTGAAGAACTTTTGCTGCAAGAGTTTAAAAACTTTGTAATTATTGTGTTGTAACCTCCATAAATGTAATAATCTCAATAAATGTGACATCAACTATTATTGTAGTAAAATGCACCCAAAAATGTAATCTCGCTCATAAATGTAACAAAAATGAACCATAAATATAATAAAAATACCGACCATAATTGAAATAAATGGTAACCATAAATGTAATAAAACAATCACCCATAAATGTTATACTTATCAACCATAAACGTAATAAATCTATTTTGTCGTTGCAATTGAGGAATTAGCCCTCAAATATTGATCTATGTAATAAGGAAAGCAACTCCACACATTATTCATTTCTTAATTGTTTGCGTTTTGTGTGTTTTGTATATTTGAAAGCGTGTTTTACGTTTCCCTGTTTTGTGTACAGAACTGATTGGCCATGGCTAGACACAGCTGTAATCTGAACGTCTGTGCAGTCTCTTCTCCAGAGTGGGGAAGACTGTATAACACTACGATCCTTTAACGCCGTTTTTTCGAAAAATTGCCGTACTTTCTTAATCGATCGCCTCAAATTCGTCTTCAATGGGTAAATTGTGTGGAATAATCGATAGATTGTCTGTATTCCTATGTTGTCCCACTTGAAGTTTGTTCCTTCACTAGGGATGCCAGGATGTCTAATTTTGTTCTACTGTGTTCAAGGTAGTGTTCGTATTGTTTTTTACTAGATTGAAATATATGTTCTCGTCAACATGTTTTGTGTCGTAAGTTTCTGTTATAAGGTTTTATATTTCTCTGTTATTTGTTCGGAGTCATCTGTCATAATTTTTGTGTTGTATCACTGGTTGACGAGTTATTTGGCCGCTTCCTTATTATGTAATTATCAGTGTCTGGAACTGCTGTTCCACTTCCATTATCTAACGGTTTGATCAGTACCTCGCCGTTTTCTGATAGCGTTCTCAAAGCATTCTATTCTGTGTTTCAGAAGGGAAACCTAGTTTCAGGAAAGTATGCAATAACATTACACTAGTCTTACTAAAGTTATTATTTACTCAGGGCATTGATAAACAAATGATCACATATGCAAGTTCAAGTTTATTACATTTATGGTTGAGCTTTATTACATTTATGGTTAATTTGTTTATTACATTTGTGGTTGCGGGTTGTTACATTAATGGTTGACTATTTTATTACATTTGTGGTTGATTTTGTTACAGTTGTGGTTGATATTACATTTGTGGAGATTATTACATTTGTGGAGGTTACAATTGTGTTGTAACCTCCATAAATGTAATAATCTCAATAAATGTGACATCAACTATTATTGTAGTAAAATGCACCCAAAAATGTAATCTCGCTCATAAATGTAACAAAAATGAACCATAAATATAATAAAAATACCGACCATAATTGAAATAAATGGTAACCATAAATGTAATAAAACAATCACCCATAAATGTTATACTTGTCAACCATAAATGTAATAATCTATTTTGTCATCGTAATTTAAGAATTAACCCTTACATATTTATCTTTGTAATAGAGGAAAGCAACTCAGCACATTGTCCATATCTAAGTTGTTTGCGTTTAGTGTGTTTTGTGTGTTTTAAAAGTGTATTTTACATTCTGCTGTTTTGTATATACAGCTGATTGGCCACGGAGAGATGTAACCTCCACAAATGTAATAATCTCCACAAATGTAATATCAACCACAATTGTAATAAAATCAACCACAAATGTAATAAAATAGTCAACCATTAATACAACAATCCGCAACCACAAATGTAATAAACAAATTAACCATAAATGTAATAAACTTGAACTTGCATATGTGATCATTTGTTTATCAATGCCCAAAGTTAATAATAACTTAAATAAGACTAGTGTAATGTTATTGCATACTTTCCTGAAACTAGGTTTTCTTTCCGAAACACAGAATAGAATACTTTGAGAATACTATCAGAAAACGCCGAGGTACCGATCAAAGCGTTTGATTATGGAAGCGGAACAGCAGTTCTAGACACTCAGGCTGATAATTACATAATAAGGAAGCGTCAAAATAACTCGTCAACCAGTGATACCACACAAAGTTTATGACAGATGACTCAGAACAAATAACAGAGAAATATGCAACCTTATGACAGAAACTTACGACACAAAACATGTTGACGAGAACATGTATCCATGTTTAAATCTAGTAAAAACAATACGAACACTACCTTGAACACAGTACAACAAAATTAGACATCCTAACATCCCCAGTGAAGGAACAAACATCAAGTGGGACAACATAGGAATACAGAAAATCTATCGATTATTCCACACAATTTATCCACATAAGATGAATTTGAGGCAACTGATTAAGAAAGTACGGCAAATTTCGATAAAAAGGCGTTAAAGGATCGTAGTGTTATACAATCTCCTCCACTCTGGAGTAGAGACTGCACTGACGTTCAGATTACAGCTGTGTCTCGCCATGGCCAATCAGTTTTGTAGCAAAATAGGGAAACGTAAAATACACTTTCAATTCCAAATGTACAAAACACACTAATCGCAAACAATTAAGATATGAATAATGTGTGGAGCTGCTTTACTTATTACAAAGATGAATATTTAAGGGCTAATTCCTCAATTGCAACGACAAAATAGATTTATTACATTTATGGTTGACAAGTACATTACATTTATGGGTGATTTTTTAACATTTATGGTTACCATTTATTACAATTGTGGTTGGTGTTTTTATTACATTTATAGTTGATTTTTGTTACATTTATGGATGATATTACATTTATGGGTGCATTTTATTACAATTATGGTTGATATTACATTTATGGAGATTATTACATTTGTGGAGGTTACAAGAGACACATCTTGAATTTGTGTGTCAGTGCAGTCTCTACTCCAGAGTGGAGAGACTGTATAACAATATGATCTTTTAACGCTGTTTTTCGAAAATGTGCCATACTTTCTCCATCAGTCGCCTCAAATTATATTTATCTTCAGTGAATAAATTGTGTTGAATAATCGATAGATTGTATTACATTGTTGTCCCACCTTGTTCCTTCACTTTGGATGCTAGGATGTCTAATTTTGCTCTACTGTGTTCAAGTAAGTGTTCGTATTGTGTGTACGAGATTGAAATATAGATATATGTTCCCGTCAAGATGTTTTGTATCATACTTTTCTGTTACAAGGTTGTATTTTTTTCTATCGTTTGTTCTTGGTCAACAGTTGTAAACTTTTTGTGGTATCACAGATTGACGAGCTACTTTGACGCTTCCTTATTATGTCATCATTGACATAACTTGCTGTTCTACTTCCTTTATCTAACGTTCTCGTTATCTCGCCGTTTTCTGATAGTGTTCTTAATGTATTCTATTCTGTGCTTCGGAAAGTAAACCTAGTTTCCGGAAAGTATATGTAATAACATTGCATTAGTCTTATCATAGTGAATTATGTACTCAGGGCATTGATAAACAAATGATCACACATGATATACAAGTTCAAATTTATTACATGTATGGTTGTGATTTATTACATTTACGGCTAATTTGTATATTACATTTGTTTTCCAGGTTGTTACATTAATGGTTGGCTATTTTATTACATTTCTGGTTGATTTTGTTAGCGACGAAGTTACGTAACTGAGGAAGCTAATAGACGAGAGGAGGCAAAATTGACGTCACTTCCGTCAACACCTTCCGTAAAACTATTTTGTCACACCACGCGATCACTGTCATGTAACGACTAGCCATACACTTCATTCACGCTGCACACTGTCAGCGAAAATACCTTGAGAAGGAAAGGAGATATCGTACTATGAAATGACAATAAAATTGAAGTTAGAGCGTAAGTGTGAGTGTACTGGCTTACATGAAAATGTGATAGACAATGATGCATTTACGTTAGAACGTCCTAGCTCTGCGTGGCAGGGCTGTCTTACCGATGTTGTGCGGCCCTGCTGACTGCCATAGAAAAAAACCGCTGGTAGCTCCTCGGAAATACGGCGCGCAGTTTCTGCGCCGAAAACAGCCGATTTTGAATCCAAAACTTAAATTGAGCTTCGTTTTCGCCTAGGTACACGATGTGCTCAGCCGCGCTTGTAAACTTACGCAAAGCCTACTTTTCTCTCTCTATGTGAGGGAAGCGTTCGTATCGCCGCCATTGTTAATCTCATTCAACCCATGAGCACTTGGGTGAAAACCAGCTTTGCAAACAAAAGACCATCGCGCGATATCGAACTTCGAGAGTCGTCAAATACGGACACATCGCTCAAATACGATGCGGTATCGCCCAAACTTCGTGTAATAACCCCTAAATATTAATTTATGTAGATTATTACATTAATAGAGGTTATATACTACCACCATGTATTCAAATTGCAGTGAACAAACCGAACCAGCTCTAGCTCAAATGATATCTTAAACGTAAGTCGTCACACACCAGGAGAAAATAAATCAACTTCTCTTCTCATATTTATTCTTTTGATCTATGATTTTATTCCAAAGCAAGTAAAGCAGAAACATTCCATGGAATTAGCTGTGTAGTCTTATATGGGTAAAAGCAGGAAGTCAAAGATTACCTTCATTTTCTTGTTTGACCATTCTTGTTCAAATGTCATGATGCCCGAGTGGCCTTAAAGAGAATCCGGAAAGCACTGTTTGCTAAAATTATAATTTATGGCTATATTGATGAGTATTGTGGCAAATGTGATTACGTCGTGAAAATTAAAAGACTGAGCATTGTTTACCCATGAAATTCAAATCAGAATTATCCATATTAAAGATGAACGTTCACAGAGCCTGGATTTCATACTTATAGCAGAACAATCGACGATGCGAGTTTAGACAGATATTTTACCCATTGAGATGATTTTCAAAGCATATATAGGAAGATTACATGTCAAATGATGTACTTTACACAATATGAATATCTAAAGGGTAAGTTTTAAGTGAAACCAAATTAGCATTTAGCCCTATGAGTGCCAAAGTCAACTTTTGTTGCTTTTATAGAAAATGACATAGTCAGCAACTTTTTTTTCAGATCTAGACAAGTTTTTTCAGATTTTTCCCAAAATTTTGGTCAAAAAATTGCAGACATTGAAACGTTATATCCATTTGGTCCAAACTTATCAAAAACTTGGAGAAAAATTCATAAAGATTGGTAAATTGTTACACTGAAATTTGGTAGGAAATTTACAGCACTGAAAGGGTTAAACGAATGTTCACTTTCTTAATACACCATGCTTATTAGAGTTTTTCAAATTTAAGAAAACTGTGAAAAGTGTACTAATCTATTGATTTAGTAGAAGTCAAACATACGTAAAAGTGACATAAATAGACAGGTTTGGCTACACGTTTTACTTGAACGTGAACGCGTAGAATCCACGTTGGCGTTGGCGTACACGTTCACCTGCAAAAATCCGTTTGGGTACGTGTTACGCGACCCGTTCGTGTGGCACGCGCAAGAAATGATTCTGCTCGGCTCGAGTTCCCGTAGACTAAGTCTATTTCCGCATCACAGACACAGCTCAGTGGTTACCCGGTATGCCGCGAATCGACGAAGAAATTTCGCATATAAATAACGAAAATACATGAATATCTTTGAGGATGTCACTATCATATATCCAACTAACAACGTGCATGAATGATTCAGAGTTTATATCATGTTTTGATACCTAAAGATGACAATAAATTTACACGTTTACAAATTACGTGAAAACAGCTGTCACTACGTAAATACGCGACGCCGGCTATGTGTACGTGGAGAACGTACGCACAAGTCGATGACATCATCGCAGAAATTCGTGACGTTACGCGTTCACGTTCACGTAAAACGTGTAGCCAAACCTGTCTAATACCTATGATAATAACACTAGATATGCCTAATGGCTTTGAAGACTAATTCTTCAATACTGTAACATATTTGTGTATTTGAATACTCTGTGGAATCCATTTCTTCTGTTCTTTAATTCTTTTTTCCTTCTTTACTGACTTCTTATTTTAACAAAATAAGATGCGTTTCTTTTTCATCCAAAGTTCTTGCAAAACTGATGAGGTGTCGCGTTTTGCTATCTTATTTTCATTTTTGACTGAAGAGATCCGCACTACAGACAAAGAAGCAGTGAGCAAAAATGGGATGAAGACAAGAGGTGCATCGGGAAATGTGACAAGCAGCAATCGACGGCAATCAATTCACTGTTCGTAATTGTACACCGAACCTACAGAAATTATGTTTTCTACAGTCACAGGATAGATGGACTGAAAGTCGGAACCATTCTATTTTTAACTTCCTGCTATCTGATCCGAAAGCGTTTGTTGTGCCGCAGCGCTGATTTCTATCCTCAGTTGGACTAGACGAAAAATATAGTTTAAGATTATGTGTCTTGCAAGCTGAAGCTAACAGACGTATCAAAAAAATCTTATTCCACAGTATCAACATTTTGAATTTATGAAAGGGATATTCGTATGTATGTATGTATGTATGTATGTATGTATGTATGTATGTATGTATGTATGTATGTATGTATGTATGTAGGTAGGTAGGTAGGTAGGTAGGTAGGTAGGTAGGTATGTATGTATGTATGTATGTATGCAGTCCACTGTAAAATGTGTCCGTAGTTAATTTGCCATAACTACATGGCAAATCTTTATTTAACACCTTTAGCAGCCAACTCTTCCTTGACCTGATTCAGATAGTCTGGGTCTGGGTAACCAAAACTGAAAGGGAACAATGAAATGGTTGAAGTTTCGATTCTTCAGAATGTCTTTCAGTTAAAAATGGTCACACTTTCTCAAGATGGAAATCAAAAATGTATGTGGCCCTGGGTTAGTTATAGCATAAAATACATTCACAGTGTGTCAACACATGCCTTTCTTAATGTGATACAGTATCAAGACCAAGAAGAAAGACCTTATATGCGGCTATGAAGAAAGTAAAATAGATATTCCGACAAAAACTTATTCTGGCGGTCAACCAAATGCAATATCAAAATATCATGCCCGGGGGAGTGTAGGCAAGCATTTTAAAATATTTGTAGAATACCAATTTTTTTTACCAGATAGAAATAATTTTAACGAAAGCAGTTAAAAGCTTCATGTTTTGAATTTAAGTGCTTTGAAGATTAGTAGCTGCTTTCATTACATGCTAAAACTTACTTCTGAGGTCCACCATAAATGCTTGTCTTGTGATGGATATCATTCCAGGTCACCGTATTTCTGAGACCAGTTGTAACTGAGGAACCAATCGTAAAAGTGAGTCGACGATCAAAGGCAATTTTCAACAATCTTAAGACTTCCTGGCCTTCAGCATTGTTAGGTAGGTATGCAGTACGATTTGTACCATAGTAAGACCATCCAGGGTGTGGATGCTCTTTCTGTAATAGAACATGCACAGCCATTTTGTTAATCATGTGACGAAGGCAGCTTTGATTTCAACCAGATTTGAAGAAAACCAAACATTAAACTGATCAGACCCTTGACAAATCTGATGGTTGACTTGTTTTATTGCCCATACTAGGAACTTATCAATGTCTTTTTCACACATATCGCATCAATGTAGATATAGTACTTGTAAGTACAAGAAACATATTGCACTCTGAGAACATCGTACAACACGTTCTATACAGTGTTTGTTGATATATATAGCTCTAAATGATTAGCTTTCTTCGCTGTTGATCTTGTGTACGCCTTTCAAAATTGTTTTTTCTTTGATGTAAATCAAGACATTCTTCGTACTGAATTATGACCAGATAGCGCAAAATTGATAAGAAGTGCAACTGGTATTTTGGGAGAGATGATGCTTGAACTCCCTTAGAATTTTGATATTATTCAGAAGTCTGGATCAACTCACAATGACTGAGCAAGAAAATTAAATCGCCTGTATGGTGCATTACAAGAACGTTCTTTTATGACCGAGTAGGCAAGTGTATAAAATAGTTTTCATGCTCCCATCCAAATCAAAATCTGGTCATTCCAGTGAAGGACATTTAGTGCTGTGTGTGACAGTGGATGAAAACACTTTGTTTCTGTGAGGATCCTAACGCATACGTGCACCTTTAAAACAGCTGATGGGCCCTTTACTCACAGCAGGACACGACAACTCTTATGAAGGAAGTGTACGCATTGAAGTTATGATGAACACAGGCATGCAGCATTTCTCTGTCTCTTATTTGTATTTCGGCAGCCCGTGGAAAACTTAAGAGGAAATGGTGGTGATATTTATATATAGAAGGGCAGTTGACAGCTACATTGTGAATGGAGGGATGGATGCTGAATGGAATTTACTCAAAATGAAAACGATGGCACCCTGCGCTTAAAAAGGAAATATATTTAAGTAAATACTAGTACTTAAATAAGTATCCTCTCGAAAAAGATGTTCTCTATCATTCTCTTTGGCAAAATATGTTAAAATACCACATCCACTAATCGAGATGAACATTCAAACTCATTTGTCTTACCATTTGTACACCATCTGGAAAATCATAGATAATCTCTATGCAGCCACGTTCTGGGTATCCTGGAAGATGCACCTTACTTATGCTTGCGTTCATTGTTCCGTTAGGCATGTTACCAGTGATTTTTCCATAGACATCTTTACACACTGGACATTTTGGTTGTGCTTTCTCTAAAATATCCAAACAGGAATTACAGAATGTATGTTTGCATGGCAAAGTCCTTGGGTCCTTCATTTTATCAAGACATATGCCACAGTCTCTATCTCCGATGCAATCTCTCCTTGAGAGGCCACCAAGAGTGCCAGCACCAACGCTGTGCTCACTTGATTTTGGAATTGCCTTCTCATCTAGAGTATTAATTTTACTTTTACGTTCCGAATGTCCTTGCACCTTTTCGCGTACTGCATCCGTGTCACCGTCGGTGTTTTTTGAAAGAATTCTTTTTAAATTAATGGTGTATTTACGTCGGGCCGCTCCTGGCAGTTTCTCCTTACTTAATGTGCAGGAAGATTGATTTCTTTCGCTTGAAGAAGAGCCTTTAAAGGGAGAAGTCAGACATTCTTTATCTGTTGAATTCTCTATACCTGAAACAAGCGGAGAATAATTTCATGATATCACTTATTGTTTGTTTTATTACTTACGAAATCGACATTTGAACTGTTAAAGCTGTGAATGTAAAAAGATTATACCAAGGGTCTATGCTAGCACTAATCATTGACATAACTTTTGTACTCAAGTCTCAAACACAGTGTGTTGGCCGAAGAAAATATACACAGACAGTTATTATATAGAACTGCTTACTAATATCAATAACAATGTCAAACTGGAGATATCAACAACACGATTCTACTTCAATCATGAGTGATGGCCTGTTGATAAATGTCTGTCTTCTACACTTATTAGTTGGTAGCCTTACTTCCCCATAGAGAAAATTTTCTGATCGGTTGATGAAATTATTATGAGAAGATCGTTTCTCTTCTAGTACTAATTCTCGCTTTACTAAAAAATAAACTGAAGCCATATCGAGACATGATTGATTTGCAAACAATAAATTTGATGATAAGCTAGCCGTGATCAAATATTTTGAAATTGGAAAGTTATTTTGTTGTTGTTATCGAAATTTCCTCGGGAGTGTTGCATCTGGATAACGAAATCATAAAATAAACTGGTCTCTTTATGTGTTTGCCGTTTTTCTCTTGCCTTATCTCAAACACTTCCGCCAATTTTTATATTAAATAGCTATTTCGTACTTGTAATATTTGCTTTGCAGGGATTTGTAAAAATCGTCAGTTTGGCTTGTCTATTTCAAGAAATGTTTACAAAATATGTTTTCAGTTTTAAAGGTGTAAATATTTAGAAGAATTTGAGGCAAAATAAAATTTTGGAGGGGACAGTTGTTAAAAAAACTCTTCCTATCATGCTTTGAAAAACTTCGCCTTCCAGCCACAATTTCCCCTCCCTTTCCCAACTACCAAAACTTCTCAATGCTCCTTCTCCCCATAACAAGAACTCCCAAGTGTCCTCTCCCTGTGACAAAAGTTCTCCTCTGCCCTCTAATCGACACATGGTTATGTCTTTCCGACTAGTTGTATAAAAATTCCTCGATATTCTGACACAAAATTAAAGGGATGCAATCTTCCCCGCCCATTAATACAATAAAATAAATACCATTCCGCCCTGGCGAACGTCATTCAAGTGCAATTACATACCTCTTGCCTCAACGCGACCAAGTGTCAACTGTAAGCAACTTCTGTTTTCTTTAAAAACCAATTCACTGCTTTCATCATTATCACTTATTTCAGTCAGATTATCATGTCCTATCCGTTGACCCACTACCTTCTTTGCTGCCATGATATCAACAGCGCCACCAAATGTTAAAAGATGATCGAGATATGACTGCATACTTTCTGCACTCACAAGTTTATGGTCCATCAGTTCTACTTTGGACTCGATTTGTTTACTTCTTGGTGAATATGTGCCGGCAACGTCAGCTAACAAGAGCGATTCTTGTTTTTTAATTTCTTGGATAGCTTTTTGAGCTGTCGCTCTAATTTGTGATTCGGCAGTCACTTTTTTCTGCTTCAGATCTTTCCCGGTGTCGCGAAATCTTTCCCTTTCCCTTCGTACATTGTTTACTTTCTGAGCGACTTGCTGCCTGTACTGCTTCATGACAGCCATGTTCTTCTCCAATGCTGTATCTATTGATATATTGTCATGTTTTGGCGATTTATGCTCAACCACTGTACACTTCAGGCACGTTGGTACTTGACACGAGTCACAGTAGAATTCTAATTGTGTGTTCGGGTGACTCTCACAAAATCGAGGCTGAATAAGTCTGAAATGTTCAGAAGCCATTTTCTCATTGTATTCACCAACAGTCATCAGCTTATGGTCTTTCAGTGACCTCACTGTTCGGTGAATTCGAACACACTCTTCACAGAAGAACTGGCAACAGTCTGTACACCAATGCATAGCTTTGCTGCCACAACCCTCACAGACAGCCTTTGTCTGTTCAGAACCCGGGTTGACGTCACTGATAACCTCAAGCAGGTCATTCATAAATCGATTATTGTCGATAGCAGGTACTCCGCCACGGGGCAAAGGCCATGATTCCTTGCAGGTCGGACAAATCAACTGATCATTGTTGGTTTTTACCCATTTTGTCAGGCAGGGCTCACAGTAAGTGTGATAACAAGGTAGTATTTTAGGAGACTTGAAACGTTCCATGCAAATTGCACACAGCAGTATCTGCTCATTGATGTCTGTCAGCAGTTTAATTTCTCTTGTGTCTGACGACGCAGCTTCAGCCATCTTTATTATATAGACTTTAATGACCTCTGTAAATAGTAAATAATGATTGTCAGAAATCTATGGTAATTATAAATTATCTTTGCCAGCAGTTTCTTTTCATGCTTCTTTATTAATGTTGTCTTGTCGGTACAGTTTCATTCGTAGAATCGTTTAGCATTTGAGGGGTATCTAGATGGCAGCGAAAACGAAAGAAAGTGATTTCGTCTGAAATTGCATTCAATCAATCACTGTTTGGAATGGACAACTATTAACTAGTGCTATATAAAACATTCCGTGTAAATTTATCTCTTTTTCTGATGTTCATTCGCCTGAATTTGGCAAACTTCTTTCAACCCGGAACTTGAAAGGAAATATTAGTGAATATGTCAAACTATATTGGTTAAAAACTCGCAGAAACTGTTATTCACGAAACTTTGATAAATATAACTTAGTCATTGAGCAAATCTGATGACTTGCTTTCAAGCTCACCTGAAAGTTCCGAATCTACACAACTGTTAAAGCCGAGATAGAACAGGAAAAACGCAAGAGCTGTGATGCTGGTGCGCTGAGGTCGAATCTACGGTGGAATTAATGAGAGCATGCGCGATGCGTATTTGTCGAGGATCAGTGTAGTAGGTCACATGTACAGGCACAATGACCCGTCAAAGCAAAGTACTAGTACGAGAAGATACTGCAATGCGACCAGATAATGACAAAGTCTCCAATGTCAAGGATCAAGTTTTTCCTGTAGTGATAAGGGGGAAAAGTGAAGTCGGTTGTTTTAAAATGAATCTGAAATTTCAACTTATGAATTTGTATGACAAATAGATCTGACCTGATCCCTAGTACACCTCCGTAAATTCACGTTTTAGATTTTGGTGACAACCGGTCTGCTATGATATTTGCATGCAGCGAGAACATATTGTAACTTAACCTATTGGTGGACTACCATAGAAAAGTGTACCGTACGTGCCACCCATATGGCATATTGGTCACTTTTTCACGAAAAAATCCCTGAACACGGTCCATTTTTCATTAACCCCACCCCTAATGGGTTGATAACAAAGCAAATATCCAATGCCTTAGGAAAACCTTCACATGCGACGGAATAAATGTGAAAATTGCCAAAGAAATCCCAAACTATGGATCATATTTGGTAGATGTTTTCGACTTGGGTGGCACACCCCCGTATGAAAATATCAGGAGTACCCTTCCGGGAAGATATCATTCCAGATTATTTGACCTCAGTAAGGAATGGACCATCAGATTTGATAGGGTGCTCACGATACTGATATGAAATATTTTTTCGCATCTCAGAAGTCAATAAATCATTATCTGGAGGATTATACACTATAAACCTCGTACTTGGTACATTTATTCCGCCCTTCTTGATAAATTTTGCGTTGTTTTCCTCTGGAGTTGTGCTCTATTTTAACCACCCTAGGAGCAAATGGTACTATATGTTCTTCAATATACCAATACTTATTAACTCATATGTAGACAGGCGACTTTAAACAACACTATATACCATTGATATAACTGTTAATAAGTTTATTAATAGTTAAGTTTACTGTCAGAAACTGTTATGGGCCCCCATCCAACTTCGGCATAATTACATTGTTATAATGATGCAACTTCCATCATTTGTAAGGGAACCTTCAGTAATTACAGGGCGGGCCGGGGGAATTTGGGGGACGGTCATTTTTTAGAAAACTGTCCACGGGGGAGGGTCACTTTTATAAACCTATCTTAGAGGGAGGGTCACTTTTGACAGAAGATGATTTTACCGCCAAACCTTTGAATGTCAATTTGATGTTTCCTGAATAGGAAATTACTTACAAAATACATAGATTCTTTTAAATACACACACATTATCGACAATCTTCACAAGCAAAGAAGATGCAGTGGTACCCTACATTAAACACCTTGAGCAGTTAACACTGATGAAAGACGAGACAAAAACATATGGGACAGATGGCATAGTGTATATCAATTATCAAATGTCTCTAATGATGCAAATATATTGTTAAATCTATTTTTTATATTGGCAAAACATTGATCATGGTTCTCTCTTAGACAACCTTGTACAGTGGATTAACGTTTCGGTGAAATTCCAAAATCCAAATTTCTTGCACACGCATCCATTAATAACCATCCTAGTCTAACAAGTATATTAATATGAATCATCAAGCATACATAAATGCACAGATTTACCTATTTTTGTATTGGAAAAAAATTATTCGTAATTTTTTTATTACTACCATATATAGTAAGTCAACATTTTCAATGAAATCCAAAAACCCAACGTCTTGCACACACATGCACGTTTTTCCCATTTCAAAGCAAAGGACATCTACATATATATTATCAAACAATAAATGTACAGGTATAGCTTATTATTTGGGGGAAAATAGTCAATAGTTTGCCTGATAGACTCCCATGTATTATGATTTGATATTTTTGGGTGAAGCACTATATCAGCCATATCTTGCCACCTTATAGTTGGGCAAAATATGGTGACACCTCCCCCCCCCCACGTAAATGCATGGCCCTTGAAAAATGCTTACGTGATAAATTGCAACCCTCCCTCCCAAAACGTCAGCCCTCCTCTTCAATTTTCTCTCGTAACTTACATGACAATTAAATAGTTATGTAAATTAGCTGATGCTGTATTTTTATTATTCCTGGAGAGAATACCGCAGTGATGGGACAGGGTCACGTTTTAGAATGCTGGACAAGAGGGAGGGTCACATTTTAGACAAAAGGATAGGGGGGTCACATTTTACAGTACAGGTGCGCACGGAATTCCCCCAGCTCAACCCCCTATAATTACTAAGACTTCCTTACTCAGAGCTTTCTCTGCTGTTGCCCTCTTTCGTCTTCCCTCATGGTCTAGGATTTGAATCTTTTTTGCAACGCCGTTTCTAGCACAAAACCTTTGCTCGGAATAACTTTGCAGGACGATCCACCAAAGCTCAGTTCGCATTGCGAAGCAACTCGCAAAGCAGTTTAGCCTTCGGTGAAATCGATCAATGTTGAACTGTGATAGAAACGTCCAAAGAACATCGTCTTGGAAGTTCAAGGTTGTAAAGCTCCATTAACTGTTACTTTGGAGCATTTCCAGTACATAGATGTCTGCTATGCTTGTTAAATACAGCCTCTTGTTTTAATTTAGATTTTGTAGCCTTTATATGTGTATGTTTATGTCATTTTTGACAGCTGCAGTGAGTATGATTCTTGTCAGGACTAAAATTCATTTGTCAACACCACTGTGCTTTATATACGGTACCGTACGCATTATAAATTGTTGGCGATACGAATACTTCATGTTTCGACATACTTAAAGAGGGAGAATATTAAATTGTGTGTTTTATCGGTCGACAAAACATGAAGGGTTACAGCCACCTTCCTTCAAGTTAATGCAGTATTTCCGTCTTCTTAATAACTAATTCTTGCCGGTAATTATGAAGACCTTACACGGGAAATTGACAGTTGGTAGTCATAACAACATATTTGTTTACACCGCTCGTAATTCGGAATGACCCCCCAAAAATACTCGGACGCTCAACATGTCTTGGTATGAGACAAGAGTTCCAGTATTACTGAGTATCAGTTTGCGTGCCTGTAGAAGAGAATTTGTACAGTGAATGACGTACACCCAGTAACTGCATATTAACCGCATCAGTCGATTACATTGCAACGAGCGCCCTATAGAGGGAGAGATTATGGAAGCACTCTCTTGTATATCTGCAGTGTAGAGTTTATTTTAGAAAATACGATTTAAGCTTTTATGTGGCCATAGCCGGTAATGGAAAAATTGATCGCGCTCTCTTAAAGTGCAACTGTAGCCCGCGAGGAAAGGGAATTGTTTGAGTCAAACGTGTTTTTTTGATAAATTTACTGTTTTAGAAGTCAAGCAACATACTAAATTTTCTACACCAAGTCAAGCGAAAGTATGCAGTGGTGATTAAAGCAACTCGCTCAACGTGAGCAACATTCCAAGTCAGAAAACATTCGCCTTGGTGTAGCCAGCTGATTTCGCCTACAATGAATGCTGTCCTTCGCCTTATTTGCCAAATCAATTATTATCCGTAAACAGTTGTTTTCCTGAATACGCAACGTTCGCCATATCGACCTTGTGTCCAAAACAACCTTTAAATCTGGCATTTGAAGGTCACGTACGCCATAACAGGGAGCAGTGATGATTCCGTGGATGTCATTAGTGCGTCATTACGAGAAGACGATCCATTGCTAATCAATACACCGCCTACGGCGTTATACTTAACGTAATTAGAACGTGAATGTAAAGTCTGGTGGATTGACTTACTATACCTGAGTGTTCATTACAAATCGTGTACGTTATTTCATCATCATTTTGTAATTTTCTTATTAAAGTTTGATTTATTTTTAGGTCAAACATTTGATTTATAATTCTTTCTGACACACTTTTTCTCTTGCGTCACGCACGAGGTTATTTCTACCAACGGTTGAAATGGAAAACACGCCACATACCATTCCGTCTGCTGGCGACTTGTGTAAGCTTGATTGGGTCATTATCTCAAGTGTAAAAGTTGAAAGTCTCAGCGGGGAAATCTTGTGAACGGCTACATGCATGTGGTCTACATGCATGGTTAATGTCATTACGAGATACTGGGGCTGTAGGTCAGCTCTCATGGGTGTCTGTTTACGGTTTACAGTGAGTCACAAATGCCATTTATATTCCTGCCACCATGCTCTACTTGCGCTCCAAAAGCGGTCCTGCTGTGGTCACACGTCGGTTTGCAGGACCCGGTGAACATATGTAGTTGTCAGGAGGGTGCTGACCTGGTAAGTAACTTAAAATAGTACAAGGTCAGCCTGAAAGGGACGCTTAGGGTCAAAATCAAACCCACGACTTCTCTACAAACCATCGATCGGAGCAGCTCAAGAACAGGGTCATTTGAGGACAAATGCTATCATTTCGTGCATACAAACCATCACAAACATGGTCTAATTTGTAGGCATCTATACTTTCTTAACAAGACGGTGTAAACATATAAATGTGAGATATGTGCAGCTAATGACAAATATATATATATATATATATATATATATATATATATATATATATATATATATATATATGCATGAATGTTAAACGCCAATTTGCAAATTAAAATATCGGAATCCTGTAATTACTTTTCGGGGAGTACCTCGAGATTAGTGATGATATTTTGTTTGGCCGCATTACCTGTGTTTGATTACTAAATGGCAAGGACATGTGTCAATAGTTCGTCTGAGGTCATGTAGTAAACGAATGGTAGGTAGTTAATACATTTTGCGTGAACGAACATATTATCTCATGTTGCAAGTATTAGATGATTTTGACGAGTGAGAAGTTATCCGAATAGGATGATAATATTCTGTAGAGGCGGGACCGGTGCCCATCACACGCAGTAACGGATGCTTTACAGGTGTATGTATACATGTGAGTGCCCGGGGCAGTAATTTGGACACTTTATTTCCAAGAGGTATTGGTGTACATCCACAAGAGGCATTCTCCGTATTAACGGTACGATGTCAGTTGACGTATCATTGCATTACCTGATCGCGTGTACCCGATTGAACATCGACGATCAAGATTTTTCGCCTGACAACTCGTTCGATATGATGCACAATGAAGTACATATCTTGCACATTTGTTCGCCTAAAATCGAACCCAATGCTACTCACAATATTCATGATAAAAGCTACAACGGTAACAGACAGACTGTAGATTGGTACACCATTATCCATGTGACAGTTGCTGTTGAAAGGTAAATAAGTACCAGAACAGCTCATTGGTTGGGTCAAGAGATCTGCAGATGTCATTATGTACGTCAAGTAGAACGGCTTCTGTGTAGATTCGTCAACTCGTACGCAGCTGCAGGCTGCATAGTCTGATGAAGTTGTGAATTTTTACTAATAGCCACAACTTCATACAAACATCATAAGGCGTTCAAAAAGTGAAGAAACCCTAGCCAACTGTATTTATAGCTGTGTGTTTATTTATGCTAGGGGTTTCACATTCCTAAGCTTGTTTTGAAGGAGATCAAGACAATGTTTACTTAGGATTACGGTAAATATGTAGCAAAAGGCTGTAAATTTATTTAAGGCGTGGTTTTCTTCTCTGCTTCCGATCAGATACATAAGTTTGTGGTTGTTCTATTCTCAGTCTTGACTTGCTGAGAGGTACTGTGAGTCTTCACAGTATTGACTAAACGAGACGTTCAGAGTTCGTTGATACGATAGACTTTATTTCTCGGTAGACAAGCTTGACAGATGCCATCGCCCAAGATGCGCTTCTCCCATAGTCTAAATGTATGGGGTTACTCGTTGGTTGTCCGTTGATTTGTCTTTTTCGTATTGTTTTAGAATGGGACTTTATTCATTATCTCTAAGGCCTGGCTTTACGATACACCTCAATTAAAGATAAAATGATACATCCAATCATAAAGATCAAAACAGCTCTTGTTCTTAACTTTACTTTACATGTCACCATTAATACTCAAACGTCACTGTGGCACAATGCAAACCCATCACGTGAAATTCTCATGTTCTTTTTATAATTAGTCGCAAATATGGTTTGTATCTATATCGACATATGCAATTGAGATCCTGTGGTTTTAATTAATAATTTTACTGGTATCTATGTCCATCTGGTGCATTAAGCTTTCAGAGATAAATACCTTCGTAACACTCTTCGTCTTTCAAGCAATGCGACCCCCATTCTCATCCATAATCCATTGACATTCTTAAAGTGTAAAGGAGCAAAAATCGTACATTTATAACAACTAAGAGCGTCTTGCAGAAAACCAAAAAATTACATACAAAGGAAAATTCTTGGTTTAGATCGAGTTTAAATGGCATATACGTGGCCATCCCCTGAAACTCTGAAGAAAATAAGTGTACTCTGTTTCCTTTTCCTACTTCGTCATCATCACATCCGAGTCTTCTTCCTATTCTTACAGTATCATTGATTCTTATATTCATCCTTAAATATTTTCTTACAACTTCATTTTGTATATTCGTCACTATAAGAGGCAGAGTGGGTTAATCGCCGATTTCTCATATTAGTTTCAGAGATTGATGGCTTAAATATTCCCGTCCTTTTCACCTCGTTTGGCTGCCTTTTGGGGGCATAATAATCATAAATTCTTATACATCCGTTGCTCTCCCTTTTTTTGAACTTCTTAATAAAGAGTAGGAGATCATCACAAAATAATTTCGTAAGCTTGGTAATGTAACAAGAATAGGCACCTTGAATCAGAGGATCGTAATACGCATTCATCTTCTGTATAAATAACGCTCAAATCAAGAATGTCTCAGCTTCGTTACACCGATCCATGCTCCAACAAATGCATGGTCAAAAATAACTTATAGAAAATCATCTCTTCGATATGAAGTTTTTCCATAAACAAAAAGTAATCTTTACTCAACGTGACTAAATAAAATTCTCTTAAAACTCTAAAATCTCTTGAAAACTCGGCTTCTACGTATAGGATAAAGCCCGAGTACGAGGGCTCTTCTGGTATATAAAGTCCAACCCAACGATAAAATGTCGAGGCCGCAGGGCGAGACATTTATCGTAGGGTTGGACTTTATATACCAGAAGAGCCCGAGTATGAGGGTTTTATCCGACTTAAAAACTATCGCCCCTAACTGATATATTTTCGTTTTCAATGTATTTACGTCAACCGTCCCCTTTGTCAATGTAACATGTTTAGGATATGAATTAAAACTTTTATTTGTGAAATAGCCTTCCAATGTATGGAACATCCTATAAATGCCCCAGGGCACATTATATAAATGCCCTAGGGCACAGCAGATTTTGTGTTGCAGCTGGTTTCCGCTGTATTACCAAATTTGAATATTAAAACGTACCAGATGTCTACAGAATATGACATGTTCACTTTTGATTGGACAGTACTTTACTACGGCGCTGTCATTCGTTTCTGGAATTTGGTGACCAGGGCTTTACGTGTAAATAAAACACCCTGAATTGAGCACTCTGATTGGTCAATCAACAGTGGATAGTTTTTAAATAAATATAAATAAAACAAGAAAACTTTCTCTTCGTCAAGTACTTTTTACACAGACAATGTATCAACTACTAAGGTACGATTCAAATCAAATCTTAGAATAATTTCATAAATACATCCCTAACATCATTGGTAAATAATAAAATTTGTTTCCTTAAAAAGAGATTAATTTCTGCTCGCAGTACCATATATCACCCGTCGGCTTGTATAAAATTTATGTAAATAATTCAACTGGTACGAATACATCATACACATGCACACTCATTTAAACTGGAGGCTTCATTACATTCATGTAAATCCATACTGTGATCAAATAAAATATGAATCTCGGATTCTTACTATGAGCTTGTGGTTATTGTGTCTCGTGGGCTAGCCTTGGTCTGCTGAGAGGTACTTGGATCTTCAAAGTATTGACTACACGAGTTGTTCAAAGTTCGTTGATACGAATAGACTTTATTTCTCGGTGGCCCAAGATACGCTTCTCCCATAGTCTAAATGCATTGGATTACTCGTTTGTTGTCCGTTTAATTGTCTTTTCTGTATTGTTTTAGAATGGGATTTTAAACATTGATTTCAAGGTGTGGCTTTGTTCATAAATTAAAAATAAAATGTACATCCAATCATAGCATCAATAAAGATATTGAAATTTAATTTACATGTCACAATTAATATTCAAACGTTACTGTGACACGTTGCAAACCCATCACGGGGAATTCTCATGTACCTTCATTATTAGTCGCAAATATGGTTTGTATTCATACCGACTTATGTAATCGAGATCTTGTGGTTTTAATTAATAATTTTGCTGGTATCTATGACCATCTGGTGCATTAAGCTCTGTCTGAGATAAACAACTTCGTCTCAGTGTAGTGGTTTAATTATGTGGCGTCTAGCGCCTAACGCCTATATACGCGTTGTATAAAGAATATGACGATTCACAAATTTCAAGTAAAGTGTCTGTTCTACTATTTTTGCCAATCACGTTCGTTTGTTTCTTCTGTTAAACTGGAACATAAACTTGAATTGCTTTTCCCCGTTTACAATCATATTCCAAGGTAGAATACAGCACGCCTCATTTTGAAGCTCGTATGGTAAGTAAAATTTTCACAAATTTTTAGGGTTTTTTTTTGAAATCGAAAAATTATTTCAAATATCTGTAAATTTAGGGTAATTTATTTGTATCGCTAATACCAAACCTTTTATGTTTGATTTGATAAGAGAATGGTGGAATGATTCTTTATGGAAATTTTGAACATCGTCTTATGTGTTACAGTTTCGAGGCGTATGCTACCCTAATGTTGATTTCAAGGTGTATTGCAGACCTTTAGTACACAATTTCTTGGCAAAAATTCTTAGAGAAGACAAGGTTACGACGTAAATAATAAAATTTGGTGAAAGCCACTCCTTGTTAATGATATAGTCTATACAATTCCACCGGCCTCGGTCCGGTGTATTTGCACGCAAACTATATCAGTCCGGATGTATCGGGTAAAAGTAGTTGTCGACCAGAGATTGTAACGCTAAATCCTTTTTAAAATCTTTTTAAAATCCTTTTTAAATCCTTTTTTGTCGGTGTATGAGGTATATATCTGACTCTAAATGAATGTCGGTTTTCTTAGACCTGTTCGTGAGACAGGTTGGTGATCGAGTATGCAAGACAGCTTAAATGGCTGATCTCGATTAGAATTTGAATACAGGGCTGGGCCCACTCAGTCTGGCGCCCATTAACATAAGTGTAGAATTCTCACCCAATGTTTTTCAGAATCAAGGAGTACACTTTATCCACGTGAAGATTTAAAGTCAAAGGTGAAGTTATCACAGCACCCTGTGTTGTAATATAAGTATATTGTCTAAGCAGACGTAAAATTGTCGAACTCCTGGCAGTTTATTTACTTTGCCTCTTTTCTCAGTTTGACTCTTGATAAACCGAGGATATCTTCAGATCTATAGCGGGACTTAGGACTTCTTCCATAAACATACACACTTAGTCCTAGTCTTTGTTGCTCTAAATTTGTTTGTTATTAAAAGAGGAACTTTAAAGGAAGTGTATTAGTCGAGTAAAGAAGTTTTGGCGTACAAGGTTCTTCAGATTATCCCGCAGTTGTTTCGAATTGGCAAAAGTGTGTGTGCGATTTGTTTTTAAGACATTTCAGTGTTGTCGCCGCTCCGGGTCGCCAGTAGCACTGTTACACAATAATCGAAAACAAGTAAACATTTCATGTCGTCAGCTTTTTTTATAGAACATGACATTATCGTGTCTGTTTGACTTTTAAATCACAATTTAAAACAGAAAAGCATTTTAGATACTGTTAAGACGCTATTGGTGTAAATTGGTCTTGTGAAATCCAATTATAAGCCTTTTACAATGGTAATCTTTCCAGATTCAGCCGACAGACATAGTGAAGAACGCACTGCAGGCTTTAACACCAGAGTGTACATTGCCATCTTTAATGATGAACAGCGATTCAAGTGGATGCGTAGGCAGCGAGATAACTTAGTCGACGTCGACGTATATTGGATGTACCAAAAATCCTGAAACATGAGTGGTATTACTAGTTGGGCTGTGTACGAACATTACATATGACTGATGGGAACTGGTAACCTCGCAGCTTACTGCGGAAGACACTTTGACATCCGATGACGTAAATGATTCAATATCTCCCTTCGCTTTGAAATATTTGTACACTGATTGGAAATCATGAGGTCCTCATGTGGGCGTAACTTTTAGTGAAAACCTAAGTGCTTTCGTCCATGAGTTTTGATCGTCCTTCATCTATTTAATAATAAAAGTACGCATACTGAGATACATATTCTTGATGCATCACTCTTGGCTCTGACATTGAAAGTGCTCTATATTTAGAGGAGTGTAGCGACCGATTTCATGATAACATTTTCAAAGTAGTTTGGGTACTGCAGTCGCCTCATTATCAAGTCTGGTGATCCTAATTACATCAATTGGCCTCGATCTCATTTATCTGTGAGTGACACGTTAAGACCACAGGGCGACATTTAAGAAAAAACCTGGGCCAGGCCTTATGCTGAAAACTTATACAGTTAAACATTATCTTAGGGGGGCTTAAGGCACTATTGTGAGAACGTTATGTGGCGCAGCCCTCTTCAGAGTCCCCAATAATACTCTCAAGTGGTTCAAACTGACCACCATACTGTTTTGATTCTGTGAGGAAAAGTTTTGTTTTTGATTTGCATAAAATAAGCCGATGAAATCTTTAGTGAGCTTCAAAATGACCCTCCCTGACTGGTAGACCAAAATATTATTGTCAAAGTTTGAGAGTCCGAACATCTTCCGTTGAGGCGCATTCTACGGCACCTTAAAATCTTCTTGAACCCTGTAAGTCAACAGCAGGATTTCTACAGTTCTCCTTTGGACTAGCTCCATACCGATGCATGTAATATGTCGAGTATTCTCAGAACAAAAAGACAACCTTTGACTCAGTGACTCATAAAATTGACTCAATGGGCACACGGCTGAATTGCCATTTAGATGAGTGTTTTTCTGGCCTTGATTGAAGAAATTCGAATGACATAATTTACTGGCGTAATAACTTGCAGGTAACTATGCCGACAGGGCACTACCAGGCAAATATGCGATTACTCAACAGAGTAACGACCGGCAAATCAGCATGTTCCAATAATACGAGGACATCGATCAGTAATTTGACATTATGAACATGTCATGATTGACGAAGACAAAGATGACAGATTGATTTTCTCTACGAGAACATTTCATTGTTCGTCATAAGTGATGTTATTCAAAATGCGACAGCAAAAAGATAATAGTTTAAGAGATAATGTTTCATTCTTGTTTATTTGTGAAGAATTCTACCGCTACAAAAACGTCCATACAAACGGTAAATAGCTACAAATCAATCTTTGTCGCTTAGTAACAGTGCGCGCCCTCAAATGAATTAGCGCACAACAATCTGATCTAAAATTGAAGTTTAGAAGATATATTTTAATAAAGATTACAAAGTCTATTTGACAACCGTTTAATAATTAATTTTCATCAATTGATTCCTGGCCATGCTCTGTACCTTTTGATGTGATGCATTGGACGGATATTTTGCGTACAGAGCTTGTACAATAATTAATGCTAAGATTTAAATATAAACTACCTGACACCACCCTTCAAAAACGGCAGATTAATCACATTTGGCAGCGGATAATCATTTAACGGTTATTACGAAATTGCTCGTCTCTTTCTGAGACAGACATTGTGCATTAACAATCCGAACACGTAATATATGGACCGATTTGACGCCTCTGAATTCCTTTCACAATCTATTTCCCGTCTTTCATAACAACAACCGCTGTCAATAAATTAAACCTCACACAAGAGTGTAAAATATTTTAATGCCACCCGTTAAAATAAATTGATTTTAGGAGTTCATAAATTGGCAGCGTACAGAATTAATAGCATGAACAATCTGCCGTAATTTATTGGCGATATTTGCTGGTAAGGTCGATGACATAATTTCTCCATGTACAGCATTTTCAAAGTTGTTCCAGGTTATTGATCATTAATAGTCTTTTCTTGGAGGTAACGTCTTTTTACAGCACACAAAATGGCTGTAGTTTGTGAACTTGCCTGATTGTATCAACGGCCGTCTCAACCATTATAGAAGAGACAGGCTTGCCGCTTTTGATATTTACAATGACGTGAAATACAAGTCGCGACATCAACTTTGAACTCAGAATAATGTCATTTATGCATGATACAAACTTCGCACATCAAAGGGTTTTTTATGCGGGCAGGGAGCATCCCTGAAAAACAAACCCTTGGGAGACCATCCTACGCCGACCTTACCAGCCGTGTGGACCGGACGATGACATGATACAAGTATCAATTGAAACCAAACCATCACATAAGCCACAGTTTGAACTTTGTGAGAGTAAAATTTGGCCGACCAGCTTGTACAGATAAAGCTTGCACAAATCACCTCATCGTTTGTCTCACCTAAAAACGGAATGGGCCACATTCTCCGTATGGTAAAATTCAGTGCTTGTCTTAGGGGCTTAGGGTGTCCTTTATGGTGAATAAGTACAAACATGCCCTCTAAGATAATGTTGGATTGTACAACAGCATAGCATGGACCCAGTCCTTAGTCCCTTTATCTTTTCAATGTTCTGTCTGTTGGCAGGGTTGGAGATATATTTGCAGAGCACAGATACAGTATGCTGTAAGATTCTGACCGATTTAGCTGATCCGTCCACGAATACAAACTTGATCAGTTCCGTCCCTCACCAGCCCATGCCAACAGTAAAACGAACTCTTTTAAAGTTTCCAGGAGCCTTCAGTAAAAATCTGCGTCTCGGGAGATGATTCAGGCATTGTCTTGCCAGCCTAATTGAAACTATTATGCCTGAAAGCGAATGTTAGATTAGCAGATATTGATTGACTGGATCGTTGCCAATTCATTCTGTAAGAATCATAGATAAAGATTGATCGATTCTTGTCCAATTAAAATCAATCTATTGCATATGTGCCATGCTTTTATGTGTTTCGTACCACTGTTTCGTCGACGTGAAACCCAATACAAGTCACCATGCCACAGTACGACAAAGCAAGCTAAAAATACTAACAAAACAAGTATATATATAAAATAAAATACATGAAAATGGCACAATACTAGCCAAAACACATAAATTAAACAATATCGCTGCGTACAAACAGCCCAGGAGAAACATTAATATCTTGAAAATATGGATCGTAAAAATCGTAAACGTGGACACTTTTCCTGTTGTTTTACAGCCGGCCTTGAGTTTATCGCAGATTGTATTAGTAATGTAAATTTTTTTCTGATTTGATAAAAGCAATCATCGGTGGGTTCAGCAGTTCATGGCTCAGAAATGCATCAAGCGCACGGTTCATTTGTCCCGAGATGCGACGATAAAAATCTCTTCCACATGAATTATTGAACAGTGGAACCAAAGTTAACGGTCGTAATTAAATATACTTGAATCCAAATAATGAGATATGGGCGCAGTAATCGACAAGTAATTTAAGAAAACAAGATTGGGGTTAAATACGCTCGTTTTTCCGCCTTAAAAATCGCATGAATTTTGCGAGGCATGATTTATTTCTGTCAAAGATTTTTAGTTAATGTAGCTATCTATTTACAGAGAATCGGCCGACAACCGACAATCTCATCTTCCATTTCCATGTAAATAGTTCATATTTAGACAGGCGGGTGATATGCGCTGGTCGCTTTAAGATGCGCGCTACAATTCTCTCTGTAGTGTTTCTGATGATTGAATTATGTGTAATCAAGAGCGGTGACGGTAATGCTTGTACATACGAAGGAATTGAGATCAACAGTATTTTACGGACATTAATCACGTTTTACACAGTCACACACGAATGACAATGGCGATGCATGTAGACTGTACTACTATATGGAGTTAGCAGTGGTTCGACAGATACACAGAGAGAAAGACTTGTCAGGGCCTTGAAAGCACGGTCTTCGGGAGGGTGTAGGTCGTATGGATTAACCTTTTAACCACCATGGTTTGGCCCAGACCCATTACTATCAATGGTTAGTGTGAACCCGTTTGCAGGGAGTTGGGCGTGAGCGTCTCAACAAAATCAGACTGCAAAAACTCGAAATCCTGAGAATCAAACGTTCAACTATCTGATGAACCAGACGGTACGAAGTAAGCTCCAAGAAAGAAGAAGCATCGATCGCGAATTAGTTGATATATTTAATGGGTCAAAGCCTCAGAGACAAAAACAACACTCTAAAGAAACAAACCGAAGCTTACAGAGAAACAAAATCCCCATTACACGGAGTACCCAAACAAACAAGTATTCGGGCCACATACAATTGGAACAGGTACTGCAAAGCCACGTCGCATACATATGCAAGGCAGAACGAAATAAAAATATATCATTGACCATCAACTGAAGAGGAATTTATCTTTTTTTTCAATTACGTATCCCTTAGTTTTATCAGGGTGAAAGTTTAATGTATATTTTGTGCTCATCCCTGTCAATGGACCTCTCCGCTGTGTTTTCCATTATTTGTATTAGAATAATGAGGGGAATGGGGTATTTATAACGTTCTTCAAATTCGGTGGCTTTTGCTTCTTTGGTCAGGCTTTGAGTTCAAAACGCCGCCGGGGAATACCGCATTATATTTCAAGCATGTATCCAGCCATTTAACGAATGGCGGGACAGCAACGTCGCACAACGCGACCGCTTCGTTGATTTTTGGCTGGTTTCGAACACGTGGAATGGACCGCAGCATTAAAATGCATTCGCAAGCTGTCCTGCGGGCACAGGATCAATAAACCGTCGCCAGCTATCATCTTCTAAAATGAAACAGATCTTATAATACTGCCACCGATACTTTAGTCCGCTTGAATGTGTGTTCATTGTAACATTCTCGTTGGATGTGATCTCCATCTTCATCAAATGTATTTGGAAATGCTTGTTTTTTGTCGTTTAATATTCTACACATACCTTGAAATAAAACTCTACATGGATATAGTGGCAACGACTGAAGATGAAGCAAAATGGAATGGCGAACGTTGAAATCAATCATGAACTCGAGAAATAATGGTGTAAACAACGATGAGTCGGGACGAACATATGTCCACTGTACTTTGCGCCGAGGTTAGTGACTTGGAGTAGCCGGTAACTCATCACCCGTGCATTTATTGTTCATGCAAGGAATCATTTCATGTTTTTTAATCACTGATGCTGTATACGACGTTGCTTTGGTGTTTTGGTCGTTCTTTTAAACATTTTTCGTGGTATCGAACAACATAACCGACATAAAGAACATTATAAACTTGGCAATAATGATGTCAAAAGACTGCTATTATACCCTTTCATGCTAAAACGGTACTCTCCTTAATTCGGTTTTGCTGACATATCACATATCCAAAACGCGTATCTTTCGAACAGAGGACCTCCCCAGATACATACTTATACTTTTCACGAGTGGCAGAGGTCATTACACAGTTCAAGAATGTATACACGCACCAACAACTCATATACGACGGGCTTTTTCACTCTTTCCACTTGATCCCTGGAATTGGGTCAAAGAATCTCACGAGTATACGAAAGGTTGCTTCACGGTGTAGCGGTGAAAATGTAGGCATAATTAACTTCTGAGAGCTGCGCGGATTTCATTGTGTGAAGATTCTCAACAATGCCAAAATGCAAACTTTTCTTTCGAAATTCCGCTTGTTGAAACCACTGTGTTGAAACATACAGCGTAAGGCTTTTAATCATTGTCAAAGAACAAATCATTGTCAAAGAACAAAGGAAATTGAAATTAAAGTTTTCAAGAGGTATTACAAAATATGGACATTTCACCAAAACTTTAGCATGAATTCATGCTAAAGTTTTTGGGGTTTTGTGTGTGTGTGGGGGTGGGGGGTGGGGGGCATGAAAGTTATCCAGCTAGGAATATATAAGTTTATCGTTTTCAATGTGTAGAAGAAGCAATGATTATAAGTGTTGACATAAAAGTGAAGCAGAGTTTCGATAAAAAATGTGTCTCCGCTTTTTTATTAGAGTCATCACTGGACCCAAGAGACACATTTCAGGCGTAGCTTCCTTGTTTTGAAATCCGAAACACCAAAACATGTTTATTATCAAAGGAGATAATCAAATCGATACCATTAGCAATCTGAAAGAAAACGAAATAAATTAAACAAAGGGAGACTCTCTCTGGAAAACTATGGAGAGTTTAAAGCATGAAAAATGATATTTTGCGAGAAGTTGACAGATGAACGCTCATCCAACGGTGTCAATTTATTAGCAATATGAGAAGCCGATACAAAACCCTGACTTTTCATCAGAAATTGGATACCTTACAAAAACACTGTACCAAATTATTGTCATGTCGTTTGTGTTTAGATTTATTTTCTTGGTAATCATTGTCAGGCAATTTGAATCTCGGCAAAATACATCGTTGCGATTTCTCTATATTAAGTTATTCGATAGTGGATTCACCACTGTGACAACATGTAATTGTCCATGGCGATTTCACAGTTTTGCTATTCCAGAAGGAATCAGTCCGGAGAGACAGCCTTACTTTAGATTTTGAAAGGCCTGGCGACTATCCAGGAAGCGAAATCTCGTAATCTGAGATATTTTCATATTTCAAGGCTCGCTGTGTGCGTGTTTTAAGGTTTCCGTCAGTGCGATCCAGCGAATGTCCAGAGTTTTTACCGGCAAACCATATCAGAGCGCGCTATCTGTTACCCGTGAGTGTCGCGTTTTTACAAGCAAAACCAAATATTGTTTATAGAGGTGCTCAAGGAGGTACATGTAGTTCTGAAAGTAACTTGTCCCTGACAGAGTTAGGACAAATTTGCCCGTCCTCATTTCAGAGCTAAAGCATGTACTAAACCACTATAGGGAAAAAGTGCGTGACTAGAGCGAGAAACTGACGCCTTCTCGCAAACGGTGAGAATCTGTTCTTATTCTCACCGCTGTCGGTGAGAAAATTTTAATCTCTACTGGAGATTGGTGAAAAATGCACTCCTTGGCGAGGATCAAGTGTGAGAACAAATTCTCACCGGTGAGAATGGAAATTCTCACTAAGTACAGCGAGAATTGAAATTCACCGGCGAGAATCATCAAGACTTGCCGTTCATTGGCGAGAATCATAAAGACTCCGATGCATGTCATTGCGAGCGTGATTTCCAATTCATCGGCAATCTTTCACTTGACCTTTGACCATTTTATTATGTGATTAGATCAGCAAAATATTGTTGCAAAACTAACTACTCTGGCCATGCTGATTTGAAGGACAAATCGACATTATCGTGAGGTGTTCTTTCATATTCACCCACCAGAAAGTAATGCTAGTCAAACACTGATGTCTGACGTATATATGTAATGGCCCCGTCTTTAAGCGTTCTTCGAGTATCTTTATGTTGTGACAACATAGTATGTTTATTAGAATAACTACAGTAAACATTAAATTTACGCCTTTTACTGGCGTCTATTGCTTTTAGCTTAGGAAGAGTATGGTTTCTTTGGAAGGTTTAACTTATTTCTCGTTAAATTCAAATGTAAAACTCTCCATTTTTTCCTTCATTAAAAAAACTTAAGGCCGAGCAAAAGGAACCTATCATTTGCATTGATCGCCAGATTTGGTATGATATCAGATCAAAATACTATACGAAAATTATTAAACTTAAAGAAAGACTGATATAAATGTAAATTAATTCGTTATCAAATAAATGTATCTATAATTGGCAGGAGTGCCTTTGTTGGCAATAGAAGAGTTGTATTCATAGTTTTAATTATGAACACTACATCCTAATAAATGTACTTTTCATTTGATCAAAATATTTAAAATATCGATGCACTAACATACACGTACCTTTGAATTTTAGACAGAAACCTCATTTAATTTTATATCAGTGAATGAATTATGTAAAGGTTTGTGAATCAGTTTAGTGCCTGGTATGAAATGTCATTTGGCAAGCAACCTTTTCGGAAATTAAAATACATCGAAGGAAAACTCGCGCGTTAGCTGTGAGATGGCGAAATGGCAAATTATTTTACCATCAACATTGATCTGTCAATAAATGAGAGTATTCTTTGCAAAACATAAGAAAAGTTTAATGACCACAGTTTGATAAGGAGTTGTTTCAGATAGATATCATGGATTTCATAAAAATATTCAAAGAAGCAATACCACAGTAGTCAAACTTTTCACGACCTGCCTATCCAGGGCTGGAGTTGAACATACACTGCAAAAGCAAACAAATAAACAAACTAAAATAAAAAATCAAAACCTGCTGTTATTCCTCAGGAAGAAAAATGGGTCTCCCCAGTGTGCACAAACGCGTTTTGTCTTCAGAGCTTGTCTGACATTAGTTGATATCCAATCCTGCATCTCAAAATCAGAGAACAGAATTCCAGAATAAAAGAGGGTAAATATCTGCAAGAAATTGACATCACTTTCATAGAAAATACATCTTAAATCGTGTCACGTGGTTCAGGCACAAATTAGGTACGCAACAATAAATTAGTCTTCCATACTTTCAAGGTCTACTAGCAGAAAAAAATTCAGTAAAAAGCTGTAAACTGTAAATGCAAATAGGTAAATGGATTACATAATGCAATTGTCTAATTGTAACTTTTTATTTTCTGTTTCAAGTGATCTTTTTATTCATTCATTTTTTTTTGTTTTGAATGAATTGTTATTGCCATAGAAACGTCAAGTAGAATAATATGCGTTAAATACAGAGAATGCTAATCCATATCATCGGTCGGCACTGCACCAAGGAAATACTTAGACTCTCTGGCAGGCTATTTTGATTTACGGCTGTACTTAAGCCATGATGAAATTACTTGTGACGTAATATCAATTTCATCTGCATGTCTGTTGACCTTCTGAGACAGTATTATGATTAGATCGGCAAATATTGTGGCTGTGGAAGAGTCCTGGGCATGTTACCTTTACGTACCATTCAATATCATAGAAGATGTTTCTGCAGTGTGTCCATTCGCATTTAAGGATAGTTATTCGGGCTCTCAAACTTTTACAATTCTTTTCATATCTACCACTTTTGGGGGCTCATTTAAAAGTTCTTAGTGTAAGTAAAAATTCAAAGTCGTAGTATTTGGAAAATCGAAAATTTTATTTTCCCCCATAGAGTTAACTCAGGGATGGCGGCCATTTTGAATTTCAAATGTCGGTAAATTTTGGGTAATTTGTTTCGTTACTACCAGAATATGCATGGTGATCCCCGATTTTTATTCTTGATTTAGAAAGAGAATGGCTGAAAGATTTTTTGAGGAAAGTTTGAGCAAAAGTTTGGGTCTTTCACTTTCGAGTTGCACACTACCTTGAATGCTCTCTAAGACAAGCATATTTATTTAAGGGTATCATCAAATACGTCAACACAATGACATAAGTATCTCGGGGTACAATTGTTATAAAGACACTGCTTCTTAATTTCATTCATTGCTTTATTTTATTCCAGGTACTCAAAGTGTTAAATTTTTAAGGTCTAACTTGTGTGTGGTAAAATTGAAACGTAAACCACATTTATTTCACTGAAAAAAACATTGCATGACGGATGGTACAGCGCGCCTCGAAAGTGAAAGACTTAAACTTTTGCTCAAACGTTCCTCAATGAAACTTACAATTATTCTCTTACCAAATCAAGAATAAAAATAACGGGTCACCGTGCAAAGTTTGGTATTAGAGAAACAAAGCTTTACCATTATTTAAATTCAAAATGGCTGCCATCCTGTTTGGGGGATAGATTTCGAAGAACTAAGACGGTGAATTTTTCTAACTCCAAGAGCTTTATCATCATCATCATCATCATCATCATCATCATCGTCGTCGTCATCATCATCATCATCATCATCATCGTCGTCGTCGTCGTCGTCGTCGTCGTGTCGCTTTCTTAAACATTTTATAAAATATGGTATTCCGTTTTATAAAATATTACTACCACATAAAATGTTCATTTGACAGCCAGAAACGACGGTTGACGAGACGGAGTATACTTTTAGGCGACACGGTGGTACTTCAACCGACAGTTAAGCTCTTGAGTCTTCATAAAACTGAGACCGTAGAACTTAGGAAAAACACAATCGTTACTAAGCAAACGCAGGCTGAATCAAAAACAAGCTTGGTGTATTACAGTTTTGCGTAACCGTAAGCTAGTATGAAGGGTACTAGCCAACACTTTATCTTGGACCTGTTCTGCATTATAACATTTTTAGCTGCCAGTAGTTATGATAACAACACTAGGAAAGCGCTGTATTGCCACGTACATGTAGCATGTATGGACTTAGCATAATCAGCAAATATGTTGAAGGATAAAGATGGAGCATGTTCCGACGGTTTGCAACTTAACCAACCAAACAACTTGACCTTACGGCTTATTAGCTTTACAATAGTGGCACATACCAGTAACATGTACCATATTTTCCGTTTTACATGTAAATAACTCGTCAACGACGAGTGATGAATCACGCCCACATATTTTAAGCTGGTACATACACTGACCTCGCTGACGTAATATGCAAATATCGATTAATAAATCAGCAACCTGTCTCAATAACAGTTTGGCCAATGTAGATGTGACTAGGTCATGTACACGTGCAGTTGATGTCATCACTAAATCTTAACCTTTAATCGGACACTGCCAGAAAATTCATTACGACATTTCCCCACCAAAGTAAACTGAGATAGTCGGCAAAAGCAATTAGCTTGGTAATATGCTAGCAAGGGCAAAGATGACGCCTATGAAATAACTCAAGGGTTTGTGTACTGTACTATTAATTTTGTTAGACTGGCCTGACGGAGAAGTTTCGCCATCAGTTTTGCGGCGATTGAGTTTGGAAACAGAAATTGGCCGTGTGATTTAGCATTGGCGTGACAAGGCATTTCGGCATTTGCATGCAATTGTAACTGGAGCATTATGGTCAAATGATAATGTAGGCACACCGCAGGTGTCGAACTGTTATTACCACAGCTATTTTTTATCATTCTTATAAATTAAATTTCGTAGCTTGCCGATGACACCGTCAAACGAGACTTCGTTACTTTGTAACTTTTACAGAACAGTTGCTTACAAGTGAGTGCTTTCGTCCGTAGGCCTGAATGTGTCTTTTTACTAAATCCAGCAAAAAACCCCAAAACAATCGTAAGAAATGTTACAAATATGTATACATTCGGCAATGCACGGAGACATGGACTACTGACCACATACGCTGAAAACTAAGAACATGCCGCCCAGGTGACATACAGATGATTCAACTCAAAGTGATTCGATACTGAACATACGGCAACGTCACGTGATTTAGGAAACTACAAAAATGACATATACCTTTTATCGCAGTCTGTGTACACATATTTATCCAAAGAATCACTGAGTTGACGCTTTGCGCCAAAGGATATTTATTCCTTCTGACTTGAACTTCAACTCTTTCGTCATGTCTAGACCAAGCAAAAGAACCATCTTGGGCGCTGAAACCATCATGCAAAGTACAAGGTTATAGGAAAGATCTTGCAGTGTTGTCGTTTTTAAAACCAGACGATGGGAATCGAAAACGAATGTGATGCGTTCTGAATCCGTCTAATGTAATAGTGAGTATGTTCAATACGTAATTAAGAACTCGTCAAGAATTATGTCCATGCATCATGGAATTGAATAAAACGTCTCTTCATGCTGTTAGAAATTTCAAGGTAGTTCGTACATCCCTTTGGTCTGCATGATATTGATATGTTCAAAATTACACTGTATCACACTTATTAGCTAACAGAACTTCTCATTTTGCCTACACGATGTATTTACGTATAAAATATCAGTTAGGTTAATAATTGAGTAACATATTTTGACATGTTCGTCTCGTATTATGCCACATTTGAAAGGTCAAATTAAAATCAGTATTGGTTTCCGATAGCATGGCTTCTGGAAATATGTTACGTTGGTCGGAATGTTTTCATTTGCAGCTGGATGAAAAGATTCCTTGAGTATGTTTTACGGATCTTTGCCCATTTGCGGAAACAAACGTGAGAGATTTTTCACTGTCGGCAAATATAAAATGGGTCAGGTCAGGTCGGGTTACCGGTAAATCGGATATTTTCTTCAGCCAAATAGTTTGCATTCCTTCTGTAGGCTTTTGCCTGTGACTCCGAACGCCCCGGAAAAAAATCTAGTATATTTTCTTTCACTTAAAACCAGGCCCTTCAGAATAACGACAACTGTTGAGTTGCATAAATCCATTTGTAAGTCTATTAATTATTTATGTTTCCGAAGGTTGCCGTGTAATGTCATTATGTATTCTGCCACGGTGTTGATCTGTACACGGCGATATTTGAGATAGCCGGACGATATTTTGGCATCATTATTAATTACGCTTCTCTGCATACTTGTGTTATCCTACTAAGTCAGCTTAGGGGAGCCGATTGACGGTAACAACTTTCCGTTGCGTTATATCATCTCCTTGCTTTCTAGCCACTGCAGAGTGCGGTTTGGTCACGTGGTTCAACTCGCTGCGGTCCCGACTCGCCGCCGCTCTCGGTCATCACCCTGGTTTTGGACTGTGCTCAGACTAACGCTTATTCTCACTGGGCGGTAGAAGTCATCTGTTGTACCGCGGTAAAACGTGGTTGTACGGGAATGTTACCAGACACAGAGCACACCAGGTGAGTGTCCTTCACACATTCAAGGGTCAACATTGGCTCGTACTTGCCAGCATGTCTCGCCTATACCATCTCGTTTCAAATTAAACATACATGTCACTCAGTGAACAACAAGTTCAAAACACAAACAAGCTGCGAACTGAAAAGCTGACTGGCCGCACTATGTTAACAATGCGCCCAATTTGAATTCTTCCATGGACAAGCTGTTCACATCATATAACAAGTTTTCCAGATGGTAGGGTCGGAGAGATCACCATACACATGTTTATCAAATCCATTGCTTGCAATGGATCTATATGAAAGTCAATTGAGCCGAACGAAAGAAATGTGATGAACACAAGATATATTTTGAGCGTATGTTGTAATATGTCTATAGTGGCGTTCAGATTCGATGAAGTTAGGGCACATGTTGAGATTTCCTTCTATACAATATTAAATGTCAGTCGAAATATCAAGGATAAATGTGGTTAATTCCTTGATTTATTATAGATGAACGCCATAGGCTTGCATATAAATTGTAGATTTCTGCAAAGGTTAAATGCTTGCTGTGCGCTTCAGAACAACTGAACATAAGCATGGGTTCCTCCGTTTAGGGATCTTGATGAGAGAGAGAGAGAGAGAGAGAGAGAGAGAGAGAGAGAGAGAGAAGAGAGGAGAGAGAGAGAGAGAGAGAGAGAGAGAGAGAGAGAGAGAGAAATAAAGATAAACAGACAAACAGATAAACAGACAAACAGATAAACGGACAGCCATGCACAGACAAAGTTTCAGCCAGACAAATAAAATAAGATACGTATATGTCACTCATCGTTCACACATTTATAATGAAATATTACGATTTACAAACACATTGTCACAAGATAGAAGGCCTTGGGCATATGGATCTCTTCAGTCCTGTTTATCGGTCCGTGTGCACTGAATATGACCAGAACCACGATGTATGATATTCAATAGGCTGCATTTAATACAACTACTGCGTTGTGGGATATATATATGCGGAGGAATCGCGATCCGAATCACAATCCGTTCGAAATCCCATCAATACCCTCAGAACATTTCAAATCCCATTCGTCTATAAAATAAAAAATATCCAAATCGCCAAAATATTATATGGCCAAAGATTTGTTAAGCCAACAATATCAAACAAAATTTTGATGCCTTTTCTTTCAGTATCATTCTTTGTTCTTTCGATCAAGTCAAATCTTACGTTTTACACCCTATCATGTTGACATCTTCAGTGATCAGCTCATCAAAACAGTTTCTGCATATGTATTGTCACTATTGTGCATTTGTATCGTTGACAAATGAATTTCAGTCTGGACTCTAATGTAGTCATCAACAATAGTGTATGTATGTATGTATGTATGTATGTATGTATGTATGTATGTATGTATGTATGTATGTATGTATGTATGTATGTATGTATGTATGTATGTATGTATGTATGTACGTATGTATGTATGTATGTATGTATGTATGTATGTATGTATGTATGTATGTATGTATGTATGTATGTATGTATGTATGTATGTATGTATGTATGTATGTATGTATGTATGTATGTTAAAAAAATGCAATGGCATCATACTTTTTTAGATTTTTGTTTCAAAAGAAAATTCATGAAATGCTATAAAGTGATTCCAGATTTTATGTTTAATTATATTATTAACATCAGAGCCATTTGATGGCATAACAATGTTATTCATTCATTTTTGTTCTCGAATTACTTGCCAAATTGTGGAATCTGACAATGTAACAAAACAGGAAACCAGAATTCTTTCCAGATCCCACACACCCCTTTACCAAGTACAAGCCGCTCAAATCCCCCTCTACTACCCCCAGAACTTTCAAATCCCCTTCAATTCCCTCAGCCCACTCCATTTGTGAATGCAGCCAATATGGCAGCCCCATAACAGAAGTCTTAGGATTCTTTAGCTGTCGCTGTTCACACAGAATGTTGGCGAATTAACATGTAAAGGATACTTATGAATTCCAGTATGTGCAAAGTTAGTGTTGATAAAAATAACGATGGTCGGATCATGGACTGATGAGCGCTTTCTCATTGTCAACACTTTTAAAGTCATTTGGAATTTTACTACAGGGAGGCAAGATGGAAGGATTCTTGGTTGATGGTTGGCCTTATTACAAATCAATACTAACTCGCAGAAGTAATGTTTTTGTTTATTCCCATGAAAGACTCGCTAAGACAATCTGGTTTGAAGTACCACATGAAAGATATGGACCTTTGGTCTTCGAGCGCGCATGCACGGTGATATGTGTTATACATGCTCATAAAAATACTCGGATCGACCCGTTACAAAGCTAATAAACCTCAATGTTCGCTGGGCGTGCATTTAGTGACAAAACTAATAAAACAACGTAATAAGAGGTTGGTCAATTTACTGCCGAGAGTACCAGGCTGGTTCCTTTCTCGTACAAGTTGCTGCAAATTCTAAATCCAAACATAAACCGTGCCTTGGAATCCGATTTCACTGTAACGAGATTGAGACAGAATTACGACATTGGGAATGTCGAAAGCGTATGACATGCGTATGACAGTGGATTTAACGAGATGTTCTGGTGTTTGATACGCCAATAAACTTAATTTCGTCTCAGGCCTTCTGAACTCACAACAGCACATGATTATTTTAATATCAAATTGAAATAGTTTCAATACTGGAGAGGACTCGGGTATTTAATGTTAAAAAGAAGTGTGAATTAAATGTATTGTTTGGGCTTATAAAACATGTCTCTGTTAACGTCTTTGAGCCAAAGAATTACATTACACGTGTTACATATAAAGTCGAGCATTGACAGTAGAGCCCCCCCTCTACTGTCTATGAGTCAAGTAACTGTTATTTCGTTAAAACCGTTTCAATTGGATGATCTAGGTTTATGGACGCTTTCGATTGCGTATCTCAGCAAAACTGTTCGGGATAACAAAAGTTGCATAAATTAATCATGATAATAAGTATTCCGATTTGCAACGTATCCGTTATGTTAATTGAGTAGGTTTTGTCAGCCCGGAGCTGAGTATGCATAGAGTATGCATTCACGAACATTGGAGAGCATTCCATTTCCACTTGTTCAAAGGACTCTTGATACCGAGACCAAAACGAGTTGACCATGGCTTTATGGTTGGCAAGGTCGAGCTCAGGTCGCATTATATTTTCTCTATCCCTAACGTTAATGTTAAATTAATTTTAAACTGTATGCATACAATGCTGTAACTACGTTCCGATTTATCTTCCTTTGTCACACGAATCGCAATGTGGACATTCGGACTGGCGGAAAAACAAAAGCCTCCACGGAGTAGACCGCATTAGCGATAATAAAACAACGTCGCCGCATAGAGCTTTCTTTAATCCACAGGATTTGGACCAACAACATGAACAGAAACTATTCAATCGCTCGCAGGAAACCAAGAATACTCAGAATAATTACGCATCATGAAAGAGCGGCCAAAGTCAGCCATGGTCAGCAGCCGTGGAAGTAATGTAAAAGGGTAATCGTCCCGAAAGTTTCCGAGTATAAAAATACGATGTCAGCCATGATCAGCAACTGTGCAGGTAACGTAAAAGGGTATACCTGCCGAAAGTTTCCGAGTATAAAAATACGAAGCCAGCCATGATCAGCAGCTGTGGAAGTAACGTGAAACAGTAAACGTGCCGAAAGTTTCCGAGAGTGGCAAGACTGATTACGTTCCTGGGGAGAAAGAATATATCGTAAATCTGCACTTCTGGCCTGTCAGAGTCTCAAGAGTACTGTGGATTACAACAATATCAGCAGCTCATGCAAATTGCAACGAAAGCGGCACACACATGCGTAGGCTTTGTAACATACCGTCCAACCCTATACTAAATACTTTATCTCTCCTCTGCGTTGCGCTATCTATTTTGTTTTAATTTATTAATAATAAAGGAGATGTTAGGAACCGACGATTTTCTCAGTAGCCCTTAACTTTCCTTGGAGATATTTGCATACTGCAAACCCCGCTTTCATTTCATTTCGTCTGCGCTCAATTCCCTCATTGCAATTACTTTCTCGAAGGTATATATGCACTCAGCGTGTTATCGTGGCTATCTTTACTTAATCAGAGCTTGGAATCTCCCATAAGGTTTTAGCTCCATTTTTTATCTACAAGTTCTGCTGGCCCGATCTGCCCTCGATGTATGCTTCTTATCATGCCAATTCCCATTTTGACCGCTCTGTGTACAGTGTGCGACTAATCCCATCGTGTTATTAGTTTTGTTGACGTCAACGTTGTTTTCCACCACTCCTTTGACTTTATACATTGAAACGTTCGGAATGTACGAAAAGCTGGGGATTTTCTGATAATCGGAATATTGAGCTTGTGCGGTGTGTTTTTTCCTAAATTCCTCTACGCTTAGTCCAGTAGTCGCCGTGCGTTTTAATGATTTTCCAGAACAGTTACTGTGTTCTGTTTGTAAAATACAGCTTCTCGTTGTATTCCCAATATCATATCGAATTCAAAGTGCCCGGTCTTCAACCGTTCACCACAGCTTGTACCTGTTGTTTGTCCGATTCTGACGTTGGCAACTGGATTCGACGCTAGGATATTGAATTCATTTGTCTATAATTATAACATAATATTGCATCGTGTACAAAACGCACAGTGTAAGTTGGCAGGACTAACGCCTTGCATTTCAAAATAAGCTTACGTTTGGTCCGATGGAGAATTTAATAAAACACGTTCTATTTTAAACGAACAAAAATTATGAGACTATGAACAAAAATTATGAGAATATTTTCAATAGTTACAGTTATTGTCCCTTTGAGAACATAAAATAGCAACAACAGTCCAAGACAGGGCAAGTGCGGTGACACTATGAGAAGTTTGCCCTCGTAAATAGTTCAGTGTCTGCTTGTTGGTCGAAGCATAATTTCTTTCGACTATAGGTAATATCGTATCTGAGTATAAATCAGAGAGTAGACTCTCTGTTATAATCCATCAAATCAGAACATGAAGCAGGGGCACTATCTTAAATCTTGACTCAAAACAATCCAATTATGAAACATTACGCAAATATCCAAATCTAATGATCTAGGTTCTCTGATTTAAAAGAGATGCATTAAGGCCATGTGTCTATCGACATCAACATCGGAATACAAGTTAAGTAGTAGTGCAAATATTAGTAACAGTACATGAAATAAAATTGATATTCGGGCGAATTCGGCATACCGAACTGTTATTGTAACATGATAGTGAACGTTTCTGAAGTATCGTGTTACTGTAATAACCCGGTATGGAGAATTCACGTGAATGGCAATTATTCATCAAGCAATTTTTGAATACAATAATAGGAATAAAAGAGTTAACTTTGATAGAGTGTAGATGAGGGTTTTCATAATTATTTTTATGGCGATGCTCAAATATCTCTATTAGGTTTTGTAAAGTACCAGGAAAGCGGAATTTCTCATGATTTAGGTTGTGTGAAATGAATATGTATGTACCAAAGCCTGTGACAATCATCAAAACCCGTATCTGTAGTGACATGCATGATATATAGGCACATTTTGAACATCTCTTATGTGGGTTGTTATGATTAATGATATCTGGAATTGACGTCCGTGACGAAATTAATAACCAAAATCCAAACAAAGGCGAGTTATATTTTGACCATTGTTTTAGTTCGTATTGTTTGCACTGAGCACTATACAATTACACTGTAAATGCGGGCAAAGCAAGGGCCCTAGGGATTCCTCGTGGACGAAGCAAAATAACGCGGGTTTGATTGTATCGAACAAAGTCACCGTTTGGATTTTGACAGCTCGATTTCGCAAACTGTCTCTCAGTTGTTCAGTCTCGCGGCGGCAGGATTTTCAAGTTGATCAGAACTTGAAATAACTCACGAAAAGGACACAATCTCCAAGTTACAGTGTAGCATTCCCGTGGTATCCATGGCGCGATGGATCAACTTCTTACAATATTAATCCTCAAATATCATAGGCAGATCAAAGCCAACTTACATGTAGAAATGAAATTTAGATCGGGGTATTTACTTCCTAGGCACACGTACAAACCAAATCGGATAAATTCACATAAAATGCAACACAAAAGAAATCAGTACAGTGCCATATCTTTTCTGAAAGCCGTAGCGTTTCATTTGACGCTGTTCTGTCTTGTACATTATAATGGGAAGGAACAACACAGACTGGCCACCCCACACCCATCCCCACGTACTAAAAGCGTGAGATTTCAAGTTGAACTTGAGAGTATAGTAGTATCGCCATCATCACCATGTACTGATGTGCCCTTCATTAACTTCAGTAGCCGGGGGTAAGTAGGGCTGCGGTTTAATATCTTCACACTTGATAATGAACGAGATGGGTGACGTGATACGACCTCGTCGGATGCATAAAAGCATCATCAACAGAACAGACGCAAACGACGCAGAATGCTGCTGCGTTGAACTGTATCATTGACGTTGAATCGTGACCTTCAAAACATTCTCTTCTCTATAGTCTCAATCGAGTCGGATTGGCGAAACGAAGGATATTATCGGTAAACAGAAATCATGTTTGCGTTTAGAGTTTCAAAATCCCCGACATGTAATTAATTAATACCTTATAAATTGACATCTTAATGCATTTGCTACCGCCGAGGTGCTCTGCTTCGTATATGGCCATCAAGACTTTTCCCATTAGCCTAACATCAATCATCTGTGTTAGCTATGTCTCTTCGTAATGCTCTCCGTTTTCCCCCTGTTACTAGGTGATTACGGACAAAGCTACATTTATTTGATTCGAGTGGAGATGTTTCCACCGCGTGAGTGCTTATTTTATTTGTTTTTTCGCTAGGATGAGTACAGGTGAACTTCGAGACGACTGCTTCTTTCTCGGGCACGGTTGTACAATTATTCTGGCGAGCGATTGTCAAAATCACTTTGTGCCTATAGGATATTATTAAATTTGTCGTGTCGCAAACTGAAGCAATATTGTATCCGTGCCTGAATATGTTAGTTATGAACGCCACAAATTCATGAATTCATGACTGACGCAGCGCAACCTATCTCGCCTCGCAATTACATTTTCAATAAATATTTAAAGTGAGGGACATCTTCCGGCATGAATACAATAATTCGAAGCATCGCGCGTCTTTATTGATTCTCTGCTCATTGCGTCGGACTGAAAGTACGGAAATCGACTGGAATTCAGAAGAAATATGGTAGTATTTTTATTCAGGAAGTACATATGGACCAAAAAAAGTCATCAATGCCACTCGCTGCTTGAAGCGTGTTCTGGCAAACGATGCAGGTTCGAACACTGGCTAATCCGAGTATCGCTTTCGTCTTAGCAAGCACTCATAAAAATTGAAATATGTGTCATTTCATGAGCCTGACAATAGTGGGACTGTATATTGCACGACTACTGACAAGACGCATTATCTTCAACTCAGGCACGCATACATGAGTGAATCGTGATCGCGACGCAATTCAAAAGATATGATACCGCGAAAATTGACTTTGGAGTTCACATTATTGTTCATCAACTTCTTTGAACAGACATCGTATAGGGAAGGACAATTGTATCTTTGTATAAAGTATAGTAAGTGGAAATTATCAAACCCAACGTAATTGGAAAATATTTTCATCCGTCGATAAAAAAGAAAAATAACATAAAAATATACATGCCAGTGTTAAAAAACAATCAATAGATAAATATAAATAAATGCACATTGGCTCCATCCAGGCCCCCTCCTCTCCCAGAGGACCGTGACTGATGAGGGATCGGAGTCCCCCAGCTAACTTATATCAGCATACCACTGGAAGGAAACTAGCAAAAGATCCACCATACACGTACGAAAAACGGCCCGGTCTTATACGCTGACTATTTGCATGTCTTTCCGTCTCTTTCTCTGCCATTCTCTGTCTGTCAATTCCTGTCTGTTTCTGTCTGTCTCTAGACATGCCCCTCTTTCAAATCGCAACGTTGGCTTTCTCGACCCACCGTGACCGTGTCACACGTCAACGCGATTTTTGAAGGCATAGACTACTGCAGTTTTCCCTTACGGCTTGATGTTTCTCAACACGGTCTCGAAATCATAAGGCACTGACATTATTCACATACAGCTCTTTCTTCCGATTACATGACATTCCAAACATGAGATATGCGTTAATGAGTGATATGTGATCTTGATCACGGTAATAGATGGACAAAAATATGCAATAACATAGTGGGCGTTCATGGGGTATGTAGTTACTGATAATGCGTGCGGTGCAGTTCAGTATGTGAACTCCAGAAAGCCTACAGCCATGTTACTAATTTATGTCAATACCGACTGTGCACAAGACATGTGTTTCCTTGAATAAAATTTGCTGTTTTGTTGAAAACACCACTAATAATTTACACTATATATTCACTCAGTGTCATCCTCTTAAGTACTGAAATATAGAGGCGAATACGAAAAATAGTGCTTGCATTAGCGAATTAACGTCCCACGCGTCTGTCATAAATTCAGAAGACATTCAAATATGTCGAAACTATACTACGCTGTATATGGAGCAGTGTCACTCTGCCATATTAAGGCCACACTAACATAGATATTACAGCAGAGGCTGGTAGAAGCAACACGCGATTGTCGTATCCAGCCAGTGGCTAGAAAGTACTACATGTAAGGCCAAAGGTCAGGGATCTGAAACGAAGAACCACGTCAATTATGAATGAATAAATGGAAAGAGCGTGAGAAAAATAAATATATAAATAAAGAGATAGAAATAAGCTTCAGAAATAATAAATAATCGACAGATGGACAAATGGAATAAGAGATAACAAATAGATAAATAAATAAGTAAATAAATAAATAAATAATAAATAAATAAATAAATAAATAAACGTTCATCGAATTAGATAGTCATCAATTCACAGACTTTACGACGATATACTGTGTGCCTTACTGTCAAACAAAATAAAAGTCAAGTAAAATTTAGGTATCTAATGCCATGCAGACAGACTTACATAATTCCAAATTGTGGTCGGAATTTATGAATAAATAAAATTCAGGGTGAATTTCAATGTCTTTACTGGCACCGAAATAGCTTAACTGATTAACAAAATATGGCAAAGATGGTGCATTTTTTAAAACATTCGACAGCAAAGACTGTTTAATGTAAATAAATTATGTATGTGTGTTTGTTTATTTGTTTGTTTGTTTGTTTACACATGAAAACGTGGGCAAACGGTCAGACAGCAAACATAGCTGGAGTAGCATACAAACAAAATTTACAAACCTAGGCAGTCTGAGAGGTAGATATTATACAGACGTTGGACGGGCTAAGGAGATCAAACGTTTATCAGAAGCAGTAATCGATTGATAAAAAGATACAGGTTTCAAGCCTTCAACTTTGAAATCATCAATCAAACAGGCATTTATCTTAGCGGCTTCTGAGGTGTCGAATGAGTAATTCTCGGCTCCTAATGGAGAAAATCTTCCTTAGAAGTCGTAAAAGAGAGCATTAAATGCCATCTTTCCACTGAGAGGTGGGCTTAAAAAGTGCGAGTTTGAGGGCAATGTGCTCTAATCTCAAGGCTTTCACTTTGCTGCCGGTGGCAGAGTTGTCAACTAACGCGTATCCATGGTTACACATTTCGGTTGTACGTACGCCTAAATCTTATATCTACGTATATTGTCATTAGAAACGAGAAACCAGGCTTTGTAAAGGTTTTGGTTCCTCATGGAAGGACCGTGCTCAAAACTTGCGGGCGGGTGTTTTCAAAGGCGATGTGTGGCTTGAATAAAACAAAGAGCCGATTCCGTTTAAAATCGAGAGAGTGCAATTAATAAGCGAATTTACGTCCATCCAAACTCGAAACTCATTTTCATAGTAATTTGCTGACATATCGGACAACCTTCAGACAAACAAAAGACAGAAAACACCATAGAATACGGGACAATAAACTTAACGGGGTAAATAAAAGATGTATACACAGCCGAATGTGTGATCAATAAATAATGTCAGGTGTTTTAGAAGAAGTGGGAATTTCCTGCCCTACGTGTTGCACCTGCCATAGATCAATTTGTATGTCAAGTTGTGGCTCCGATGAATCCGGTGATGACATCACTCTCAACATCAACTCTTGGAAAGCTTATTTAAATTAGTGATGTCTGCATTCATTCTCACATAGTCACTGTAATCATATATACAGATCTGTCCATCATCTCTACGTTACAAATGCAGTCTACGACGCCCTCCTTAAATGCAGGCTCTATCATGATGCTAATTTTCTCATTGGATTACGACATGTTTTACATGGTTTCATATCTTTTTAAAATAAAATGTTAATTGAGACACAATATAATGCATTTATGTAATTATACATGTATGTCAAGTACGCCAATGCGCCATTCTTTCTGGACGACAGCTCATTTCGGCTTTTGGTAGCATAGTAATAGGTTATACAAGTTTTAAAATAGGACTCACTAATATCATAGATTTGGTTAATGCTGTAACAATGGCGTTCTCATGATAGGGTTCTGTTCAGAACAAATTGATTGAAAAATATGGAGATTATTTATGAAACAGCGCAAACTTTTCATATACCCTCTTAAGAACTATCCGATTGTAGCATTTGGCATATGCTTAGCCAAAATTACCAAAGTTGTCGCTTTTCGTTGTCTGTTTATTCTTCTTCTGTCATGGCCTACCACCATCCAACCATCCCATTGTAGACTATGTTCATTCCTGGGCGCTGAATCTTTGCTCAACGATGCTCGCTTAATTTCGAAATCTGCTGCCTCTTTTCTGGTGCTTAAACAACAAGGAAACATTCTTTACAACGCCAGATATCATATATATATATATATATATATATATATATATATATATATATATATATATATATATATATATATATATATATATATATATATATATATATATATATATATATGACATCTGGCCATATATATATATATATATATATATTATAATATATATATGACATCTGGCCATATATATATATATATATATATATATATATATATATATATATATATATATATATATATATATATATATATATATATATATATATATATATATATATATATAACAACAATTGACCATGTTATAGAGCACTCGCCTACTTAGAGGGTGTACACAACGCGCGTTTTTTCTAAATCCTGTCACAGTCCCTCTGTGGACTGTGATCCTGTGAATACCCACCAACAACAGAGTTGTGGCTGAAAAAAAACTCGCAGGCGGTGAGATACTCAATTATGATAATTAATGAATTTGTCAAAATTATGCGAGTTAACAGAAAGAAAGAGAACTTCCATACATTTCTTGCTATTGATCTTGACTGTTTTAATTAATATTAAAACATTTTGTTTGATAATTTTAATGCGTGCAGTAAGATCATAATTACTGAGTCATGGTACAAAGACACGAATAAATTATAAATCAAGAAACAACAAGTTATCACAACTACATCAGAGTGCATAATGAACTTAAACCGGCGAGGGATGTGCTGGCAAAACTCGGAAGTGTATCTCACACAACGATGGCACAACAGCTGACGCACGGAATAACCGCGTCGAAAGGCTGAGGACCACCGGTAAAGGCGTCGGATGGAGTCTCACAACCACCTTTGAGGAATGCCGTGCTAGCGTCCATTACGAGAAACAGATATTTATGTATTGCATCATCAGCGGGGGTGATAAACGTGTAGAATCATAGAATCAAAATCAGTGCTTCTCCTTGGCCAAGGCTCTTTGAGATCACGTGCGGAAAGTGTCCACTGACATTATCAAAGTAGTTAAAATATACGTACTGTCTCTATTTCTGGGTTCTTGCATGAAACGTTTGCGACTTATGGGTGTAGATTATAGGTGTAAATTTGGTGCATAGGCCGGTGACTGTAAACAAAACACCATTGCAGGTTTACGAGCACAGCGAATGATGAAAACTTAAAATTTTAAAAAGCAGCTCTTTTTCGAACTTGTTATTGATTTTCATGAATTTTGTTTTTCTATGAAAAATTGTTTGTGTTGTTTTACTTCTTGAAACATGCTGGAAAACCTCAACTCTGCTTGCAGCCAGACAAGACGATCAGTGAAACATTGTACGGTCTGTACCGAAAAATCAAATTTCCGTGCACAACTCTCACCATGCATGGCTGAACATACACTTTTACCAAAGTTTGGACCTCATCTTAATTGGCGGTCCACGGGACTTTCATATAGATAAGGATAACAGCTTTTCCTCACATTGTTGCAATGCTTATTTGTCACAGGAAAGCAAGTGGGAATCGAAAAAATCCATTTTGGAGGTCACAAACGAAATCATCCCTTTGTATTCAGCAAAGGGTTAATTTGTGACATTTTTGCAGCTATATTGTCATTATTTTGTACTAGTACACTGACTGACTGCATACAAGTATTCCTTATTTCCTTGATATCACAAAAAGGTCAAAAAGAGTGACTTTGTCCCTTGCATAAAAGAACAACATTACTCTGCAGAGAAACATAGACAGAGTCGCAACACTTGCATGCCTTTTGTTCCATGGTCGTCTCGGTAGACTATTGGCTTTTTATATTAACATGAGCTTCAAAGGTGTTAAACTTTTGGAGGCTTTGTTTGTATTGTGGTTGATAATTACACGAGATTATGCGAAAAATAAGACGAGATGCATCGTACTGCCAGTCGCGTAGCAACCATAGTTACTTTGTGAGCTCTCAGGCCAGAAACACTGCTTCACGCCAATCAAAACATAACACGCCAGCAGTTTCATAAACATGTCCTTCCTTGACGCACGTGTAAAAGACAGTATGACTGACCGTAAACCATTGAGTAAAACCAGACAGTATCGATAAAAGACTTTCAAATTTGGTTCAAACACACTCATTATATATTCATAAAAATATGAGAGGAATTTTTAAAACAGTAAAACTCACTTTTCTAAGGCTCAAAACACTCCCGTTTTCGCCAGCACGTCAATTCTGCTCAGCACCACACACGACAACAACAACACAAACTTTGCCGAACATACTTTCGCTTAACGATTGGCGAAAATCCGAAATTACCGAAGGATTCATGGTCGGCACTCTTCGGAAAAGAGAGGCGAGAGCAACCTGAGGCGAGGCGAACATGGATGGGTTACGTAACCGCTTCACGCCTTAAACAATACCCGTTGCCACTCTATCTATGTTTCTCTATGGTAGAGAGAATGTACCGATTTAAATTTTATCTATCTTAATGTCATCAACTTTTGAAGTAAAGTGGTTAACTCATCCCAAGTGTGCTGTCCATTGAGATGTCATCATGATCACTGTATTTTTTCTGAAGCGTGGCTTGAAGCATATCTTTCATACTTTTTTTCAAAATAAAATTTACCGGATAAGAAGCAAGCCTGCAGTTGCAATAATTACATGACAAGATAGATTCTAAATTTAAAAATGCATTGACCACTCACAGCTATCTCACGCAGACATCACATCTGTTCAAGTAATACCCTTCTTATTGAAATAAATCAACCATGAGATTAAAACATGTTAGATTTAGAAAATAAATCATGTCCGCGTCCCTACTTAATGGAGCCATGCTTTCATATTGTGATGATGTTTTCATCATTCTGATGATATTTTCAGCATTTTGATAATAATTTTGATAATGTTTTCAGGAATAATGTTTGATAATATTTGATAATATTGAATCAATATTTTCATCATGGAAAAATGATACGTGTTCATCCTATTGTCTCTACAGTATGCTGACATAAAAGTGTTAGCCTTGCAAAAACACGCAAGGTGTGTTTTTTGTGTAAATATTGTTGACGACAAATTATGAGTTCTAGTTGGCCCCGGATGAAAAGTTGTCTTTCATCAAACACTTGTACGCTACAATAGTCTAAATACACGCTTGGTTGACAGGTACATGTAGGATATTACATGAAGGCATTGCATCATGCCTTTGGGAACAAGAAACTTGTTAAAAAAAGGAAAATACACGAAAGTTTCTACTGACGGAGCTTTAAGGAAATATGTACTGAAAGAAATGGTACACCTTGTTGTTGTCCTGCATTTTGAGTCGACAAGGGTGCGACCTCAGTCTGTGCAATTTTCGTCAACCAGTTTCCATCACCTTCGCCGGTCCCTGAAAGAATTGTCATCATTTCTGAGGACGAATGATTTGCTCCCAAGAAGGGGAATAGATAGGGTCAAGTGGATGGCGACGAGTTCACGTCATCAGAATTCTCGACAAACGCCGAGTGACAAGCCGAGTTGTCAAGTGACCTACGGAAAGAAATAAGCGGTTTTGCATGGGTGTTTGCGATGACCATACATTTCTCTTGTCGAAAAAGCTTTGATATTGGATGATTAGGTCCATTTATAGCTCAAATAAGGCAAACTATTTGAAAAGCTTTAATTACGTGCCGTTATGGATGGTCGTGTATCGTTTTGACGTTTTTCACGACTTCTACTTTGTTTCTGCGAATTGTGATATATTTTTACACAGTTGAAAATACAAAATTGTTTACAAAAGAGTGACTGGTAAGCTCAAAGGCCGAGGGGATTCTCCCGGATCATTATTAGGCTGCCAAATCCGCGCAATATTGTTTTCATTCAAAAGTTAAACGGTTGCGAAATAATAACAGTTACTACAGTCTAAATATGTCGTGCTGCAAAAGCCATCATCAAACTCTTTCTTCATCAGCCAATTTAGTCATTTATTTCGTGAACCATTTCAAAAATAAACATTTAAATGTTTTTTCAGTCCTTTTTATTTGCCTATTCCAACATACGCAGTTCCCTCAATCACTGGGAATTCGTGCTAATTGTCTCCTAATTATCTGATGGCAATTATTCTCCATGAAATTAAAATTTATATGTAGGTTATTTATCTTGCACACGCATGCGCACCTCCAGCTCAAAGGCTCGGGTGCCTTCGTGTGCGAGACAGTTTTTATCTCGGCACTATTGGCCCATGAAACAGACAGTGACTGCATTCGTGTGAAACCTTTATTGGGTCTGGTACGCGCGAAATCAGGTAAGACGAAAATTCATGTTCGGAAGCCGAGTGCTATCATTTTTGCGTCAAAACACTGGTTTGTTCGGCAACGTTAGGCAGGCGTGTAATGTGACTGTAGTGTTGTGAGACACGAGATGGAGATACTGTATAGCTTTTTATCTGCAGCAGGACTGACAAAATCGTCATGCGATGATAGACGGCCTGCCCACTGAGTTTGGCCAAGCAGTAGATGTGACGTCACAATCTTGATGTTCATCGCAATATAATGATAGGGGAAAAAAACCCGTTTGCTTCATGATAGATGGTCCCGAGATATTCGACGTAAAACTTACACCGTTTTTTAGGGGAGCAGTTTTATAGGTCCTTCGCCGTTCGCCCGTAACCGCTCGCGGCGACATTTAGTTCCGCAGGGCCGAGCACGGTCTTAGACATCTCAGGATCTCAACGTACTGAGTGTTGTTTGCGTCACGTGGCATGCGCATTTTACTCAACTGGCAGCATTTCCCGGCACGACGGCGTGATCAATCGATTTGCGCTCACCCGAAATCTGCTCCTTGAGCACTATATACGGTGATTTATCAAACCGTGAAGTCGATGTTGTTGATTTCACGTAACAAGATGACGCGACTATAAAACACCAGCGCGCTGCAGCAAAAGATCATGGCGATTCACCCGGACGAGCAGACGGGCGCACCGTGGCATTAACGCGAGGAAGCTGTCCAACAAGATATATTGTTATTTTTATGATTTTGAAAACCCCGTTCCAGTTGCAAAGTCTTCTTCCCCTCAATTATTCACGAGGATGAAGGTCGTAATACCTTCAGCCAGCGATTCTAGCGGTGACAGCGTTTGCATTCTTCTAAATAAGCGCTATCGCTGGAATTTCGGAAATCCGATTTTCAAAGAATCGGTCGGCTCATATCCTCTTGACAGGCTGTTATGTTGCTTGCGTCAGGCAATTTCCGTGGCTCGCTAATAATTCCTGCCTTCTTCTTGAGAGAAGGATTATCTTTACTCCTGAGAACCGTCGCGCCGCACAACCGATTATGGTGACGGGTAATATACACTATGCGTAGCAGTGCCGTTCAGAACAGTGGTCAAAACTGTAACAGCATATTTAAGTTGTAGTATTAATATTTGTATCACCTGCCTGACAGTTTTACTAGGAAGAAATGAGTGATTGCACATCTTCATCAAACTCTATCCATCTGATATTTTATTTCTTTGGAAAAACCGTTCTTCGAGTTTGTTGGTTTTTGATCGATGACATGACTGTCGCAATGAACATCTGAACGATCGAGGCTTCATCAAATTGATGAGCAATTTATTATAACTTGCGCATTGACTGTTTCTGCGTACGATTTAGTCAGTTTGTAAAATTATTCATTTTTTCGGTCTACTTGACTTTCTGTTTAAATTGATCGAGAAAGAGATGCCATACACAGATCGTTTGGAATGAGAGATGGGATGGGTACGTGAATGATCTATTAAAAGTCTTATAAGCGTCAAAGAAGATCAACAGAATTATTGCCATAAAAACGATGATCGAAATATAAAATTTTCGATAGGGATGGATCGGTTTGGGGACAACCTCAAGCTGTTCACACTAAGTTTTTATACTACCTTGAATAAAAAACAGTACGCAAAACGGTGAGCATTCATTTGAACTGGACAGATTCCGAAGGGGGCGCTGCGATGATGATTTTACTGGGCGCAAAGTTCTCTGTTCTTAGTTTATGTGTCTGTAAAACTGAATGATCATAGAAGTCGATCAGTATGGATTCCATACAAATTTCCAGCTTTGAATTTTTTAGGTTTTTTTCCAGCTTTGAATTTTTGAGTGTTTTTTTCTCAAAGTCAGTTGGGGGGACTTTTCTGTAGACAAATATTTCTCTTGAGGCTCTGAATTTGTGGAATTTAGCTCTACAAATCGTATTGCTAGACAGTCGGGTCTTCTAAGATTATCCCATGGACTTCTTGTGATTGGAAATACTGAAAAGCTCTGAGTTCTCTAATTAGCCTTGAAAATGACTCGATTCAGAGTTAAATTGCCCCAGGTTTCCAGCGTAACGGTAGTCATTTATTCCAAGTACCCACTTCCCACTTCCCTTTACATTACTAGGTTGCTTAAAAAGAGAGAGTGCATTAATTTAGGCCGTCTTTTTTATGCAAATTATGAGTTTATCTGCATCCTTAACTTAACCATGAATTATTTAAACCTTTCAATCACGATGCCTTTTCCGATACGAAATGAATTTGATGTACGCTTTGAAACTGAGAAAGTGTATTTGGCAAATGCTTTCTATCAGTTCAATACGATACTTTTTTGTGCATAGACGTGCTCCAAGTCTGTGGGCATACAAATATCAAAATATAACAAGTTGAAGGAATAACTGTAGCAGACTGTGGCGTTAGTGGTAGGCTGTTGCGTAGATCGTGGCTTAACCAGCCAGTAACTGCATGCGAGAAAAACCAAGCGTCTGGGGCCAGTCTACTTGGTGTACTGTACACTCTAAAATAATAAGTTCACACAAATATATATATATATATATATATATATATATATATATATATATATATATATATATATATATATATATATATATTATATATATATATATATATATATATAATATTCAATCATCCGAGGACACCTGCGAAGACATGGGGTTAATGCGCACTAGCTCGTAATCTTGTTGGTAGATTGTAATTATTTACAGCAACTTAAGGAGGCGGAAACTAAGGCTATCATGAACCTGATTGGCTGCCTAGAAATATTGAATTATAACATAGATATTTAACCAACCAATAAGCTACAAACTTCCGAGATGTATTGTCAGAAGAGAGTTGAAACAAAACCGTCGAGTAAGACTAGGGTTTTCCTAGGCCTCCCTAGCTTCATCCCTAAACCCAATCCTGGCGACTCCCCAGCGTACTAGTGATTTTTCCGAAACGTTGTAGGTGTTCACTTATCTTCATCGTTGCCGAGTTCAGATTTCGAGACATGTTAAAAAACTCTAAAGACGTCACATGACGTCATAATGGATTCGTTCTGTTGACTGAGGTCACTGATGTTTCCTTGCGAATGGCGACAGCCATTATTGATGCAAACTTTGGAAGGGCCCCAACATATCGTATCTTACGGGCATGACACCATCAATTTTATGGACACATCCAAGTTCTCTTGATTTCTGCCAATAAGAGATACCATATCATTCAACAGCTGTGTCACTGGTGATATGCTTTACCAAATAAGCACGTTGCTATATTCATATCCGAATTTGATGAAATTCATAATGGAACCTGTGACATCATAACCTCTCCCTTTTGTCGGCACCGTGTCGCATTCAGTTATGTCGGGAAATGCTAATTATCTCGTGATGTCTCAAGTGATATTTTGATCACAAAAATGAAAAACCTAATGAAGAAGTATATATTTATATCGAAATCCGCTTTAATGGAACCTGGACTTTATCAAACCGGTTGGGAACAAACGCACGTGACGTACATGTAGCTTGGTCATCGATATAAATGGTCAACTTCACTAAGCTGTCCACACTTAGTTAGCAACGGTTATTAATTCTGGGATTACAATAAGACTAATTTCAAGAGTGCGGGCTCAATCTCCCTACTTTTAAATTGCGACAATAAAAACAGACGTGAGATGAATTTTAAGTTTTGTCACCGTGGTATCGCGTTCCAAACAACTTGAAAAACATAATAAATAGATAATACCCTTTAGCTTTTCATAAAATGACCACGCACAGTCGATAAGTCTTTGTGTCATGATTGACTCTCAGAGCTGTGGGGGATATCTGTGGCAAATAATACGAAATAATAACGGAGTAAGATAAGTTGCCTGTGCTCAGATCATAAATATATCACTCTGTCCTTTCGGGTGTTATCGAGTACATATCACGGGGCTTCTCAATGGTTTTAATATTCCTCGGCGGCTTGGGGTGATTTAGAGCTCATAATAAAAACGGCATTCGCATTAATGCCAACTGCACAGTTCAACCAATACATCAAACAAAATGAAGGGCTTATCCAGTTTTAACGATTGCGTAAAGATTTTCCCCATGGGCTGATGTTTTGCGACCGATCGAGTTCAATGAGCACAGTATTCATACCTAGTTTGTTACAGAGCAATAGGACTGGTGTACCATGTTTTGATATTTCCGCAGTTTAATAAATCTGTTTGCATTAGCTACAAATCTTCTGAAGGTGCATGCGTTTTGTACGTAAACGAAAATGTTCCCATATTTACCAGGAAATAGAATAGAGACTTAATCAGAGGAGGAGGTTGTCACGTTATTTTTTTTTCGGCAAGAAGTGCTTTTGATTTTTTTATTCCCAACCCAACCTGAAACATGTGGTTGCTCTCTCACCACTGCGCAAGTATATTCCGACGACGTACTTCCAGTATCTACCAGAAGTTATGTCATCGAATTGTGTATTATGTTGTGCCGACAGCACGATCGACGATGTCCCGTACTTCAGGCGGTCGAAACACACTTGACTTCTACTATGAAAAGACTAGATGAATTTTCAAAAAATGGCGACTTTCTCAGTAGAGTGCGCTTAAGGGTATTTGGACTTCCAAACTTTTGAAATACTTTTTTGGTCTATCACTAATTGGGGTTCATTTTGAAGCCTATCGAGTGAATAAACTTTTTAGTAGCGTTTAAGTTTTGTTACAATCGTAAAATTATTTTCCCTAGAGAGTTAACCCGCGGGTTGCGGCCATTTTGAATTTCAAGTGTCGAGATATATTAGGTAATTAGAACCAAAGTTTTGCAGGTTGACCCCGATTTTCATTCTCAACTTTGAAAGGAAATGATTTTAAGTTCCCTTACGGAAAGTTCGAGGAAAAGTTGAAGACTTTCAGTTTCGATACGTGTACTATCTGAAGGGTGCAGAATCACTGTTGTTTTGAAAATAATGTTTACCGTTGTTTGTTTTTTGGGGAAGAAGGTCAGTTATGTCATCCAGCATCGTGATACACACACTGTGATTGGTCGACAAAACATATCTTCGACCCAATCAAATGGGTAGAACAGATAAAGAAAGCAATGGCATGATTTTTTTAAATATATACTCATGATAAAGCTCCCGTCTTCTCTATCAAAACTGCGAAATTCCAGTGACGTGTTCCGTGATATTATTTGAATTTGATCTTTCAGCACCATTTTTGTTGTAGTTTCCACAACTTTTGTTCTGTTTGTCAAAATACTGTTTCTTACTTTACTCCCAAACTTCTGCCAAAATGCTTGGTCTTCAACTCTTCAACACAGCCTGTACAAGAAGTACAACAACTGAGTCATTGTTAGAGAATTCATTTTGTCGTCAATGACAATAATATTGCACATTGTGCAAAAATGCACTTTGCCTGCACGGCTTGTTTTCACATTCTTTAAGGGGGCGGGGTAGGAAAAAGTATTCTTCTGTAACAAATTAATGAAATTGCTATCAAAAGTTACGGCAATTGCCACTGTAAGCTTATTTAAGACTTTGTTCGACTTCATTGTCGGTTTTCAGGTGACGTTTCACATCCCCTTATAAATGAAAAATCCAAAAAACTAATATGTCCTCTGTTTTCAAGCGATGTGACTGTACGCAATTCATGCCTCTTGAAACGCGCAGTGTACACTGGGTAACCACACGGGTGTGTGAGACAACATGTACAGACACCCGCATGATTGCAATAAATATTATGAATTTATTTTAGACTTTCGTAAAATGGTAAACATGTTTACAATTATTACGAATATAACAAAATAAAAATATAACGCTAATCGAAAACTGCCGGCACTCTGGCACATTGTTCACGTTAAATTCCAATTAGACACGACACGCAGCAACGGACGGGAAGTTGCAGCGCGTCGGCAGAGACGGTCGCTGATGCTACTAGACGTCCAGTGGCGTTGTAAAAAATAATAACAGATGAAAAGGCGAGGGAATTTCACTGTCAAAAAAGTGCATTGTGAATGTGGATCACGAAGTGCAATTTCATGCCGACTTCGCTGAAGTGGAGATTGTCTGCACGCATTGATCGGTATAACGATAGAGGGTCTCATTTGATAGAGGGCCTGACTTTTACAACCGCATATCGAACTAGGGAATCCAATATATGATAAACTAAGCGTATGTTCCGTTCCGCTTGGGCAACCTCTCCGTAAAGTATCAACCCGGTTTTCGTTAAAACCATGTGAAAAATACCATTGCATAAAAATACTCATTGCAACCATCTGTTCGCGTTACAGTTTTATTGTGCTAAACACCTAATAGTAGTACGCCTTTTATTTGCTCACGCAATTGTCATTTGGGTTCACCGGGAAGATGATAAAAAAGCGACGAGAAACAAGTGAGCGACCTAAGTAAGTAAAGAAACGCCCCAAAACGGATAGGGCGACTCGGAGGACGATTTACGACACCGCATGTGTCAGGCTCGACATTATTACCGTATATCGTAAAACCGAGAGCGTCACCAAGTTACTCGACATTCGCATTTAACGAGCCTTGCTTTATTCGATGCTCAACAAATTCGTGGCTATACGGTCGTTGAGTTGCAAAAGCAAGTTTCCACAATTCTCGAGCTCTTTATTCACCAACTTCGCCACCTGTTTTTGAAAAAAATCCTTTAACTTCCGACGCTACTACATAAGTTTTATCGTGAATTGCCGAAGATAGTAGGCATATTAAAATGTGATTTTAAAGAACATATCTTTATATTTGCGATACAATTTAGGACAAATTTCAGTGAGCAGCAATTTGTTATATCTTAATTTGATGCATGGCTTCCATTACATTTTAAAGTCTAGAATGCCATCTGAAATGATTACCGCATTTTTCCTGCCGTGTCGGCTACATTTCGTTGAACACCACACTAAATATGATAAATTGCGGTGACCATTTTTACATACAGTATGCTCCCCATGTATTTATATGAAATATTCTGCCTGCGACGGCGCAGCTAAGGTATTTTGCGGAAGTGAATTCGCCATGACAGGAAATATCACAACCTTACAGATCCGTGCATGCAGATTTAAAATTTCTGCCGCATACACTTTCTTTCCTCCGGTGATGGAATTATTTGAAGGCGATGGCGGGAAGCCGTTGACATGTGGCAACCCGAAGGGGCCGAATAACGCACGACTTAAGGTTGCCTAGGTGAACAATTTGAAAAATTCATAACGAGGCCGTATTGAATTACGTGTCAATTTATCATGCCTGCATAACGGAACAGGCTTGCGTAAACGGCAAGCACATGGAAATATAAGGACAGATGTACCGAACAGCTGAATACATAGCACATTTCAACCACTTACAAATAATGAAACAAGTCTTAAATGTTGCCAGTGATGAAGCGTTTTCGTGACACATGAATCTTTATTCGTAGTTGACAGTTTTGAGTGATCAAACAGCGTCGTTTTAATATATATCGGCATCATTTCACAGTTGCCACGAACATAACGACAGCGCTCGACTTCGAGTCAGGATTGACTGACCGGTTAATGAAATAGGGGGTCTGTAACCTTCGCGCGTTTGTCCACAGCGTTTGATGGGATTTTGAAGCACCCGCTCGCATTCCAGAGTTTGATTAAGATGAAATGCGCAATACTTCGCTCTACAAGTAATAGCAAATTGTGGTCTCGAGTTCACTTGCATATGTGCACAGCCATCAACGTTAACATGAAACCGCTTTCTGCCGGGGTTTATTCAATTAATTGTAACTCAATCAAAAGTGTGTATTTTCTCGGAATTTACAAAGGCTTTGATCGGTAAAAGCTGAACATAGCTGCAGGAGTTCTGCACCGTTGTAAATTTATATGGCTGCGAGTTTCCTCACCTAATTTGCAAAAAGGAAAATCGTGTACGTGGTTTGACTAGTGTCAGGTTCTTGACAATTGATATTTCGCAATACCTTTAAAGGCTTTAGCAGAATCTTTTCACATCAAAGCCATTATCATTACTCCGCACGTTTTACTCAATACACCCAATACACCACATACGAACTTCTTTTTGCCCTTTCTTGGCTTCCAGGATGTAAATATTGATAATAATAGGATTTATCTTAATCCCTTCCTTATTCCCTGCGTACTGAAAGCAAGACCACCGGGTTTTATGTGCACGAACGCCTGAGTTGTATTGAGTTGATGATGTCATAACTTGTACGTATGTTAATTTTGAGGTCATGGAGGTTAACTGAATACCCGATAACAAGGTTTAGTCGACGGACTGGGTACGCAATATCAGCTTGAGCATCCTAAAGTGTTACATACCCTACAAAAGCACTCCATCACGATGAAGAAGGGAAGTGGTCAAAATGTACTGGCGATTGCCAGATAATGGAGACTTTACTTCATATTGGACGCGTTAGATTTCCTCGACAAGGAAACTAAAATATTCCGCTAAATTGTATTTATTTCCACACAGACTAGCATATTGTGGTCACCTCAGGTACACTAGAGTAAAAACATTTCAGACTGTATTCCATTTTTTCTAGAAATGACAGTATTGTGAGGAAAGATATTATTTTCCTTGTTTGTGAATCCTCGGCCATAAGAGGATTAGTCAAGTTAAATATAAGCAGTCTGTGCCCTGGGGATCGAGCCAGATCACTTTGATGCCGCCAGAGACGATCGTAGGTTCTAGGAGAAAACTGTCTGGGTTGCACACAGCTCAGTGACTAACCATATAGACGTAGGCAGTATTTCGAGATATGCAAATAAGAAGTCTTGTACTGTTATAATAAATGCCTGACACCAGTGGGACATTTTGAATATTGATAAGGCTTAATTGAATTATCCAGTTGCTAAACCTGTCATAGTCATAGTCATAGTCTCTTCCGCTTTAGGAAAATAAGCGAATGGTTTGATCTCATTGGAAGCTTTTAATTCATACCGAGTTGTCTTTTTTTGTCGAAACGTCTTAATTACTCACTCGCGACACGAATCCGAGATGGTTTTCACGCAACGTTGTGGCAGGTTACAGTGTCCGCCTGCATGCAGATATCGCGTGCAGATAGTGTCTTCAATAGGTCCGATTGACCGAGTAGGACCTAATTTGAAAGCTTCATGGCACGGCGACAAGCGATGGTTTCCCCTGTGTTTACCGCCCCGCCCAACTCCTCGTACGGAGGTTAAACAGGCACGTACTGTGCGGAATAAGAATGACGTGGGCTATACCAGGTAGCATCCAACTTCGTTTCTGGGAAGTAACGTTCTGCGGTCTCGCCGATCAGCTATTTATGTGGCTTCGGTACTGTGTTTCTAAATCCAAATAACATTGTGATCTTTGTAATTCAGAATTGCGCTAAGCCTATGATAAATTATTACCATAAAAAAGACCAGGACGACACACAAATTAGAAAAAACCGATAAAATCGAAGTTGTCGGTAAGTGAATCGTCTGTACTTCGAGATGGAGCTGAATTTCGTAATTTTTCGTCTTAATTACCCTGACATGTATATGTATGATAGATAATATACACATTATTCTATCCAGCATTGTGATTTACAGAAAGGTAACGCACCATTTGCCACAGCCTTGCCTGATGATCTATGTCATCCTTGATGCGAAAAGGGTAAAAATATCGTCCGCATTGAAAAGTAACGCTTTTAATCGTAAAATACCATTGTGGCGACGCTCTTCGCAATAAAATAAACCACGCACGTGTTCACATACCTCGAGGATATCTGCTAATTTTTTCTGAAATTATTCGTTCTGAATGTGCCAGGCGACATTTAACGAGCGATATTTATAGTAAATAGATTACAATTTTGATGTTATCATGGCCGTACTCATGTTGTATCATAAATATTACTGTTGAATTTGCTGATGAGATACCACCTGCTGTGGGGTATCACTTACACTGAGTGAAGTTCAAAATTGATTGTCAGTGGTTGGAACATTAGAGAAACCAATTACTGTCAACAAACTGATAAGGTGCCTAGTAACTCGACAACTGGCCGGTAAGGTTCGTGACTTATTTAGAAAAGACTGTTCATTAAGGGAAATTTCAATCAAGGAGAGGGCTTTATTTAAGAAGAATCAGTCAAAAACGTGTTCTTTTCAAGCCGTAGTTTGTTCGACAACTACTATTTATCTATAATCAATCTCTCTCTCTCTCTCTCTCTCTCTCTCTCTCTCTCTCTCTCTGACCAAGTATGAACCAACTTGAAATTTAAGTGTGCGCATGTAAGCTTACATGCGCACACTTATAAAACTGGAAATTGTATAACACAAATTACTTCAAGTACAGCATTATGTGTGGCTTTACTGATACACAAAGAGTTCATAGCGCTTATATATATATATATATATATATATATATATATATATATATATATATATATATATATATATATATAGGCTATATACACACACATACATCATTTGAGTTTGTGTCTCGCCAGTGTTGTTTGCGAGTAAACTTCAATGGCAATCGAATTGTGAACTCAGTCGACCTGCGTGTTATTATCAGCGACAATGAGAAAGCTAGGGGTGCAATTCAAATCTAGGTAACCTGGGGAGCTTCGTATGTTTTCGCAAACAAGAGTGAACAGTCCGGGTCAGCTCCAAAATTGGAGACTCATTATGATAATGTATTCCGGCATTCAGCCAATCATCGACCAGATTACATCATTAATAAAGTACAGGTCACGCTGGGTCACAAATTACCCACCAAGTGTGATCGGCAGTTTTGGGCCGCTTATTAAGCCCCTGTCTTGTGAATTTCGACGAATTTCGACAGTCAACATAATCCACGTGTTCTGCAGAAGGTCATGTCCAACAAGAAGTCCGATTAGTGAATAAATATTCGAAATATTGACGATTCATTTCTACCCCCGTTTATCGATTTCGCTCAAGTACCGAGAATCATTTTGTGGATGTTCGTCATCTCTATTAGAAATACTGTTATAAAGGTTGTTTGTGTAGGTACGCGTATAACATTTTGCAAGAAAGAAGAGCAATGTCAGAGCTTTAACGCGATACCTGTTTTGTAGTTGTCAAACGCAGACTAAAAATGGTACGCGATTTTGAAAATGTGTTGACAGAGTGGCCACACAACTGTTCCCCATACGGTAGAATTTGTATCGCTGCCATCTCCGATACAAATGGGGTATTCTGAACGATCTGTGTAGGTACACGATTTATATTTCGCAGGACTTCAAGCCAGAGTCTAGGAATCACAGCGATATATGGGGTTGGTTGTCTTAGCCAGAATAAAACTGGTACGCGATTTTGAAATTGTGTTTTGACAGAGTGGCCACACAACTGTTCGACATCATGACAGAATACGCGGCGCGGGAGTTCGACACAGTATGGCGTACGTAACGAAGGACGCATGTGGAGGTTGCCAGGAAATACAATTTTTACTGATGGCGCGCTGGCCGCTGATTGCTAATGAGAGGGGGGAAATATTATGGTATAGCGTCTCCAATTTTGGAGCTGACCCGGACTGGTGAACTCAGACGAGACTTCGCCTCTGGTGCGTGTATGTCGCTGCGGTGCTGACGGCTAAAGCCAAGCGTGAAGAGCAGTTGAACCAGTATAAAGAAGTCACGTGTTGCAGACAGTCCGCAATGAATGAATTTACATTTTTCCGAATGGCTAACTGAAGTATACGTGAAGGTAAGCACTATATACTTGGGTCGTAATGAAGCTCTGATCTTCGTACACGCTGGCACGGACCAACGGTATCGTTAGTGATGTATGTACTGTCGTCATTCCGAGGCAAGAGGTAACCGCACTCGCGGACAGAGAAGATTTAAAAGAAGCTAGAACCAGTTATGCGAACAACATTCGTCGGAAATCTCAAAATTGCACCGCGTTTGTAGAGGAATGGACAGCCGGCAGGGCTTCCATCGTAAACAGCCCCTCGTTTGTGGAAGAGGAATGTCAATTCACTTCAATCGTAACGTTTCTCAATCATTTTCCGATAGTTTGCCAGCGTGTACTTCGTACGCACTCTTTCCCTTCTTGTCGACCCAAAACATAAAGCAAAACAAGACAGGATGTCAAATGACTGATTTTCACACTCAGAGTGACACAAGACCTCGCGTAAGGTCTCAATTTCCGCCAATTTGCTTGCATTGGTGCGCGCACAAAAGGGCCTGGATGCCAGTCTCGTAAAACTGTCAATAAGGCATTGTCGTGCTGGCGTTCCGGGACGAAATTCAATTACCCTTAATTGTGTTTGGGCATGTCCTTTGATGAGGCTTGTAAATCTTTCGTAATTGTCCTCAAAGCCTGAAGAAAAAGCCACATTATATCCCCTTCACACCAAAATACAGCCTTTTAATTCTTTTGTGGCAAACTCTATGTTATATACGTTATCAACAGTTGTATGGGAAAGGCAACGCAGGCGGAGATCGGCCTTGGCTTTTATCACTGAGAGACATTTAATAAACCTGTCGCCAGTGGGAATAAAAAGAGGAGAAGTTGACGCCAATTGCTTCAGGATTGAGCTGATCAATGTATCGGCTTGCCTCTTACGCTACTTGTCGGAAGCGTTGACGTTCAGTATGACCATTCTACATGTCTGACATAATGGAAGTCGCTCGCCGTTGGCGGGGGTACCAACCGAAACATTAGCTTACACACTTTGTAGTCGTTGTTAGAAGTCAACGTTTGAAGCCATTTTGCGTGTTTCCTGTTTAACATGATATTCACGACGGTTGACGTTACATGTCAACACAAATTGAACACCATAACGATTATTTGTTTCCAAAACAACAACAACAACAACAACATCAAAAACTACAACAACAAAAAATATGATCATTACGAATCAAAAGTGACAATTGCAAGAAAAATTCAGTCATTCTCCATTAATAGGTACAGTCACTATTTACTGTAGTTTATAAATACATGTAAATGCTTTTTTCGGGCCGCAGACAGATGCCGCAATGCTTTGTTACCGCAACAAAGTAATACCAATAACCACGACTGCTGTTTCATTGTCGAGTGTCACGTAAAGGGCACCCTTTTTAAAAGCGAGCGCTAATTTTGACAACTTTTAAAAGCCTTCGCATACACGCTGAACTGCACAGTTGCTAAAATTGTAATGAAAACGAGCCACAAGCATTATTACTGGCACTCTATCCGGACGATCGTTTCCAATTTGCATATTCAGCCATAGGATAATACCATTGCAATCAAAAACAATTTTGAATGTCACGTTTTAATAATGTCGTGTTCCAATTAAATGTTCACCTTTTTGTCCTTATGGCTACGGCTACCCTCAGTACACATCAGAATCTCCGGCTGTCGCCATTCCATTTTCTAAACCAACGCGATTGTTCGATAATCACTCCTTCATTTATTTGGCCCAATTGCTGGTGAAGTACGGCGCTTTATTTATGGCGTCGAAGGTCCAGTGAATGTACGCAGGGGACTCTATAAACGAGGCAAGTGTCACGACCTTTAGGCGATCCCGTATGAATTGGATAGCTCAGGCAGTGCATATAGTATTTGTAGTTTGCTGGTTAATTGACACCCGCTGCCCAATGCCGTCCGTCACCGTGGTAATGGTTATATATGCTTCGACTGCCGCTCGACGATTCAGATTTATGTGGCAGAGCTGCAGAGATCAGGATCTCAAACTGACCACCCCCTGCTTCGGCCGCGGGCAGTCTTTCGGTCGATAATGACCTTATAAAGTTCAGAAGTCTCAAAATGATGGAATGGCTATATAACACTCCCGGACGAAAAAAAATGTCCTATGTCCATTTATATTATATTGTAATGTCACCATATTCGATACAACGCACATCCAGAAACCTATTATAGATGAAAATAGGGAAAAAACTACTGTGATTTGCGACCTTCAAGAATAGTTTTTCGATTAACTTGCTTTTGCTGACGTATTCCACAGTGACTTGTGTAGTGATTGATCGTCTACGGCGACAATGGTGATATTACTATTTACCATTGCTGTGGTAGAGTGGAGTTTTGACTTTAATTTAGATGGATTTAGAAATATCATCATCGCTTACGATGGTAAAGCGGCGCCCAAGAGAAATTGAAGTCAGCACTTTAGTTTATGAGGTTTACCACAATTACGACAATATCACAATTGCGGAGCGGTCTCATTGCTTGACCGTAATTTTAATATCACTGGCATCACAATCGATATTTTTATCGATTTCAATTAGTCATGACAGTAAATGGATGACTTCTTCTTCTTCAATACCATAAACGTTCATAGTGTTCTTACGAAAGCACAATGATTTGTTGTAACAATGGGGTGATGTGTTGTACAACGTAAAGGAACCTCCCTTTAGGGCAGATGAAATAAACATGTAACCTTGCCAAAATAATTTATGTGCATTCGTGTATACGCCATTAAGTTGTATATGTCTTATTTATACACGTATTAAAGTATATATATATATATATATATATATATATATATATATATATATATATATATATATATATATATATATATATATATATATATATATATATATATATCATAACAACACAAATTACTTCAAGTACAAAGTAATGAACGCGGATATCTGTATACTTCGATGTATATATATATATATATATATATATATATATATATATATATATGTGTGTGTGTGTGTGTGTGTGTGTTGTGTGTGTGTGTGTGTGTGTGTATAAGCTATTATAACATATTTAAGTGAAGAAACTGACGTGCGCAACATAAGATAAAAAGTATCCGTTGAGAAACATTACGCATCACTCACTTAAATCTTTGAAATGGGTTTTACTTGTATCTTTTTGCCCCCAAATGGCTGCATCGATTCAGCTTTTATTCGGTTACGTATGCGCGATTCCCCGAAAGCCACAACACTCGTAATCAAAGCCAGTATGCATGTACGAGCTCCGTTTAAATATTGCATTTCATGAATGTTGAAGTGAACGGCGAAGGCAGCGATTGACCGCGTTAGTAGAGGTTCAACGGAGGAGGTAAGGACACATTTTACAAGCGTATCTCCGGTGTGTGCATACTGACTGCGGTTATTGACAAGCTTCTTCTCCTGCCTATTGCAATGAAATATATAACAACATGTCAATATAGAAAAAGCCAATTTTAATCTGTGAGTTTTAACAGATCAGGAAACAACAAACGTTCGCACAAAAATTCGAAAAGATTAAACACTGTAATGAACCTTTGAAGTATGAGTGAAACCTATGAGGTTTTAGTCGACTGAACAATTCTGCTTTGTTTTGAATTGGTCAACATTGCAATATATGTTGTGTATACATTTTATTGTTCTTATAACATTAAGATACAAAATGGATTAGGAAAGATATACTGTAATGTAAAAAGTACAAAATATTTACAGAGACACGTGACTTATTTCACTTCGTGAGGTATCCTTTGCAATAATTTTACATTCGATTCGTTTGTCGATTTTCACTTCAACGTTAGCAATGGTATTATCCGGTTGTAGTTCTTACCGAACATGCCTATCATAGCAGAGTTCAAGTTTGCCAAAAAGATTTACCCTTCAGAACTAAGCAAAGCGTAAGGGTTACAGACTTCCCACCAAGCATTGTAATGTTCAATTTAGTAATTCAACGTGGCATTCGCAAAAATCTTCATTTTGATCTTGTGTGTATTATGCAAGTTTTCAGAGATTCGACAACAAAAATGCAACATTATTTTGAGATAGGGTATTCTTTGAAACATATCCGAAAACCAATCTAAGTGTGAGACTTTCCATATATGCATGTAAAGTCAGTAATATCTTAAGATGGTGAAGTCTTTATTTTATTTTCCAGGAATAATTTGATAAGCAAAGCTTGCGTTATTTGACGTGCACGGGATGAAAATTTCATCCTACAAATTAAAAGAATTTCCACATGAATACGTGTTCATTTTAATGTTTCAATCATGTTACGTGATAATAATAATCATTAATTTTAGCACTTTTAAATCTGTTTTGTTGTATCAAAAATGACCGTCACGCCTCTATGATTTTTTAATCATTGAAAATTATGCTAATCGGGGATATAATTTCGAGTCCATTGACCTCATGACATTTTGGAGTAATTAAATTCCAACCAGATACTCTTCATATTCTGTTGAATACACATATCTGGCCCAAAAATGTAAGGTCAATTTAGCTAAAGGGGTCAATACCCTCACCTTGCTCTTGCTACGAATTGCTCTTGTGTTATGTATCCTTCAGTGTAATTTGAGAAAAAATTGGTCTCTTTGGAGGCCGTTTCGCGATGTCATAGTGGGCTAAAGCACCTGTCCCTGCTTTTCCAATCGATCGCTGACCGAACCTTGAGAGGACGATATCCCCTTCAATGCCATCCGTGATTTGTTGACATCGCAACATCATGCAAAACAGACGTTACTCACGCTGTGAAAGTTGAAATCAAGTCAACCGTCCCGATGTTACAGCGTGTCCGTGCTTCGCGGGCCAAATCGTTTGTGAAGCGATCAGTCTTTTGTGACGCAAATATTTTTGATCGTAAAATCCGATAAATATATTTTTTCGTTCGGCGCGGCCCATAGAATTGGTACATTAGTCGACAGCTTGTAAGATTGTTCCACGGCCGTGAATAGAGTACAGTTGCAGGCATGGAAACAACGCCGCCTGTGAGCCGTAAGCTACCTTTTTGATCCAATGAACCCAAACATAGCATTGTGTTTTGACATGGGGAGCATAGCTTCTATATGAGAACTCTGTTTGTATTTTCAGATAATACGAATACCGAATGGAGAAAAAAAAATACTCATTGGTATGCGCTTCGTGTTCCTGCCACGCAGAAATAATTCACCAGAAGAGAAATCGCCATGACAAACACAGTCTATCAAAGGAAGAACTTTTGCCCGAAAATTTAGTCTGAAGTATTACCCAATCAGACGAAGACCAATCTCGCTTAATCAGACGGTATCACGTTTTCATTTTAAGCCGCCGTAATGCAAATTTTGTAATTTAATATATTTACAGAATTGGCCGTATATTTAATTTCATACGGGAATATACTAGCGTATGTATTAGTTACTCGACATACTTCCTTTCTGCCGACAGGCATAAGGAAAGCGATGCTTCATTCGTACGTGAAAAGAATATTCCAAACGCGAAATTGCTGTCTCCAAGACAACCGTCTCCGATATCTCAGCTGCGATTGCCGTGAGACATGTCTTCACGTTCTGAGATTTCACGCGAATCGTCAAGGGTTTAAAAATTGACAGTAATATTCGAACGTGGCACGCACCGCTTTACCGGGAGAGTGTATGAAGGTATAGTATTTATTTAGGCGCACGGGGATCCACACGCCCCAGAGCCATTACTGTGAGTACAACCGCTGTCGTATTTTCTAAGCATGTACGTCCCTTGTTGGACGTTGACAAGTGCCACTGAGGTTCAATATCGAGGAACTGGATAATCACAACGGTGATTTGATTTATCTAAGCTGGGTCGTTTTCCATTCAACTGATGAGTTTTCGATAGAGAGCGGTTAATCCCGTGTGGGCCCAATGCCTGCAACTGCCCCTAGCTCGGGTTGAAACGTGACGTTGTCAATGCCGCCATTATGGTAGCCAATCAAAATGTTTGCTCACTGTACGGCTGTAAAAGCAAGTATTGGAGGCGAACACTGTCGTCGAGGGAAACAGCATAGTTTGCGCTTTACTGAGTAGTTAATTAGCGAACATGTCCTTTTATGTATACATTAACTTGACTCGAATGCTGAATTATTTCGCAAACTTATAGTTATAGAGAGGAAAACTGAGAGATTTCTCAGAAATCTCTCCACAGATGCCCAATATTTATCATATTCAAATGACACGGGCACGATGGCGCTAGAAATGGTGAAGGTCAATCCTCATCCAATGCTATGCTTCTACACGTGTTTTACCAATGTCTGTACATGAACGTGACCGGTTATGAAATCTGCGGACGCACAACTGCGCGATTTATTAACATCATACCAGCGAATGTATTTACGATCCTTGTTTTGTAGGTCGAAGGTCATACCAAGGTCACCGAAACTGGGGGGGGGGGACGCGTATTAACGTTTGTCATTTGCTCTATCCTGCTGGTATAAACCAACTTGGGTCAACCAAAAACCTATCCGTCATTCCTCGTTGACAGCCGTAATGTCGTATGGACGCCCACTATTTATCATAGTGTTTAAGCAGACGGTTCTGTGTTTTGTTTTGTTTTGTTTTTGTCTTGCTCTGGATTTAGTCGGAGATGAGGAGACTGCACATCCTGAATCTTAGTTTCAAAGTGTGGTACTCTCTTATATCATATGTGGTGCATTTGGACAGATAATTATTCAAGTACACCGCGTAAAATCCGACAAAATCCTCTAATATTTCTCGCAGAGATTTTGTACCTCGGTATAGTTTTAGCTTGCCCGGATGAAGATTGCTGTAATGATCTGAGCGTCGCATCATGATATCATCCAACGATCTGATACCGCAAGCGATTTATGTTAATGGTTGCGCGTCGTTTTCAGAGAGATCAGCATCCCGAGCGTGGCCCGAGCATTTACAGAGGTCGTGACCCTACGCTCGATATTTTCCTTATAACATCACGTTCGTTTGATATGGAAAGGCTGATTTTCTATTTCTGGTGGTGCGTTATGCATCATCCGACGTTTTTGCTCATTTGTTTATCTCTGAAGAGCGAGATATATTGTACCGGATACCGTACAATCGGTTAAGTGTATGCGCCAAGTTCGCAAGCAATTCACTCGGTATGACGGTAACGCATGGACTGACGAGACTATATATATATATATATATATATATATATATATATATATATATATATATATATATATATATATATATATATATATATATATATATATATATATATATATATATATATATTATGTGTGTGTAATGGACTTGTGGAAGCGTCCTATAACCCCATAGGTGTAGCGTTCCATTACATAAAATACCAAAACAAGCATTGCATATGTTGAGCAGGCCGTGGCACGTTTTTCCCATATATCAACACCGCATCTCGTTGTTTAAAATAGAGATTCTATGCAGCGCTAGTTTAGCTTTTATGTAAGTAAGTAACAACTACGCCTGCGCTACATTCTTGTTTAAAAACAATGCATTTCATGCACAGTATCTAGATGCGTCGCGTCAACATAGCTGCAATGTTAATATTACAATATACATTATGACAAATATAGTTTAACTTTCATCAATCGCCAATGTGCCCTGGATACAGAGTGTGTATCGGTCGTATGAGTCTCGTACGACCTCTGACTCTGAGCGGGGTTCCGACAAACACCCTTCCTCTAATGGTACATGTGAGTGGTGGATGTGCGTTGAGGAAGCTTTGGAGTATCCTTCTTTAGATGTCACATCATATTGGTCAAAGGAGAGAACAAAGTGATAGGTTTAAGTTTCTTCACCAGTGCATTGTTGCCATGTAAGGTAACTTGTTATCATGCAAGAGAGAGTCATATTTGTCCTCCCCAGACACAATTCACAACAGCAAAAGACCCTTCATTACCAATGCAATGATAATGATCATGATCATGATCATGTTCCGCGTCGTCGTCGTCATGATGATGACGACGACGACGAAGACGATGATGATGATGATGATGATGATGATGATGATGATGATAATCATCATCATCATCATCATCATCATCATCATCATCATCATTTTCATCTTCATCATTATCATCATCATCATCATCATCATACATGCGATGAAATCAACTTCTGAAAAGCGCTGCGGTGACAACCGACATGAACAAAATGCGCGAAACTGTTCCAAACGTCGACGACTCAATATTGTACAGCTGACTACAACCACAAATAGGTGGCAGGTGTAGTTGAAGACAGAGGAAAAATAATATGAAATCTATTTAAACTGACAAACAGCTACCCATAGAAGTATTCATGGATGGTCTATGACAACGGGACAAAGCCAAGCGATGACAACGTGATCAATAATATTTCAAATAAGCCGGAATTACACATCTTCCATAATTGAACACCGCGCTTACACGAAAAGCATAACAAATGTTACCAAATGGACTCCCTGCATAGTTCCGTCAACTTTGAAACGCCGTCGGGTGGCTTCAATGAGGCTCCCATACTGTACCAATGTCGAATCAACAAAAACAACTGCATGATCGATCTAAGTGCGAAATGTACGCTGACTGAAAACGGATAACCATGGCGGAAGATGTGGCCACTCACTCAATCTTACAGTGTTCGTGTTCGTACAGACGCATAAGTAAAATTAAAATGTTCAGTTTGTTACGTGAATAACATGCAGATTGTGCAATTTAACGTTTTAGTATTGAATCGCTGGAATTGTTAGAGTTAAGCCTTTTTTTTCATGTAGGCCTAATTAATTGTTCTTTCAGCGAAGCAAATGCGATATCCGAAACAGCTTTCCATATCGCAGCCGGTCTCACTGGTCTGCCAGTTATGACAGATGACATGCAAACATTTCAATTTACTCTAACTATTGTTCTTCGTATCGTGGGAAGATCGCTCCCGACAAGCAGACTTTTTCTCCGCTTCGTCCATTCTATACCGCTCTCTCCCGCTTTTCAAGGGCCAATCTGCTCGTCGCAAAGCCGAACGATATTTCTCTGTCTTAATCAACCAATGACTGATTCCGATGTATGGTGCTTCTCTAGGAAGTGACCAATCAAAATCAAGTATAAAAAGCAAACCTTGTATCACTTAATTTTAAAAAGTTTACTTTCTGAAACTCATCAGGTTCACAAATTTTGCTTTGAAGATAATGTGTATTTTAACTATTTATTATTCATCAAGTTGCATTGTACCGAAGGGATAGTGAAATTATTCGCGTGACCAATCCTGCCGGCGATACGAATGCTAACCTGTTCGTTACAATCGATCGGGGATGTCCAGCCGCACGTACTTGCAAATCTAACGTACTTTGTTGATGGGGGCAATCGGAAAAGCCATTTGTAATACTCATTAGAAAAGATTGCCGGTAATAATTACGTTCACATACAGCCATCAGCCTGATAGGTTCTAAATACCAGAATTCCACTAAATGTGTGTCTTGGGTGACCGTAGCCTATCAGTGTTACTTACAAGATGCACTCGTAAACAATTTACTCTGAAACGAATCGCCGAACTGTTGGAGTGAATCCAGATACAGTACCAACCGAGCCTTTCATAACGATAAGTCTGACGAAAGCTGTCATGCGTCGTACAAGATAAGATCAGAAAGGGAAAAACCCGCTGATATAACAATGAACTCTGGCGGTTACCATTATTGGTCGCTGTCTCACGTCATGCTCCATCCGTTCCAAAGTACGAACCAATGTAACAATGAACCGTGGTTGTTGGCATTATCGGTCGCTGTCACATGCCATGCCCCATCCGTTAGACAAGTGCGCTCCGTCTGTAGACATGGCGCAGTGTTCTCCAACACCGCCTGACAATGAGCTTTAAAACCTTTTATTTATGATTGTTCGGAGTTCTGATAAGTCTCCTGCCGCGAGAACGTGACTTTCATGCTCATATTTAGTGAGCTGATAAAGTTTTGTGTACACATACTACAAAGAGACAATTTATGCGATACACACAAACTCGTATGCTCTTTTAAACAAGTTTGTAAGAACATATGATCATCAGTCATCTGTTTTTTATCATTTTACAAGTCTCAATATGTTACACAGTGAGAATTTTACACCAATCGTACATTGTAAAGCAGATCCATAATTTGCGATGCGATTTTATGACGGCTAGGTCAACTGTCGGCGACAGACTAAAGCATCTTCGCTTCAATCATGTGTATCCGCCAGATGCATGCTTTATCGCGCCTCTCCTCGTCGGTGGTTCCACAATCTCAATAAATATAACCACAAAGCGGCCAACTTTGGAACTTTTACTTTTTAAAAAACTATTTGACTAACTGACGAACAGTAACTTATTAATAAGAAAACAAAGATACTAACTAAACAACTTACTGAAAACTAATCATGTGAAATAAGTGACATGTGTAACTGACTGATCGACTGACTGACGAGCTAGTTGAACTAGTAGCATTCACAAACAAACAAACAAGCTTGCCAACCAACTAACAACCATCTACATATTGTGGCAAATAGATAAATAAATAAATAAATAAATAAATAAATAAACTTATACCCTCAGAATAGCAAGCTATCAACAACTATCCCATGCCTTGTTCCCTGAAATGAAGCGCCGAGACCGTGCCTTGAAGTGCATGTTAAATTTGCATAGGCGATGAGTAAGGAAATTGTGTGCCGAATCCCCTACATCTTTTATTCATTTCTTAAAAGGTAACCTTTTTACAGTTAATACATTGTTTATGTCGGGTCATTAAGAACGAATATGTTTTACAACTTTCTTCCTTCGATAGCTGTTTGCTTCTGACTGAAAGCAAAATATAGAAGAGCTGATTGCCGTGTGGTAATCTTGGGCAGAGGACAATATTGAACGGCCTATAGCCTCTTATATTCGATTCGGATGCATGGAAACCAATGAGATTTCGTAGACGAATGGCGACTCATACCTTTGTATAGTCAACACCGTGACTCGTTATGGTACTTTACCCTTTACGATGATACAAGTACAATTCAAGGGGGTTTCGACCAAGAAGCAGATTTAAGAGAGATAAGTGCAGACTCTTCCTCCAAAAGCATCGACTGTTTTGTTAAAGCATATTGTGTATGTTTTAAATCTACCTACATATCTGCCTTTCCTGACTTTAAAAATGTCCCGTCCAGGATTACATCATGCTGACAACGTTGCTTAAGTATCGGTTGCCAGGGCTTATGGGCGATCATATCAACGATAAGAGGTAACGTCGCAATTCAATATTTCCAGCGATCGCTCGTTGGGCCTTGCATCAGTACGCAATGTGAAACATACACGGGTTTAATCCACGTGATCAGTATTATCATGAATGTGAACTTTCGGGACAGTAATATGTTAGATATGAGGTTTCCAGGCACAGGGCGCGCAGATATAAGCGCTCGATCGGCGACTTGCTTTTTCATTTTATCTCGGTGCGAGACTGTCCCTAAAAGTCCTGTTACCTGTCTGATGGATGGTCCGAATCTCTTTTGGTGTAAAAGTAAGACACCTACATTAGCGTTTTTTACATTTATCAGGTAGCATTATAGGGTAAACAACAACTTGTACTTTAAATTGATTTCTTCTCCGTCAAAGTTGACTTCCACGCATTTTAACTTTACTAGAAATGCGCCTCAATGATAAACATTTGCAAAGCGGATTGCCTTATATGCATTTCATGTCTGTAAAACACAACACCACTCTTTGAAATTAATGTCAAGTGTTTCCATTATCAGTTCAAAATTACAAGCTCTCGCTGGTAAACACGACGGATAAAAAGATTTAGTGATGTAAATGAGGTGGCATTTTCTGTTCAAACAGTTTGTTCAGTGTGTGGAAATTTCTAACCGCTTAGAATGTGTTGATTAATTAATTCCTATGCAATCTTAGATGCTTATACAGTGAGCTGATATTCGACGCAAAAAGTTTGTTTACCGAAAGGAAATTTCTCATCGCTTCAATTGCTTTGATGTGTTTTAATTATCTCTGACATAGAGGATTGCCATAAAAAGTGATTAATTACGAAAAGGAGCTGATATTTGAGTGCTTGCAAACACTCTGTTCGCAATTAGGAAAATTTCCCAAATGTCCAAAACAATTATGTACTCTGTTCGTCGTTAGAGTTAAGCCGGTGTCATCGTTCTATAAAATGAAGTTTTTGTCGTCAGAAACGTGCAGTGAACTTGATGTGTATCTTTCATAAATAATGGTTTAAGTCGCTCTTTCAGAGTTCCGAGCATGCGTATAGCGACAGAATCACCAAATGTGTTTGGTCGATTGACAAAAAAGTGCAGCAAGTAATTTAGCAAACACATCAATACCAACAAACGAGCATGTCTCTGGTCTGCCCATACATGCACTCGATAAATACCGCCATTGCCTATCTTCTAATGCATTATATATAGGTCAGACAAAACCTTTGGGCTTTTTAGGCCCATGGATTAGACAAGAAAGATAGTTAGACCATTATTCTATTGCATGGACGAGTTCTGAGTAGCGATTCTTGCAATCTTCTGCCAATCAAAGCAAAAAGAAAGCGTATATGGTCATCAGTAGTCCAAAGCAAACAAAATATGCAAACACCAAGATGTCACGCCAGCCCGTTATCTTATCAAATTGTCGTAGCGAGCAGAGGGCATTATGACGAGACTTGAGTACTTTCACACCAGTGTAAACAGAATTCTTTCAGGTTCCTAGAAGCTTAGCTTCGTCGATTCTATCAAAACTGATGAATTTGGTCCGATATCGACATGCCCGTAAGGGTATACGTCACACTGCAAGTCTTTTGTGGTCTCCCAGGGCGATTTTGATGCTCAATCCAATCCAGTGATGAATTTTCAGCCTCTGCTTCACAACATGTATCTTTGAACTATAGCATGGGGGGGGGGGTATCACTGCCAATACAGCGGAGGGCCCTGTTCATATCGTCGACGGTGGTCCAAAATCTACTGTGTGTAAATTCCAGTCATCACAAGCGAGTAACCATTGTGTCTTGCGCAAGTACATTTTTTTTGCACAATTATCACTGCTTCTGTCACAACGCGCGACAAATGGGGAAGCTATTTCGTTGAGGGCGATTATTGCAAACACACA